>NW_026970305.1:0-323608 GCF_028390025.1 Pseudophryne corroboree
ATTGCAGAAGTAGTCCGCACTTGGGACGGGCGCCCAGCATCCTCTACGGACTACGAGAAAAAGATTTACCAGTAGGTTTAAAATCTTATTTTCTCTAACGTCCTAGAGGATGCTGGGGACTCCGTAAGGACCATGGGGATTATACCAATGCTCCAAAACGGGCGGGAGAGTGCGGATGACTCTGCAGCACCGATTGAGCAAACATGAGTTCCTCCTCAGCCAGGGTATCAAACTTATAGTATTTTGCAAAGGTGTGTGAACCCGACCAAGTAGCAGCTTGACACAGCTGTAGTGCCGAGACCCCTCGGGCAGCCGCCCAAGAAGAGCCCACTTTCCTCGTGGAATGGGCCTTGACCGATTTCAGTAACTGCAATCCAGCCATAGAATGCGCTTGCTGAATCGTGTTACAAATCCGGCGAGCAATAGCCTGCTTTGAAGCAGGGGCACCAATCTTGTTGGTTGCATACAGGACAAACAGCGCTTCAGTTTTCCTGACTCTAGCCGTCCTGGCCACGTAAATTTTCAAAGCCCTAACCACATCAAGTAACTCGGAATCCTCCAAGTCACGCGTAGCCACAGGCACCACAATAGGTTGGTTCATATGAAAAGATGAGACCACTTTTGGTAGGAATTGAGGACGGGTCTGCAATTCCGCTCTATCCACATGGAATACCAAATATGGGCTTTTATGTGACAAAGCCGCTAATTCCGACACTCGCCTAGCCGAAGCCAAGGCTAATAACATGACCACCTTCCATGTGAGATATTTTAACTCCACTGTTTTAAGTGGTTCAAACCAGTGTAATTTTAGAAAACTTAACACCACGTTAAGGTCCCAAGGTGCCACCGGAGGCACAAAAGGAGGCTGAATATGCAGCACTCCTTTTACAAAAGTCTGAACTTCTGGAAGAGAAGCCAATTCTTTTTGAAAGAAAATGGATAAGGCCGAAATCTGGACCTTAATAGAGCCTAATTTTAGGCCCAAATTCACTCCAGTTTGTAGGAAGTGAAGGAAACGGCCCAGATGGAATTCTTCCGTAGGAGCATTCCTGGCCTCACACCAAGAAACATAATTTCGCCATATACGGTGTAATGTTTTAACGTTACATCCTTCCTAGCCTTTATCAGCGTAGGGATGACCTCAACCGGAATGCTAGGATCCGGCATTCAACCGCCATGCCGTCAAACGCAGCCGCGGTAAGTCTTGGAACAGACAGGGCCCCTGATGCAACAGGTCCTGTCTTAGAGGGAGAGGCCACAGATTTTCTGTGAGCATTTCCTGCAGATCCGGATACCAGGTCCTCCGTGGCCAATCTGGAACAATGAGGATTGTTCTCACTCCTCTTTGTCTTATTATCCTCAACACCTTGGGTATGAGAGGAAGAGGAGGAAATACATAGACCGACCGGAACACCCACGGTGTCACTAGGGCGTCTACAGCTACTGCCTGAGGGTCTCTTGACCTTGCGCAATACCTCTGTAGCTTTTTGTTGAGCCGGGACGGCATCATGTCTATCTGTGGCAGTTCCCACCGACTTGTAATCTGTGCAAAGACTTCCTGATGAAGTCCCCACTCTCCCGGATGTAGGTCGTGTCTGCTGAGGATGTCTGCTTCCCAGTTGTCCACTCCCGGAATGAACACTGCTGACAGAGCGCTTGCGTGATTCTCCACCCAGCGAAGAATTCTGGTGGCTTGTGCCATCGCCACTCTGCTTCTTGTGCCGCCTTGGCGGTTTACATGAGCCACTGCGGTGACGTTGTCTGACTGGATCAGAACCGGTTGGTCGCAAAGTAAGGTCTCCGCTTGACGTAGGGCATTGTATATGGCCCTTAGTTCCAGGATGTTGATGTGAAGACAAGTCTCTTGACTTGACCAAAGACCTTGGAAATTTCTTCCCTGTGTGACTGCTCCCCAAACTTGGAGGCTTGCGTCTGTGGTCACCAGGATCCAGCCCTGAATGCTGAATCTGCGTCCCTCGAGAAGGTGAGCACTCTGCAGCCACCACAAGAGTGATACCCTGACCCTGGGGGACAGGGTGATCAACCAATGCATCTGTAAATGTGACCCGGACCACTTGTCCAGTAGGTCCCATTGGAAAGTCCTCGCATGGAACCTGCCGAATGGAATGGCCTCGTATGATGCCACCATCTTTCCCAGGACTCGAGTGCAGTGATGCACTGACACCTGTTTTGGTTTCAATAGGTTCCTGACAAGAGTCATGAGTTCCTGGGCCTTTTCTATCAGGAGATAAACCCTCTTCTGGTCTGTGTCCAGAATCATGCCCAAGAAAGACAGACGAGTAGTAGGAATCAACTGCGACTTTGGGATATTGAAAATCCAGCCGTGTTGCTGTAACACTTTCAGTGAAAGTGATACGCTGTTCAGCAACTGCTCTCTTGATCTCGCTTTTATGAGATCGCCCAAGTACGGGATAATTGTGACACCTTGCTTGCACAGGAGCACCATCATTTCCGCCATTACCTTGGTGAAAATTCTCAGGGCCATGGAGAGACCAAACAGCAACGTCTGAAATTGGCAATGACAGTCCTGTACCGCAAATCTGAGTTACGCCTGATGAGGTGGATAAATGGGGACATGAAGGTATGCATCCTGTACACAAATGCGGACAACAGGTGTCAAGCCGTGTGTTGCCTTTGTCAAGCTGTAATAAGTAGGGATAAGGACGTTAACCACCTCGGAACATCCTCCCTTATACGTCACCTGCAGCGCATTCATCATAAGTCAGTGACAAGTTCAAAAACTTTGGATGACAGCGGAAGCAGTCCACTAACCACTAAATCCCTTCCTCTTGTAACCAAGCTCCTGCAAACCACACCACCAACTCCCTCAGTGTCAATTTCCTCCTTAGACAGGAGAGCCAATAGTCCTGCAGGCCATGTCACTGGCAAGTCTGACGAGTCCTCTCCTGCCTGGGATTCCTCCGATGCATCCTTGAGTGTAACGCCTACTGCTGCTGGCGCTGCTGTTGTTGCTGCTGGGAGTCGATCGTCATCCCAGAGGGGAAGTCGGAAGACCACTTGTACTTCTTCCAGTAAGCAATTGACTGTCCAACAGTCCTTTGCGAGGAAGATGAAATATCACAGCAGTCATCCTGCTGCAAAGCGGATAACTCAGGTCTGGGTGGTGAGAAACGTGGTTCCGGTATCCATCGTTAATTTAGAGGCAACTAGAGACTTGATTGAGGTACTTTGTCCCCGGTACCAAATACCCTCTAGGTTCCATTTCTCTAGGCAGGCGATACCGAAAATGTACACAGACCTCAGAAAAAGAGTCACCAGTGTCCTAAAAAATGCAGTTGTACCCAATGTCCACTTGTCTGTGGTTAAGTGGAGCAGGGCAGACTCAGGACTATATGACTGTGACAGCCCACTGGGTAGATGTATTGCCTCCCACAGCAAGAACAGCAGCGGCGGCACCAGTAGCAGCATCTCGCAATTGCCAACTCGTTCCTAGGCAGGCTACGCTTTGTATCACCGCTTTCCATAAGAGGCACACAGCTGACAACCTCTTACGGAAACTGAGGAACATCATCGCAGAATGGCTTACCCCAATTGAACTCTCCTGGGGATTTGTGACATCGGACAACGCCACCAATATTGTGCGTGCATTACATCTGGGCAAATTCCAGCACGTCCCATGTTTTGCACATACATTGAACTTGGTGGTGCAGAATTATTTAAAAAACGACAGGGGCGTGCAAGAGATGTTGTCGGTGGCCCGAAGAATTGCGGGCCACTTTCTGCCTTCAGCCACCGCATGCCGAAGACTGGAGCACCACCAAACATTCCTGAACCTGCCCTACCATCATCTGAAGCAAGAGGTGGTAACGAGGTGGAATTCAACCCTCTATATGCTTCAGAGGATGGAGGAGCAGCAAAAGGCCATTCAAGCCTATACATCTGCCCACGATATAGGCAAAGGAGGGGGAATGCACCTGACTCAAGCGCAGTGGAGAATGATTTCAACGTTGTGCAAGGTTCTGCAACCCTTTGAACTTTCCACACGTGAAGTCAGTTCAGACACTGCCAGCCTGAGTCAGGTCATTCCCCTCATCAGGCTTTTGCAGAAGAAGCTGGAGACATTGAAGGAGGAGCTAAAACAGAGCGATTCAACTAGGCATGTGGGACTTGTGGATGGAGCCCTTAATTTGCTTAACCAGGATTCAATCTGTTGAAATCAGAGCACTACATTTTGGCCGCCGTGCTCGATCCTAGATTTAAAACCTACATTGTATCTCTCTTTTCGGCAGACACAAGTCTGCAGAGGTTCAAAGACCTGCTGGTGAGAAAATTGTCAAGTCAAGCGGAACGTGACCCGTCAACAGCTCCTCCTTCACATTCTCCCGCAACTGGGGGTGCGAGGAAAAGGCTAAGAATTCCGAGCCCACCCGCTGGCGGTGATGCAGGGCAGTCTGGAGTGAGTGCTGACATCTGGTCCAGACTGAAGGACCTTGCAACGATTACTGACATGTCGTCTACTGTCACTGCATATGATTCTGTCACCTTTGAAAGAATGGTGGAGAAAAAGAGGCAATTTGGAGGCCCTTGCACAAACTGGCTTTATTCTACCTAAGTTGCCCTCCCTCCAGTGTGTACTCCGAAAGAGTGTTTAGTGCGGCCGCTCACCTTGTCAGCAATCGGCGTACGAGGTTACTTCCAGAAAATGTGGAGAAGATGATGATCATCAAAATTAATTATAATCAATTCCTCCGTGGAGACATTCACCAGCAATTGCCTCCAGAAAGTACACAGGGATCTGAGATGGTGGATTCCAGTGGGGACGAATTAATAATCTGTGAGGAGGGGGATGTACACAGTGAAAGGGGTGAGGAATCGGAGGATGATGAGGTGGACATCTTGCCTCTGTAGAGCCAGTTTGTGCAAGGAGAGATTGATTCTTTTTTGGTGGGGGCCCAAACCAACCAGTCATTTCAGTCAGTCGTGTGGCAGACCCTGTCGCTGAAATGATGGGTTCGTCAATGTTTTTCTTTTCAATCTAAACCCCTGCAGTTTTCTGTAAGCATCTGCTTCGCTATGATGATCAACAAGTCACAAGGGAAAACACTCAGGGCTGGAGGCGTAGATCTTAGGACCAGCTGCTACAAGCATGGCAGAGGTGTCACTATCACTGGTGACACCCAGAGAGGCGGCGAGGGAGATTGTAATGCAGTGCGCGCAGATAAGCAGCGCAATGGTAAAAAGGAGGCATGGTCTCATAGGTAGGGGCGTGGCCTGAATCACCATTTTGTTGCTGCGGGTATCCCGGGGGTTGGGGGCTGTACCCGGGGACTAGTGTGTGAGTGGTGCTGGCTCCTGCACAGTGACAGAAACTGGGTGTTGCACGTAATGTCACAGTGAAACACCCATATTCTGTCACTGAAGAAGAGCCGGCACTTTGGTGTCACCCCACTTGGCGGGTGACACTCGGGTGTGTGCCGCAACCCCGTTGTGATGCCACTGACCCATGGGAAGCTTTACGTGGCTTACCCATGTGTTAGTAGCCCCAAGCATCTTTTGTGTTAGTCCCTGAAGAAAAACTTCAAATATTGTTTACAATTTTGTAATCAATGGCCTAATTCAGTAAGGATTGCAAATTCTGCTAAGTAACAGAATTTGCAATCCTTTGGTTCGCATGCTGGGGCCACCCATCACAGGGCATGGCCACCCAGCATGCCGCCTCCCTTCTTGACCACGCTGAAATTGCAGTCTCAGTGCAGTTCAGCGTGATCATAAAAAATGGGTTAGCCTCCTGTTGGTGCAGACTGTACGTGTGCGCAGGAAGCCGCCACCATTTTTGTGATCGCAACGGCTGCATGTGATGTCATGCAGCCGCTCTGACCACGCCTCCTGTTTCTCCGTTGAAGCCCTGCCCCCGCACCGCTCCATCTCCGACTTTGAAATGGAGTGTTGCTGACCCCCCCCCCGCACCGATTGACAGTCACAGAAAATGCAGGCGCATGCGTATGCTCTTAGCAATTTTTGCAGTTGGATTGCTTATTGTGATTGCAATCCAACCTGAATCAGGCTCTATTACCTATCACAATGCACTGCAGGTAGTACAAAATGGGGTTAATATAGGAGAAAACCCCCCAGAGCTGTGCTCCTTAACTGTCCCTGGTGGCTAGTGGAGCGGCTGCCCAGTAATCAGTGTCCACGCCAGTGCGCACACGGCCCGCCCCCTACAGCCATGCTGGATCACGGTATAGTGTGGGCACAGAAGCCCCTTACCTCCCTTTCATCAGCGGCCTCGTGATCCCGGAGGGCGGTGTGTGTGTGACTGACCTTAGGAAGAAACCGGAGCCTCCGCTGCAGTGACCCAGCAACCAGGGCACGGGAGTATACTGCGCCGCTGGGAGTGACGGAGCTGCAGTAAAGATGTCTATTAGACCTAGCCTGCTGCAGCCCTTGTACATTCTTATAAAAAAAGTTCTTCTTTTCTTGTCAAAATTAATAGCTAAGTATAGGCTGCCTGAGGCAGCCCCCTGTTAAGTGTCCTGCTACTGAAGGCACCAACTACAAACTGAGCTCCCTGTTCATGGAAGCGAGGTTATAGAGCAGGGGGCGCTGAGCATCTTGGGAACAGTCAAAAGCTTTGAGCCTGTTGGTGCCTCAGATCAAGATCCTACTCTACACCACAATGTGAATCCTTGTGGAGTCCAGTGTACCCCACAGAAGAAATGAATGTGTCACACCCATTGGCAGCAACATTAGAATAGCTGCTGATGGGCACAATTGAGAAAGGAAGGGGGGAAAACATTTGAATCCAGCACATATATGTAATTTGAATATGTAATTTGTACCTTCCTACTTTAAAATGTAATGGATGAACCTCACCCTGTGAGAACTATCTTCATGATCAAGAGATCTCATATGCAAGATAAGTATGTGTTGGCAGAGGCGCTCACTGGGCAGAGATGCTGATCGCATCTCAGGCATGTGCAGGTGCACTGCGGCACCAGCACACACACACACACTTCAGACCTGATCTCCTGTTGTGTGAATATGCACAGCAGAGATCAGGTCTGAATACAGCTGTCAGTAAGGCAGGGATCTGCTGCTGCCAGTGAGGCAGGGATGTGCTGCTGTCAGTGAAGCAGTGATCTGCTGCTGCCAGTGAGGCAGGGATCTGCTGCTGCCAGTGAGGCAGGGATGTGCTGCTATAAGTGAGGCAGGTATGTGCTGCTGTCAATGAGGCAGGGATGTGCTGCTGTCAGTGAAGCAGGGATGTGCTGCTGTCAGCGAGGCAGTGATCTGCTGCCCACTATCTCCCTATCACCCCTGCCTGAGTCACACACTTTCCCTGTCACCCCTGCCCCAGTTACCCACTATCTCCCAGTCACCGCTGCCTCAGTTAACCACTATACCTGCGACCCCTGCCTCAGTCACCCACTATACCAGTCACCCCTGCTTTAGTCACCCACTATCTCTGTCACCCCTGCCTCAGTCAACCACTATCTCCATATCACCCCTACCTCAGTCACCCACTATCCCTGTCACCTCTGCCTCAGTCACCCACTGTCACCCTATCACCCCTGCCTCAGTCACCCACTATCCCTGTCACCCCTGCCTCAGTCTCCTACTGTCCCTGTCACCCCTGCCACAGTCATCCACTATATCCCTATCACCCCTGCCTTAGTCACTGACTATCTCCCAGTCACCCCGGCCTCAGTCACCCACTATCTCCCAGTCATACATGCTTCAGTCACCCACTATCTCCCAGTCATCCCTGCCTCAGTCACCTACTGACACCAGTGCAGACATTTCTGCTGCGGCCTCTCCACTCTCCAGCGTGAACGTACTGACGACTGAGGAAATCCGCTTCCCAGTTGAGGACTCCGGGAATGAACACTGCCGATATTGCTGGCAGATGACGTTCTACCCAACTGAGGATTTTTGATACTTCCAGCTTTGCCATGCAATTTCGAGTGCCGCCTTGATGATTTGTGTACACTACCGTGGTGTCGTTGTCCGATTGTACTTGAACAGGCCTGTTCTGTACTAGAGGCAGGGCCAGTGTCAATGAATTGAACACTGCCCGCAATTCCAGAATGTTTATCGGGAGGAGAGATTCCTCCCTGGTCCACCGATGGTGAAGGGTCGTCATCACGGCCATGACCTTGGTGAATTTCCGAGGTGCCGTGGCCAAACCAGAAGGCAGGACCTGAAATCCAAAAACTAACCAGGCACAACACTGCTTAGCTTCCAACATCAGATGAGATTGGACATATCCAGTGTGATGCGGCTGTAGATGATTTTTGCTGTTTCTAACTTCTACTTCTAACTACTGGTACATCAATGAATAAGTTTCAAAATATAATGCATCAAGAGAACGGTGTTGGTAGTATAAAACTACCTACAGCACCTGGTATTCCCAGGTGGTCTCACATCCAAGAACAAACCAGGCCTAAAATCAGGTGATATTGGGCATATACAGTGTGGTGTGGCTGTAGATGAGCTTAGTGGTTTCTGTTAGAGTTCTTCTACTTCTAACTACTCGTACATAAATGAGTAAGCAGCCGATTTATTAAACCTGGTGAAATGATAATTTGCATGGTGATAAAGTACCAGCCAATCAGCTCCTAATTGCCATGTCACAGGCTGGGTTTGAAAAATGACAGTTAGGAGCTGACTGGCTGGTACTTTATCACCTTGCACTTTATCAGTTCACCAGGCTTAATAGATCTGCCCCAATGTTTCAAAATGGAATGCATCAAGAGAACGGTGTTAGTATTAGAGATGAGCGGGTTCGGTTTCTCTGAATCCGAACCCGCCAGAACTTCATGGTTTTTTTCACGGGTCCGAGCAGACTCGGATCTTCCCGCCTTGCTCGGTTAACCCGAGCGCGCCCGAACGTCATCATGACGCTGTCGGATTCTCGCGAGGCTCGGATTCTATCGCGAGACTCGGATTCTATATAAGGAGCCGCGCGTCGCCGCCATTTTCACACGTGCATTGAGATTGATAGGGAGAGGACGTGGCTGGCGTCCTCTCCATTTAGATTATAAGAGACTGAGAGAGATTTACTGGAGCTGACTAGGAGGAGTACTGTTACTGTAGAAGTGTAGAGACTGAGTGGAGAGAGTTTACTAGTGAGGACAGTGCAGTTTACTTTATAATCCGTTCTCTGCCTGAAAAAAGCGATACACAGCACACAGTGACTCAGTCACATACCATATCTGTGTGCACTGCTCAGGCTCAGGCCAGTGTGCTGCATCATCTATTATCTATATATAATATTATATATATCTGTCTGACTGCTCAGCTCACACAGCTTATAATTGTGGGGGAGACTGGGGAGCACTACTGCAGTGCCAGTTATAGGTTATAGCAGGAGCCAGGAGTACATAATATATTATATAGTGAGTGACCACCAGACACACAGTGCAGTTTATTTAATATATCCGTTCTCTGCCTGAAAAAAGCGATACACACAGTGACTCAGTCAGTCACATACCATATCTGTGTGCACTGCTCAGGCTCAGGCCAGTGTGCTGCATCATCTATTATCTATATATAATATTATATATATCTGTCTGACTGCTCAGCTCACACAGCTTATAATTGTGGGGGAGACTGGGGAGCACTACTGCAGTGCCAGTTATAGGTTATAGCAGGAGCCAGGAGTACATAATATATTATATAGTGAGTGACCACCAGACACACAGTGCAGTTTATTTAATATATCCGTTCTCTGCCTGAAAAAAGCGATACACACAGTGACTCAGTCAGTCACATACCATATCTGTGTGCACTGCTCAGGCTCAGGCCAGTGTGCTGCATCATCTATTATCTATATATAATATTATATATATCTGTCTGACTGCTCAGCTCACACAGCTTATAATTGTGGGGGAGACTGGGGAGCACTACTGCAGTGCCAGTTATAGGTTATAGCAGGAGCCAGGAGTACATAATATATTATATAGTGAGTGACCACCAGACACACAGTGCAGTTTATTTAATATATCCGTTCTCTGCCTGAAAAAAGCGATACACACAGTGACTCAGTCAGTCACATACCATATCTGTGTGCACTGCTCAGGCTCAGGCCAGTGTGCTGCATCATCTATATATATTATATATCTGTCTGACTGCTCAGCTCACACAGCTTATAATTGTGGGGGAGACTGGGGAGCACTACTGCAGTGCCAGTTATAGGTTATAGCAGGAGCCAGGAGTACATATTATATTAAAATTAAACAGTGCACACTTTTGCTGCAGGAGTGCCACTGCCAGTGTGACTGACCAGTGACCTGACCACACTGACCACCAGTATAGTTAGTAGTATACTTATATTGTGATTGCCTGAAAAAGTTAAACACTCGTCGTGTGACTTCACTTGTGTGTTTTTTTTTTTTTATTCTATAAAAATAAAACTCATTCTGCTGACAGACAGTGTCCAGCAGGTCCGTCATTATATAATATATAATATATACCTGTCCGGCTGCAGTAGTGATATATATATATTTTTTATATCATTTATCATCCAGTCGCAGCAGACACAGTACGGTAGTTCACGGCTGTGGCTACCTCTGTGTCTCTGCACTCGGCAGGCAGTCCGTCCATAATTGTAATACCACCTAACCGTGGATTTTTTCCATTCTTCTTTATACATACATAGTTACATAGACATCTTCTCTTTATCAACCAGTCTATATTAGCTGCAGACACAGTACAGTACGGTAGTTCACGGCTGTGGCTACCTCTGTGTCTGCACTCGGCAGGCAGTCCGTCCATAATTGTATACCACCTAACCGTGGTTTTTTTTCATTCTTCTTTATACATACATAGTTACATAGACATCTTCTCTTTATCAACCAGTCTATATTAGCTGCAGACACAGTACAGTACGGTAGTTCACGGCTGTGGCTACCTCTGTGTCTGCACTCGGCAGGCAGTCCGTCCATAATTGTATACCACCTAACCGTGGATTTTTTTCAGTCTTCTTTATACATACATAGTTACATAGACATCTTCTCTTTATCAACCAGTCTATATTAGCTGCAGACACAGTACAGTACGGTAGTTCACGGCTGTGGCTACCTCTGTGTCTGCAGTCGGCAGGCAGTCCATAATTGTATACTAGTATCCATCTCCATTGTTTACCTGAGGTGCCTTTTAGTTGTGCCTATTAAAATATGGAGAACAAAAATGTTGAGGTTCCAAAATTAGGGAAAGATCAAGATCCACTTCCACCTCGTGCTGAAGCTGCTGCCACTAGTCATGGCCGAGACGATGAAATGCCAGCAACGTCGTCTGCCAAGGCCGATGCCCAATGTCATAGTACAGAGCATGTCAAATCCAAAACACCAAATATCAGAAAAAAAAGGACTCCAAAACCTAAAATAAAATTGTCGGAGGAGAAGCGTAAACTTGCCAATATGCCATTTACCACACGGAGTGGCAAGGAACGGCTGAGGCCCTGGCCTATGTTCATGGCTAGTGGTTCAGCTTCACATGAGGATGGAAGCACTCAGCCTCTCGCTAGAAAAATGAAAAGACTCAAGCTGGCAAAAGCAGCACAGCAAAGAACTGTGCATTCTTCGAAATCCCAAATCCACAAGGAGAGTCCAATTGTGTCGGTTGCGATGCCTGACCTTCCCAACACTGGACGTGAAGAGCATGCGCCTTCCACCATTTGCACGCCCCCTGCAAGTGCTGGAAGGAGCACCCGCAGTCCAGTTCCTGATAGTCAGATTGAAGATGTCAGTGTTGAAGTACACCAGGATGAGGAGGATATGGGTGTTGCTGGCGCTGGGGAGGAAATTGACCAGGAGGATTCTGATGGTGAGGTGGTTTGTTTAAGTCAGGCACCCGGGGAGACACCTGTTGTCCGTGGGAGGAATATGGCCGTTGACATGCCAGGTGAAAATACCAAAAAAATCAGCTCTTCGGTGTGGAGGTATTTCACCAGAAATGCGGACAACAGGTGTCAAGCCGTGTGTTCCCTTTGTCAAGCTGTAATAAGTAGGGGTAAGGACGTTAACCACCTCGGAACATCCTCCCTTATACGTCACCTGCAGCGCATTCATAATAAGTCAGTGACAAGTTCAAAAACTTTGGGTGACAGCGGAAGCAGTCCACTGACCAGTAAATCCCTTCCTCTTGTAACCAAGCTCACGCAAACCACCCCACCAACTCCCTCAGTGTCAATTTCCTCCTTCCCCAGGAATGCCAATAGTCCTGCAGGCCATGTCACTGGCAATTCTGACGAGTCCTCTCCTGCCTGGGATTCCTCCGATGCATCCTTGCGTGTAACGCCTACTGCTGCTGGCGCTGCTGTTGTTGCCGCTGGGAGTCGATGGTCATCCCAGAGGGGAAGTCGTAAGCCCACTTGTACTACTTCCAGTAAGCAATTGACTGTTCAACAGTCCTTTGCGAGGAAGATGAAATATCACAGCAGTCATCCTACTGCAAAGCGGATAACTGAGGCCTTGACAACTATGTTGGTGTTAGACGTGCGTCCGGTATCCGCCGTTAGTTCACAGGGAACTAGACAATTTATTGAGGCAGTGTGCCCCCGTTACCAAATACCATCTAGGTTCCACTTCTCTAGGCAGGCGATACCGAGAATGTACATGGACGTCAGAAAAAGACTCACCAGTGTCCTAAAAAATGCAGTTGTACCCAATGTCCACTTAACCACGGACATGTGGACAAGTGGAGCAGGGCAGGGTCAGGACTATATGACTGTGACAGCCCACTGGGTAGATGTATGGACTCCCGCCGCAAGAACAGCAGCGGCGGCACCAGTAGCAGCATCTCGCAAACGCCAACTCTTTCCTAGGCAGGCTACGCTTTGTATCACCGCTTTCCAGAATACGCACACAGCTGAAAACCTCTTACGGCAACTGAGGAAGATCATCGCGGAATGGCTTACCCCAATTGGACTCTCCTGTGGATTTGTGGCATCGGACAACGCCAGCAATATTGTGTGTGCATTAAATATGGGCAAATTCCAGCACGTCCCATGTTTTGCACATACCTTGAATTTGGTGGTGCAGAATTTTTTAAAAAACGACAGGGGCGTGCAAGAGATGCTGTCGGTGGCCAGAAGAATTGCGGGACACTTTCGGCGTACAGGCACCACGTACAGAAGACTGAAGCACCACCAAAAACTACTGAACCTGCCCTGCCATCATCTGAAGCAAGAAGTGGTAACGAGGTGGAATTCAACCCTCTATATGCTTCAGAGGTTGGAGGAGCAGCAAAAGGCCATTCAAGCCTATACAATTGAGCACGATATAGTAGGTGGAATGCACCTGTCTCAAGCGCAGTGGAGAATGATTTCAACGTTGTGCAAGGTTCTGATGCCCTTTGAACTTGCCACACGTGAAGTCAGTTCAGACACTGCCAGCCTGAGTCAGGTCATTCCCCTCATCAGGCTTTTGCAGAAGAAGCTGGAGACATTGAAGGAGGAGCTAACACGGAGCGATTCCGCTAGGCATGTGGGACTTGTGGATGGAGCCCTTAATTCGCTTAACAAGGATTCACGGGTGGTCAATCTGTTGAAATCAGAGCACTACATTTTGGCCACCGTGCTCGATCCTAGATTTAAAGCCTACCTTGGATCTCTCTTTCCGGCAGACACAAGTCTGCTGGGGTTGAAAGACCTGCTGGTGACAAAATTGTCAAGTCAAGCGGAACGCGACCTGTCAACATCTCCTCCTTCACATTCTCCCGCAACTGGGGGTGCGAGGAAAAGGCTCAGAATTCCGAGCCCACCCGCTGGCGGTGATGCAGGGCAGTCTGGAGCGACTGCTGATGCTGACATCTGGTCCGGACTGAAGGACCTGACAACGATTACGGACATGTCGTCTACTGTCACTGCATATGATTCTCTCAACATTGATAGAATGGTGGAGGATTATATGAGTGACCGCATCCAAGTAGGCACGTCACACAGTCCGTACTTATACTGGCAGGAAAAAGAGGCAATTTGGAGGCCCTTGCACAAACTGGCTTTATTCTACCTAAGTTGCCCTCCCACAAGTGTGTACTCCGAAAGAGTGTTTAGTGCCGCCGCTCACCTTGTCAGCAATCGGCGTACGAGGTTACATCCAGAAAATGTGGAGAAGATGATGTTCATTAAAATGAATTATAATCAATTCCTCCGCGGAGACATTGACCAGCAGCAATTGCCTCCACAAAGTACACAGGGAGCTGAGATGGTGGATTCCAGTGGGGACGAATTGATAATCTGTGAGGAGGGGGATGTACACGGTGATATATCGGAGGGTGAAGATGAGGTGGACATCTTGCCTCTGTAGAGCCAGTTTGTGCAATGAGAGATTAATTGCTTCTTTTTTGGGGGGGGTCCAAACCAACCCGTCATATCAGTCACAGTCGTGTGGCAGACCCTGTCACTGAAATGATGGGTTGGTTAAAGTGTGCATGTCCTGTTTTGTTTATACAACATAAGGGTGGGTGAGAGGGCCCAAGGACAATTCCATCTTGCACCTCTTTTTTCTTTTCTTTTTCTTTGCATCATGTGCTGATTGGGGAGGGTTTTTTGGAAGGGACATCCTGCGTGACACTGCAGTGCCACTCCTAGATGGGCCCGGTGTTTGTGTCGGCCACTAGGGTCGCTAATCTTACTCACACAGTCAGCTACCTCATTGCGCCTCTTTTTTTCTTTGCGTCATGTGCTGTTTGGGGAGGGTTTTTTGGAAGGGACATCCTGCGTGACACTGCAGTGCCACTCCTAGATGAGCCCGGTGTTTGTGTCGGCCACTAGGGTCGCTAATCTTACTCACACAGCTACCTCATTGCGCCTCTTTTTTTCTTTGCGTCATGTGCTGTTTGGGGAGGGTTTTTTGGAAGGGACATCCTGCGTGACACTGCAGTGCCACTCCTAGATGGGCCCGGTGTTTGTGTCGGCCACTAGGGTCGCTAATCTTACTCACACAGCTACCTCATTGCGCCTCTTTTTTTCTTTGCGTCATGTGCTGTTTGGGGAGGGTTTTTTGGAAGGGCCATCCTGCGTGACACTGCAGTGCCACTCCTAGATGGGCCCGGTGTTTGTGTCGGCCACTAGGGTCGCTAATCTTACTCACACAGCTACCTCATTGCGCCTCTTTTTTTCTTTGCGTCATGTGCTGTTTGGGGAGGGTTTTTTGGAAGGGACATCCTGCGTGACACTGCAGTGCCACTCCTAGATGGGCCCGGTGTTTGTGTCGGCCACTAGGGTCGCTTATCTTACTCACACAGCGACCTCGGTGCAAATTTTAGGACTAAAAATAATATTGTGAGGTGTGAGGTATTCAGAATAGACTGAAAATGAGTGTAAATTATGGTTTTTGAGGTTAATAATACTTTGGGATCAAAATGACCCCCAAATTCTATGATTTAAGCTGTTTTTTAGTGTTTTTTGAAAAAAACACCCGAATCCAAAACACACCCGAATCCGACAAAAAAAATTCGGTGAGGTTTTGCCAAAACGCGTTCGAACCCAAAACACGGCCGCGGAACCGAACCCAAAACCAAAACACAAAACCCGAAAAATTTCAGGCGCTCATCTCTAGTTAGTATTGAAAAAATACACACAGCTCCTGGTATTTCCTTGTGGTCTCCCATCCAAGTACTAAAACCAGGACCAACACTGCTCAGCTTCCATGATCAGGAGAGATTGGGCAAATCCAGTGTGCTGTGGCTGTAGATGAGCTGGTGGTTTCTGTTACAGCTCTTCTACTTCTAACTTCTGGTACATAAAAGAATACATGTAAAAATTAAATGTACCAAGAAAATGGTGTTGGTAGTTTAAAAACACCTAAAGAATCTGATACTACCAAGCAGTCTCCCATCCATGTATTAACAAAGTCCAATACTGCTTTGCTTCAAAAATCAAATGAGATTGGGCATATCCAGTGTGGTGTGGCTTTAGATAAGCTTTGTGGTTTCTGTTAGAGCTCTTCTACTTCTAACTACTGGTACATTAATGAATATCTATAAGGTTGTAGTTTATCCAATATGCCTTTACTACCTTACCTTTCAACCCCCCCTCCCTCCCCTCTTCTCCTTATAGCTTCCTTAGTTCTCTCCTCCTCGTGTGTGCGTTATTTGTTTTCTCATACGTCCTAGAGGATGCTGGGGTCACATTAAGAACCATGGGGTATAGACGGGATCCGCAGGAGACATGGGCACTTTAAGACTTTCAAAGGGTGTGAACTGTCTCCTCCCTCTATGCCCCTCCTCCAGACTCCAGTTTTAGTATTGTGCGCAGTGATACTGGATGCACTACAGGGGAGCTCTACTGAGTTTCTCTGAAAAGACTTGTTAGTTTTTTTTATTTTCAGGGAGGCTGCTGGCAACAGTCTCCCTGCTTCGTGGGACTTAGGGGAGAGAAGTATGACCAACTTCTAGTGAGTTCAATGGCTCTGCTTCAGGCTGACAGGACACCATTAGCTCCTGAGGGTGCTGATCGCTGGGTACGCCTAGATGCACACTCCCGAAGCCTGCCGTCACCCCCTTACAGAGCCAGAAGACAGGTGAGTAGCAGAAGAACAGAGACTTCTTCAGTGACGGCATTCTGAGGTACCGAGCAGCGAGCGGAACGCTGCGCGCCATGCTCACACACAAACACAGGCACTGCAGGGTGCAGGGCACAGGGGGGGGGGGCACCCTGGGCAGCATAAATTCCTCACAAAAGGCTGGAAAAAGTGGACATTAGTGCCTGGGCACTGTCCTTACCCCACTAGCGTAATTAATTATTTCTGAGCGGGACAGATACGCGCCATTACAGCGGCGGGGCTTCTTCCTCACCTCACCAGAACATCTTTAGAGCATTACAAGTCTATCACTATAGAGTTTATTATTTCCCAGACTGTGTACTTTTGGCGCTGGATTGTGAGCTGAAAAATCCTCTGTGTCCCTCTGACAGATTTACTGACGGTCTGTCCCCCATAAGCCGGTGTGTCTGTGGGTACTTGGTATATGTGTGTCAACATGTCGGTGGCTGAATGTTTTTCCCAAGAGGAAACTATATTAGGAATGCAGACATATGATGGTGGCCCTGTTGGCACCACCAATAACTGACTTGGTAAATGTTTCAGTAATATCAGAGTAAGGTTGGATAAATCTGTGTCCCAGACACAGACGTAGAGAATAGATGTGATATTCATGGCTATGTTTCTTTTCCCTCAGGCCCCGCTGGGTCGCAAAAATGTTATTTTGCCCAGTTACTACACACTGATACTGACACGGATACTGATACTTATGTCGACCATAATGTTTCCTGATTAGATCCAATATTGGCAAGGAGCATTCAGTACATGATTGTGGATATTAAGGACATATTAAAATCACTGAAGACCCTGCTGTTCCTGACAAAGGGGTCTATATGTATGTATATATAGATATATAATGAAAGCTGATGTAACGTTCCTCCATCTCTGTTTGAGAAAGTCTGGGCCAGCTCGACAAGATGGTTTCAAATCCCCAAAAGGATTCTGGTTGTTTATTCATTTCCCGCCGCGGACAGAATAAAGTGGGAGTCACCCCCTGTTCTGCACGGGGCCCTGTCACAAATCCAGCGGATCGTATGCAGGAAGCTACATTATTTCTAGTTATGTAACCACGGGTACATTACTTAGACCTGCCATTACATGTGCATGGGTGAGTAGTAGTATTCAAGAATTGGTCGAATACCTTGTCATCCGATATAGATACCCTGGAGAGATGGGATACTCCTTACGTTGTATCATATCAAGGACACTGCAGCATACTTACGTGAGACTGCAAGGGATATAGGACTCTTGAGTTCACGGGCCAATTTCATGGCAGTGTCGGATAGGAGGGCATTGTGGATTCACCAAGAGAATTCTGATGCTGACTCCAAGAAGAAAGGGAGTCTCTTCCCTATGAAGGTGAAGCCTTGTTTGGTGACTGCCTAGTTAATTTGATCTCGGCAGCTCCCGCAGGTAAGTCAACCTTCTTGCCCTATGTTCCCTCCCAACGGATGAAGACGCATCATTATCTGATGCAGTCATTTCGGCCCAATAGATATGCAAGAAGTTAAGATTCCCCTTTCTTTGCAGGTAGAGGAAGGAGAAGAGAGAAGAGGTCTGCATCCTCTTCAAGATCGCAGGAGCAGAGATCATCCTCTGCTTCTGCCAAATCCACTGCATGACGCTGGGGCTCTCTTGCAGGAGCCCGCACCAGTGGGGGCACGTCTAAAACTCTTCAGTCAGTTCTGGATTCATTTGGACATGGACTTGTGTGTTTTACAAATAGTGTCCCAAGGGTACAAACTGGGGTTTCAAGATGTTCCCCCTCACCGATTGTTCAAACATTAAGTTACTGTGCTATTCCTGGGTTATATAGCGCTGGGGTATGTGCTGGCATACTCTCTCTCTGTCTCTCCAAAGGGCCTTGTGGGGGAAATGTCTTCAGTAAAAGTATTCCCTGTGTGTGTGGTGTGTCGGTACGCGTGTGTCGACATGTCTGAGGAAGAAGGCTATATTAGAGAGGAGCGGGAGCAAATGAACGTGGTGTCTCCGCCGACACCTGATTGGATGGATATGTGGAATGTTTAAAATGCTAGTGTAAACTCATTGCACAAAAGATTAGACAAGGCAGAAGCTTTGGGACAGTCAGGGTCTCAACCAATGCCTAATCCTATGTCGCAGGGACTGTCAGGGTCTCATAAGCGCCCACTATCCAGATTGTTGACACAGATACCGACACGGATTCTGACTCCAGTGTCGATTACGATGATGCAAAGTTACAGCCAAAATTGGCAAAATACATTTGATATATGATTATGGCAATAAAAGATGTTTTGCACATCACAGAGGAGCCCCCTATCCCTGACAAGAGGGTACATATGTACAAGGGAAAGAAGCCTGAGGTAACCTTTCCCCCCTCACACGAGCTGAACGAGTTATGTGAAAAAGCTTGGGAATCTCCTGCAGATTTCCAAAAGGATTCCCCTTTCCCATCAACGGATAGGTTACGATGGGAATCCTCCCCTTGGGTGGACAAAGCATTAACACGCTTATCCAAGAAGGTAGCCCTCCCGTCCCAGGATACGGCTACCCTCAAAGAGTCTGCTGACCGCAAACAGGAGATTACCCTGAAGTCCATTTATACACATTCAGGTACCTTACTCAGACCGGCAATTGCGTCGGCCTGGGTGTGTAGTGCTGTAGCGGCATGGACGGATACCCTAGATAAGGCTACTATTTTATTGCCCCTGGGGCATATAAGAGATGCTGTCCTATATATGTGTGTATGCAAACTACAGGTGGTGCTGCAGGGCTCACACCCTTTTACTTGTCTTGTAGAGCAACTCTGGAGCTGTTACTGGGTCCAGCTGCTGCAAGAAATCAGCTTGAATGCTTCAGGGGCTTGGGCATGGCCAACATGAGCCCCACACTGATGGGGGTGTATAAAGCGATCTAGGGGTCATCCAAGCGCAACCCCACAAAGGCCGCCATGCCCTGCGTGACCATTTTCTCTTTTCATATGCAGACGAGGGTTGCAGCCAACTATGCCCATTGCTTGGATGACATCACCGTATGCAAATCCGTCTGCTGCAGACCTTTCCCCAGGAATGCTTGTACTAGTTGTTGCATATGGTTTGATGTTTGAGGGTGCTTCAGTATTAGGCAGCCTTCCGCCCTCTCATGTTCATCTGAAAATATGTGGTCTCCCTGCAGTTCCCTTGTGCTTCCTCAGTTGAATCTCCTTAACTTGACGGGTGTGTGCCCGAGCAGCCGCCCTCCACAGCCCTATCCCAGCACATGCTTTTCTTGCGTATGAGATCTCTTGATCATGAAGATAGTTCTCACAGGGTGAGGTTCATCCATTACATTTTAAAGTAGGAAGGTACAAATTACATATTCAAATTACATATATGTGCTGGATTCAAATGTTTTCCCCCCTTCCTTTCTCAATTGTGCCCATCAGCAGCTATTCTAATGTTGCTGCCAATGGGTGTGACACATTCATTTCTTCTGTGGGGTACACTGGACTCCACAAGGATTCACATTGGGGTGTAGAGTAGGATCTTGATCTGAGGCACCAACAGGCTCAACGCTTTTGACTGTTCCCAAGATGCTCAGCGCCCCCTCCTCTATAACCTCGCTTCCATGAACAGGGAGCTCAGTTTGTAGTTGGTGCCTTCAGTAGCAGGCCACTTAAGAGGGGGCTGCCTCAGGCAGCCTATTCTTAGCTATTAATTTTGACAAGAAAAGAAGAACTTTTTTTTATAAGAATCTACAAGGGCTGCAGCAGGCTAGGTCTAATAGACATCTTTACTGCAGCTCCATCACTCCCAGCGGCGCAGTATACTCCCGCGCCCTGGTTGCTGGGTCACTGCAGCGGAGGCTCCGGTTTCTTCCTAAGGTCAGTCACACACACACCGCCCTCCGGGATCACGAGGCCGCTGATGAAAGGGAGGTAAGGGACTTCTGTGCCCACACTATACCGTGATCCAGCGTGGCTGTAGGGGGCGGGCCATGTGCGCACTGGCGTGGACACTGATTACTGGGCAGCCGCTCCACTAGCCACCAGGGACAGTTAAGGAGCACAGCTCTGGGGGGTTTTCTCTTATATTAACCCCATTTTGTACTACCCGCAGTGCATTGTGATAGGTAATAGAGCCTGATTCAGGTTGGATTGCAATCGCAATAAGCAGTCCAACTGCAAAAATTGCTAAGAGCATACGCATGCGCCTGCATTTTCTGCGGCACCCCGTAGTTAATGCGATCGCCTCTGACTGTCAATCGGTGCTGGGGGGGGGGTCAGCAACACTCCATTTCCAAGTCGGAGATGGAGCGGTGCGTGGGCAGGGCTTCAAAATGGGGTCGGCAACGGAGAAACAGGAGGCGTGGTCAGAGCGGTTGCATGACATCACATGCAGCAGCTGCGATCACAAAAATGGTGGCGGCTTCCTGCGCACACATACAGTCTACACCAACAGGAGGCTAACCCATTTTTTATGATCACGCTGAACTGCACTGCGACTGCAATTTCAGCGTGGTCAAGAAGGGAGGCGGCATGCTGGGTGGCCCCAGCATGCGAACCAAAGGATTGCAAATTCTGTTACTTAGCAGAATTTGCAATCCTTACTGAATTAGGCCCATTGATTACAAAATGTATTTGTAAATATTTGAAGTTTTTCTTCAGGGACTAACACAAAAGATGCTTGGGGCTACTAACACATGGGTAAGCCACGTAAAGCTTCCCATGGGTCAGTGGCATCACAACGGGGTTGCGGCCCACACCCGAGTGTCACCCGCCAAGGGGGGTGATACCAAAGTGCCGGCTCCTCTTCAGTGGCAGAATATGGGTGTTTCACTGTGACATTACGTGCAACACCCAGTTTCTGTCACTGTGCAGGAGCCAGCACCACTCACACACTAGTCCCCGGGTGCAGCACTCAACCCCCGGGATACCCGGAGCAACAAAATGGAGATTCAGGCCAACAGGCCACACCCCTACCTATGAGACCATGCCTCCATTTTACCATTGCGCTGCTTATCTGCGCGCACTGCATTACAATCTCCCTCGCTGCCTCTCTGGGTGTCACCAATGATAGTGACACCTTTGCCATGCTTGTAGCAGCTGGTCCTAAGATCTACGCCTCCAGCCCTGAGTGTTTGCCCTTGTGACTTGTTGATCATCATAGCGAAGCAGATTCTTACAAAAAACTGCAGGGGCTTAGATTGAAAAGAAAAACATTGACGAACCCATCATTTCAGCAACAGGGTCTGCCACACGGCTGACTGAAATGACTGGTTGGTTTGGACCCCCACCAAAAAAGAAGCAATCAATCTCTCCTTGCACAAACTGGCTCTACAGAGGCAAGATGTTCACCTCATCATCCTCCGATTCCTCACCCCTTTCACTGTGTACATCGCCCTCCTCACAGATTATTAATTCGTCCCCACTGGAATCCACCATCTCAGATCCCTGTGTACTTTCTGGAGGCAATTGCTGGTGAATGTCTCCACGGAGGAATTGATTATAATTAATTTTGATGATCATCATCTTCTCCACATTTTCTGGAAGTAACCTCGTACGCCGATTGCTGACAAGGTGAGCGGCCGCACTAAACACTCTTTTGGAGTACACACTGGAGGGAGGGCAACTTAGGTAGAATAAAGCCAGTTTGTGCAAGGGCCTCCAAATTGCCTCTTTTTCCTGCCAGTATACATACGGACTGTCTGACGTGCCTACCTGGATGCGGTCACTCATATAATCCTCCACCATTCTTTCAAAGGTGACAGAATCATATGCAGTGACAGTAGACGACATGTCAGTAATCGTTGCCAGGTCCTTCAGTCCGGACCAGATGTCAGCACTCACTCCAGACTGCCCTGCATCACCGCCAGCGGGTGGGCTCGGAATTCTTAGCCTTTTCCTCGCACCCCCAGTTGCGGGAGAATGTGAAGGAGGAGCTGTTGACGGGTCACGTTCCGCTTGACTTGACAATTTTCTCACCAGCAGGTCTTTGAACCTCTGCAGACTTGTGTCTGCAGGAAAGAGAGATACAATGTAGGTTTTAAATCTAGGATCGAGCACGGTGGCCAAAATTTATTGCTCTGATTTCAACAGATTGAATCCTGGTTAAGCGAATTAAGGGCTCCATCCACAAGTCCCACATGCCTAGCGGAATCGCTCTGTTTTAGCTCCTCCATCAATGTCTCCAGCTTCTTCTGCAAAAGCCTGATGAGGGGAATGACCTGACTCAGGCTGGCAGTGTCTGAACTGACTTCACGTGTGGCAAGTTCAAAGGATTGCAGAACCTTGCACAACGTTGAAATCATTCTCCACTGCGCTTGAGTCAGGTGCATTCCCCCTCCTTTGTCTATATCTTGGGTAGATGTATAGGCTTGAATGGCCTTTTGCTGCTCCTCCATCCTCTGAAGCATATAGAGGGTTGAATTCCACCTCGTTACCACCTCTTGCTTCAGAGGATGGCAGGGCAGGTTCAGGAATGTTTGGTGGTGCTCCAGTCTTCGGCACGCGGTGGCTGAATGCAGAAAGTGGCCCGCAATTCTTCGGGCCACCGACAGCATCTCTTGCACGCCCCTGTCGTTTTTTAAATAATTCTGCACCACCAAATTCAATGTATGTGCAAAACATGGGACGTGCTGGAATTTGCCCAGATGTAATGCACGCACAATATTGGTGGCGTTGTCCGATGTCACAAATCCCCAGGAGAGTCAAATTGGGGTAAGCCATTCTGCGATGATGTTCCTCAGTTTCCGTAAAAGGTTGTCAGCTGTGTGCCTCTTATGGAAAGCGGTGATACAAAGCGTAGCCTGCCTAGGAACGAGTTGGCATTTGCGAGATGCTGCTACTGGTGCCGCCGCTGCTGTTCTTGCTGCGGGAGGCAATACATCTACCCAGTGGGCTGTCACAGTCATATAGTCCTGAGTCTGCCCTGCTCCACTTAACCACGGACATGTGGACTAGTGGACATTGGGTACAACTGCATTTTTTAGGACACTGGTGACTCTTTTTCTGAGGTCTGTGTACATTTTCGGTATCGCCTGCCTAGAGAAATGGAACCTAGATGGCATTTGGTACCGGGGACACAGTACCTCAATCAAGTCTCTAGTTGCCTCTGAATTAACGATGGATACCGGAACCACGTTTCTCACCACCCAGGCTGACAAGACCTGAGTTATCCGCTTTGCAGCAGGATGACTGCTGTGATATTTCATCTTCCTCGCAAAGGACTGTTGGACAGTCAATTGCCTACTGGAAGTAGTACAAGTGGTCTTCCGACTTCCCCTCTGGGATGACGATCGACTCCCAGCAGCAACAAAAGCAGCGCCAGCAGCAGTAGGCGTTACACTCAAGGATGCATCGGAGGAATCCCAGGCAGGAGAGGACTCGTCAGACTTGCCAGTGACATGGCCTGCAGGACTATTGGCTCTCCTGTCTAAGGAGGAAATTGACACTGAGGGAGTTGGTGGTGTGGTTTGCAGGAGCTTGGTTACAAGAGGAAGGGATTTAGTGGTCAGTGGACTGCTTCCGCTGTCATCCAAAGTTTTTGAACTTGTCACTGACTTATGATTAATGCGCTGCAGGTGACGTATAAGGGAGGATGTTCTGAGGTGGTTAACGTCCTTACCCCTACTTATTACAGCTTGACAAAGGTAACACACGGCTTGACACCTGTTGTCCGCATTTGTGTACAGGATGCATACCTTCATGTCCAAATTTATCCATCTCATCAGTCGTACCTCAGATTTGCGGTACAGGACTGTCATTGCCAATTTCAGACGTTGCTGTTTGGTCTCTCCACGGCCCAGAGAATTTTCACCAAGGTAATGGTGGAAATGATGGTTTTCCTGCGCAAGCAAGGTGTCACAATTATCCCGTACTTGAGCGATCTCATAAAAGCGAGATCAAGAGAGCAGTTGCTGAACAGCGTATCACTTTCACTGAAAGTGTTACAGCAACACGGCTGGATTTTCAATATCCCAAAGTCGCAGTTGGTTCCTACGACTCGTCTGTCTTTCTTGGGCATGATTCTGGACACAGACCAGAAGAGGGTTTATCTCCCGATAGAAAAGGCCCAGGAACTCATGACTCTTGTCAGGAACCTATTGAAACCAAAACTTGTGTCAGTGCATCACTGCACTCGAGTCCTGGGAAAGATGGTGGCATCATACAAAGCCATTCCATTCGGCAGGTTCCATGCGAATACTTTCCAATGGGACCTACTGGACAAGTGGTCTGGGTCACATTTACAGATGCATTGGTTGATCACCCTGTCCCCCAGGGTCAGGGTATCACTCCTGTGGTGGCTGCAGAGTGCTCACCTTCTCGAGTGACGCAGATTCGGCATTCAGGACTGGATCCTGGTGACCACAGATGCAAGCCTCCAAGGTTGGGGAGCAGTCACACAGGGAAGAAATTTCCAAGGTCTTTGGTCAAGTCAAGAGACTTGTCTTCACATCAACATCCTGAAACTAGGGGCCATATACAATGCCCTACGTCAAGCGGAGACCTTACTTTGCGACCAACCGGTTCTGATCCAGTCAGACAACGTCACCGCAGTGGCTCATGTAAACCGCCAAGGCGGCACAAGGAGCAGAGTGGCGATGGCACAAGCTACCTTTGCATTTTTCTCCCAAACGAAGGACACTAGAATGAAAATTTTAAAGCCTCCTGTTAGTGCTTCATCTACACGGTATAGCCCTGAATTTTCCAATGCGTAGCTCTTTGCAAAAGAGAGATATTGGCAAGGAAAAGCTGTCTTGTACCTTTGCATTTTTCTCCCAAACGAAGGACACTAGAAAGAAAATTTTAAAGCCTCCTGTTAGGCCATCATCTACACGGCATAGCCCTGAATTTTCCAATGCGTAGCTCTTTGCAAAAGAGAGATATTGGCAAGGAAAAGCTGTCTTGTACCTTTGCATTTTTCTCCCAAACGAAGGACACTAGAAAGAAAATTTTAAAGCCTCCTGTTAGGCCATCATCTACACGGCATAGCCCTGAATTTTCCAATGTGCAGCTCTTTGCAAAAGAGAGATATTGGCAAGGAAAAGCTGTCTTGTACCTTTGCATTTTTCTCCCAAACGAAGGAAACTAGAATGAAAATTTTAAAGCCTCCTGTTAGTGCTTCATCTACACGGTATAGCCCTGAATTTTCCAATGCGTAGCTCTTTGCAAAAGAGAGATATTGGCAAGTAAAAGCTGTCTTTCAACTCTTCCACAACTGAAAAACAGATAGTGTTCCCAAGCCTTCCATCCTGTAATATCTTCAGTCTCTCGTCAATGAAGAAAACAATCCCTCCAGCAGACTCTTCAACCACGATACAAGATCACAGCCAAAAGGGCGAGAAGCAACTACACTTGCGTTTAACCAAAATGGCTAAAACTTAGCGGAGGAAAGTGCAGTGCACCAAAACATAAGCTGACACAATCATGGAGAATGCGCCAGCATATATGCTCTTCTATCTATATTTTGCAAACCTGCTCTTGTCCCCTCCAGCTGCTCCATGTAGATTTGACGCCTGGCAAGGTGCATAACCCACTGACAAGCAGGCACACTCCTGCATGAGTTTTCACTCTCACTAGCAGGATGATACACATTCATTTGCATGTGCTCCACCTCTGACACACCGCCCACCCAACCACCCAGTCACCAGAGCCACCCACAAGCCAACTGGCTCCGTGATTTAATTTGCACAGTGCAGTCATCCAGGCAGCATGTCCTTCTCAATGGAATAATCTCTGGTTCCATGGAATCTTCCGCATTGGAATGCTGCGGAACAAAAAGGATTTAAACATTCAGCTTGCTAGCATTCAATGTACCTGCGGCTTGGCTCTAGCACATGGGTCTTCATCCTGTGGCCCTCCAGCTGCTGTGAAACTACACATCCCAGCATGCCCTGCCACAGTTTTGCTATTAAGGTATGCTAAAACTGAGGCAGGGCATGCTGGTATATGTAGTTCCACAGCAGCTGGAGGGTCGCAGGTTGAAGACCCATATTCTAGCATGCCTGTTCTATGATGCATGTTCCGTGATGTCACAATCAGCTTGGAATGGGGTGTCTAGCATGCATTTGCTGACAGCCACTTGAGGGAGACACACATCAGGAGATGCAGCATATCGATGCCTTTCCAGCAAATGCACACCACCAGCTGCTGGTCTGGACACAAAAAAATACCCACAATTGAAGGCTCAAAATGCCCAACTACAGGATTAATGTAAGTAGTGAATTTAGGAATGAATTTAGAAGTAGGAAATTAAGTTAGTTCACAAGTACATTCAAATTCCGATCTAAAGTCTAGGTAGGCCTCACGTCCTGGCAGCCCCCAGCATTTAAAAATGCCTTGATTAGAGGTAGGGAATTAAATGTAGATAAGAAGTAGACACAAAATAACACTCCACAGAGCAATTATCAGGTGTCTTTATCAATTGTTGCATTTAAAAAATCAAGCAATTAGGGAACACAATGTTGCGACAATGTAACCCTATTTGCAAAATAGTACTAAATAAGTTTGTCGATGTAAGACATTTGCAAAGGCGCAAACAAAACACGCTGGAAAATGCAACTGAATCTGTTTTTGGAGGTTAGAATAGATGCAGGATCAAGTAGCTCAATGGGTAGGGTGTTTGATTAGAATTCAACAGGTTATAGATTTGAATCCTGGGTATGATAGTTTGAGGTGAGGTTTTGCCAAAACGCGTTCGAACCCAAAACACGGCCGCGGAACCGAACCCAAAACCAAAACACAAAACCCGAAAAATTTCAGGCGCTCATCTCTAGTTAGTATTGAAAAAATACACACAGCTCCTGGTATTTCCTTGTGGTCTCCCATCCAAGTACTAAAACCAGGACCAACACTGCTCAGCTTCCATGATCAGGAGAGATTGGGCAAATCCAGTGTGCTGTGGCTGTAGATGAGCTGGTGGTTTCTGTTACAGCTCTTCTACTTCTAACTTCTGGTACATAAAAGAATACATGTAAAAATTAAATGTACCAAGAAAATGGTGTTGGTAGTTTAAAAACACCTAAAGAATCTGATACTACCAAGCAGTCTCCCATCCATGTATTAACAAAGTCCAATACTGCTTTGCTTCAAAAATCAAATGAGATTGGGCATATCCAGTGTGGTGTGGCTTTAGATAAGCTTTGTGGTTTCTGTTAGAGCTCTTCTACTTCTAACTACTGGTACATTAATGAATATCTATAAGGTTGTAGTTTATCCAATATGCCTTTACTACCTTACCTTTCAACCCCCCCTCCCTCCCCTCTTCTCCTTATAGCTTCCTTAGTTCTCTCCTCCTCGTGTGTGCGTTATTTGTTTTCTCATACGTCCTAGAGGATGCTGGGGTCACATTAAGAACCATGGGGTATAGACGGGATCCGCAGGAGACATGGGCACTTTAAGACTTTCAAAGGGTGTGAACTGTCTCCTCCCTCTATGCCCCTCCTCCAGACTCCAGTTTTAGTATTGTGCGCAGTGATACTGGATGCACTACAGGGGAGCTCTACTGAGTTTCTCTGAAAAGACTTGTTAGTTTTTTTTATTTTCAGGGAGGCTGCTGGCAACAGTCTCCCTGCTTCGTGGGACTTAGGGGAGAGAAGTATGACCAACTTCTAGTGAGTTCAATGGCTCTGCTTCAGGCTGACAGGACACCATTAGCTCCTGAGGGTGCTGATCGCTGGGTACGCCTAGATGCACACTCCCGAAGCCTGCCGTCACCCCCTTACAGAGCCAGAAGACAGGTGAGTAGCAGAAGAACAGAGACTTCTTCTTCAGTGACGGCATTCTGAGGTACCGAGCAGCGAGCGGAACGCTGCGCGCCATGCTCACACACAAACACAGGCACTGCAGGGTGCAGGGCACAGGGGGGGGGGGCACCCTGGGCAGCATAAATTCCTCACAAAAGGCTGGAAAAAGTGGACATTAGTGCCTGGGCACTGTCCTTACCCCACTAGCGTAATTAATTATTTCTGAGCGGGACAGATACGCGCCATTACAGCGGCGGGGCTTCTTCCTCACCTCACCAGAACATCTTTAGAGCATTACAAGTCTATCACTATAGAGTTTATTATTTCCCAGACTGTGTACTTTTGGCGCTGGATTGTGAGCTGAAAAATCCTCTGTGTCCCTCTGACAGATTTACTGACGGTCTGTCCCCCATAAGCCGGTGTGTCTGTGGGTACTTGGTATATGTGTGTCAACATGTCGGTGGCTGAATGTTTTTCCCAAGAGGAAACTATATTAGGAATGCAGACATATGATGGTGGCCCTGTTGGCACCACCAATAACTGACTTGGTAAATGTTTCAGTAATATCAGAGTAAGGTTGGATAAATCTGTGTCCCAGACACAGACGTAGAGAATAGATGTGATATTCATGGCTATGTTTCTTTTCCCTCAGGCCCCGCTGGGTCGCAAAAATGTTATTTTGCCCAGTTACTACACACTGATACTGACACGGATACTGATACTTATGTCGACCATAATGTTTCCTGATTAGATCCAATATTGGCAAGGAGCATTCAGTACATGATTGTGGATATTAAGGACATATTAAAATCACTGAAGACCCTGCTGTTCCTGACAAAGGGGTCTATATGTATGTATATATAGATATATAATGAAAGCTGATGTAACGTTCCTCCATCTCTGTTTGAGAAAGTCTGGGCCAGCTCGACAAGATGGTTTCAAATCCCCAAAAGGATTCTGGTTGTTTATTCATTTCCCGCCGCGGACAGAATAAAGTGGGAGTCACCCCCTGTTCTGCACGGGGCCCTGTCACAAATCCAGCGGATCGTATGCAGGAAGCTACATTATTTCTAGTTATGTAACCACGGGTACATTACTTAGACCTGCCATTACATGTGCATGGGTGAGTAGTAGTATTCAAGAATTGGTCGAATACCTTGTCATCCGATATAGATACCCTGGAGAGATGGGATACTCCTTACGTTGTATCATATCAAGGACACTGCAGCATACTTACGTGAGACTGCAAGGGATATAGGACTCTTGAGTTCACGGGCCAATTTCATGGCAGTGTCGGATAGGAGGGCATTGTGGATTCACCAAGAGAATTCTGATGCTGACTCCAAGAAGAAAGGGAGTCTCTTCCCTATGAAGGTGAAGCCTTGTTTGGTGACTGCCTAGTTAATTTGATCTCGGCAGCTCCCGCAGGTAAGTCAACCTTCTTGCCCTATGTTCCCTCCCAACGGATGAAGACGCATCATTATCTGATGCAGTCATTTCGGCCCAATAGATATGCAAGAAGTTAAGATTCCCCTTTATTTGCAGGTAGAGGAAGGAGAAGAGAGAAGAGGTCTGCATCCTCTTCAAGATCGCAGGAGCAGAGATCATCCTCTGCTTCTGCCAAATCCACTGCATGACGCTGGGGCTCTCTTGCAGGAGCCCGCACCAGTGGGGGCACGTCTAAAACTCTTCAGTCAGTTCTGGATTCATTTGGAC
The DNA here is from genome assembly GCF_028390025.1 of Pseudophryne corroboree. NCBI lineage: Eukaryota > Metazoa > Chordata > Amphibia > Anura > Myobatrachidae > Pseudophryne > Pseudophryne corroboree. Next base: position 29,946 of record NW_026970305.1, read on the forward strand.
ATGGACTTGTGTGTTTTACAAATAGTGTCCCAAGGGTACAAACTGGGGTTTCAAGATGTTCCCCCTCACCGATTGTTCAAACATTAAGTTACTGTGCTATTCCTGGGTTATATAGCGCTGGGGTATGTGCTGGCATACTCTCTCTCTGTCTCTCCAAAGGGCCTTGTGGGGGAAATGTCTTCAGTAAAAGTATTCCCTGTGTGTGTGGTGTGTCGGTACGCGTGTGTCGACATGTCTGAGGAAGAAGGCTATATTAGAGAGGAGCGGGAGCAAATGAACGTGGTGTCTCCGCCGACACCTGATTGGATGGATATGTGGAATGTTTAAAATGCTAGTGTAAACTCATTGCACAAAAGATTAGACAAGGCAGAAGCTTTGGGACAGTCAGGGTCTCAACCAATGCCTAATCCTATGTCGCAGGGACTGTCAGGGTCTCATAAGCGCCCACTATCCAGATTGTTGACACAGATACCGACACGGATTCTGACTCCAGTGTCGATTACGATGATGCAAAGTTACAGCCAAAATTGGCAAAATACATTTGATATATGATTATGGCAATAAAAGATGTTTTGCACATCACAGAGGAGCCCCCTATCCCTGACAAGAGGGTACATATGTACAAGGGAAAGAAGCCTGAGGTAACCTTTCCCCCCTCACACGAGCTGAACGAGTTATGTGAAAAAGCTTGGGAATCTCCTGCAGATTTCCAAAAGGATTCCCCTTTCCCATCAACGGATAGGTTACGATGGGAATCCTCCCCTTGGGTGGACAAAGCATTAACACGCTTATCCAAGAAGGTAGCCCTCCCGTCCCAGGATACGGCTACCCTCAAAGAGTCTGCTGACCGCAAACAGGAGATTACCCTGAAGTCCATTTATACACATTCAGGTACCTTACTCAGACCGGCAATTGCGTCGGCCTGGGTGTGTAGTGCTGTAGCGGCATGGACGGATACCCTAGATAAGGCTACTATTTTATTGCCCCTGGGGCATATAAGAGATGCTGTCCTATATATGTGTGTATGCAAACTACAGGTGGTGCTGCAGGGCTCACACCCTTTTACTTGTCTTGTAGAGCAACTCTGGAGCTGTTACTGGGTCCAGCTGCTGCAAGAAATCAGCTTGAATGCTTCAGGGGCTTGGGCATGGCCAACATGAGCCCCACACTGATGGGGGTGTATAAAGCGATCTAGGGGTCATCCAAGCGCAACCCCACAAAGGCCGCCATGCCCTGCGTGACCATTTTCTCTTTTCATATGCAGACGAGGGTTGCAGCCAACTATGCCCATTGCTTGGATGACATCACCGTATGCAAATCCGTCTGCTGCAGACCTTTCCCCAGGAATGCTTGCACTAGTTGTTGCATATGGTTTGATGTTTGAGGGTGCTTCAGTATTAGGCAGCCTTCCGCCCTCTCATGTTCATCTGAAAATATGTGGTCTCCCTGCAGTTCCCTTGTGCTTCCTCAGTTGAATCTCCTTAACTTGACGGGTGTGTGCCCGAGCAGCCGCCCTCCACAGCCCTATCCCAGCACATGCTTTTCTTGCGTATGAGATCTCTTGATCATGAAGATAGTTCTCACAGGGTGAGGTTCATCCATTACATTTTAAAGTAGGAAGGTACAAATTACATATTCAAATTACATATATGTGCTGGATTCAAATGTTTTCCCCCCTTCCTTTCTCAATTGTGCCCATCAGCAGCTATTCTAATGTTGCTGCCAATGGGTGTGACACATTCATTTCTTCTGTGGGGTACACTGGACTCCACAAGGATTCACATTGGGGTGTAGAGTAGGATCTTGATCTGAGGCACCAACAGGCTCAAAGCTTTTGACTGTTCCCAAGATGCTCAGCGCCCCCTCCTCTATAACCTCGCTTCCATGAACAGGGAGCTCAGTTTGTAGTTGGTGCCTTCAGTAGCAGGCCACTTAAGAGGGGGCTGCCTCAGGCAGCCTATTCTTAGCTATTAATTTTGACAAGAAAAGAAGAACTTTTTTTTATAAGAATCTACAAGGGCTGCAGCAGGCTAGGTCTAATAGACATCTTTACTGCAGCTCCATCACTCCCAGCGGCGCAGTATACTCCCGCGCCCTGGTTGCTGGGTCACTGCAGCGGAGGCTCCGGTTTCTTCCTAAGGTCAGTCACACACACACCGCCCTCCGGGATCACGAGGCCGCTGATGAAAGGGAGGTAAGGGACTTCTGTGCCCACACTATACCGTGATCCAGCGTGGCTGTAGGGGGCGGGCCATGTGCGCACTGGCGTGGACACTGATTACTGGGCAGCCGCTCCACTAGCCACCAGGGACAGTTAAGGAGCACAGCTCTGGGGGGTTTTCTCTTATATTAACCCCATTTTGTACTACCCGCAGTGCATTGTGATAGGTAATAGAGCCTGATTCAGGTTGGATTGCAATCGCAATAAGCAGTCCAACTGCAAAAATTGCTAAGAGCATACGCATGCGCCTGCATTTTCTGCGGCACCCCGTAGTTAATGCGATCGCCTCTGACTGTCAATCGGTGCTGGGGGGGGGGTCAGCAACACTCCATTTCCAAGTCGGAGATGGAGCGGTGCGTGGGCAGGGCTTCAAAATGGGGTCGGCAACGGAGAAACAGGAGGCGTGGTCAGAGCGGTTGCATGACATCACATGCAGCAGCTGCGATCACAAAAATGGTGGCGGCTTCCTGCGCACACATACAGTCTACACCAACAGGAGGCTAACCCATTTTTTATGATCACGCTGAACTGCACTGCGACTGCAATTTCAGCGTGGTCAAGAAGGGAGGCGGCATGCTGGGTGGCCCCAGCATGCGAACCAAAGGATTGCAAATTCTGTTACTTAGCAGAATTTGCAATCCTTACTGAATTAGGCCCATTGATTACAAAATGTATTTGTAAATATTTGAAGTTTTTCTTCAGGGACTAACACAAAAGATGCTTGGGGCTACTAACACATGGGTAAGCCACGTAAAGCTTCCCATGGGTCAGTGGCATCACAACGGGGTTGCGGCCCACACCCGAGTGTCACCCGCCAAGGGGGGTGATACCAAAGTGCCGGCTCCTCTTCAGTGGCAGAATATGGGTGTTTCACTGTGACATTACGTGCAACACCCAGTTTCTGTCACTGTGCAGGAGCCAGCACCACTCACACACTAGTCCCCGGGTGCAGCACTCAACCCCCGGGATACCCGGAGCAACAAAATGGAGATTCAGGCCAACAGGCCACACCCCTACCTATGAGACCATGCCTCCATTTTACCATTGCGCTGCTTATCTGCGCGCACTGCATTACAATCTCCCTCGCTGCCTCTCTGGGTGTCACCAATGATAGTGACACCTTTGCCATGCTTGTAGCAGCTGGTCCTAAGATCTACGCCTCCAGCCCTGAGTGTTTGCCCTTGTGACTTGTTGATCATCATAGCGAAGCAGATTCTTACAAAAAACTGCAGGGGCTTAGATTGAAAAGAAAAACATTGACGAACCCATAATTTCAGCAACAGGGTCTGCCACACGGCTGACTGAAATGACTGGTTGGTTTGGACCCCCACCAAAAAAGAAGCAATCAATCTCTCCTTGCACAAACTGGCTCTACAGAGGCAAGATGTTCACCTCATCATCCTCCGATTCCTCACCCCTTTCACTGTGTACATCGCCCTCCTCACAGATTATTAATTCGTCCCCACTGGAATCCACCATCTCAGATCCCTGTGTACTTTCTGGAGGCAATTGCTGGTGAATGTCTCCACGGAGGAATTGATTATAATTAATTTTGATGATCATCATCTTCTCCACATTTTCTGGAAGTAACCTCGTACGCCGATTGCTGACAAGGTGAGCGGCCGCACTAAACACTCTTTTGGAGTACACACTGGAGGGAGGGCAACTTAGGTAGAATAAAGCCAGTTTGTGCAAGGGCCTCCAAATTGCCTCTTTTTCCTGCCAGTATACATACGGACTGTCTGACGTGCCTACCTGGATGCGGTCACTCATATAATCCTCCACCATTCTTTCAAAGGTGACAGAATCATATGCAGTGACAGTAGACGACATGTCAGTAATCGTTGCCAGGTCCTTCAGTCCGGACCAGATGTCAGCACTCACTCCAGACTGCCCTGCATCACCGCCAGCGGGTGGGCTCGGAATTCTTAGCCTTTTCCTCGCACCCCCAGTTGCGGGAGAATGTGAAGGAGGAGCTGTTGACGGGTCACGTTCCGCTTGACTTGACAATTTTCTCACCAGCAGGTCTTTGAACCTCTGCAGACTTGTGTCTGCAGGAAAGAGAGATACAATGTAGGTTTTAAATCTAGGATCGAGCACGGTGGCCAAAATTTATTGCTCTGATTTCAACAGATTGAATCCTGGTTAAGCGAATTAAGGGCTCCATCCACAAGTCCCACATGCCTAGCGGAATCGCTCTGTTTTAGCTCCTCCATCAATGTCTCTAGCTTCTTCTGCAAAAGCCTGATGAGGGGAATGACCTGACTCAGGCTGGCAGTGTCTGAACTGACTTCACGTGTGGCAAGTTCAAAGGATTGCAGAACCTTGCACAACGTTGAAATCATTCTCCACTGCGCTTGAGTCAGGTGCATTCCCCCTCCTTTGTCTATATCTTGGGTAGATGTATAGGCTTGAATGGCCTTTTGCTGCTCCTCCATCCTCTGAAGCATATAGAGGGTTGAATTCCACCTCGTTACCACCTCTTGCTTCAGAGGATGGCAGGGCAGGTTCAGGAATGTTTGGTGGTGCTCCAGTCTTCGGCACGCGGTGGCTGAATGCAGAAAGTGGCCCGCAATTCTTCGGGCCACCGACAGCATCTCTTGCACGCCCCTGTCATTTTTTAAATAATTCTGCACCACCAAATTCAATGTATGTGCAAAACATGGGACGTGCTGGAATTTGCCCAGATGTAATGCACGCACAATATTGGTGGCGTTGTCCGATGTCACAAATCCCCAGGAGAGTCAAATTGGGGTAAGCCATTCTGCGATGATGTTCCTCAGTTTCCGTAAAAGGTTGTCAGCTGTGTGCCTCTTATGGAAAGCGGTGATACAAAGCGTAGCCTGCCTAGGAACGAGTTGGCATTTGCGAGATGCTGCTACTGGTGCCGCCGCTGCTGTTCTTGCTGCGGGAGGCAATACATCTACCCAGTGGGCTGTCACAGTCATATAGTCCTGAGTCTGCCCTGCTCCACTTAACCACGGACATGTGGACTAGTGGACATTGGGTACAACTGCATTTTTTAGGACACTGGTGACTCTTTTTCTGAGGTCTGTGTACATTTTCGGTATCGCCTGCCTAGAGAAATGGAACCTAGATGGCATTTGGTACCGGGGACACAGTACCTCAATCAAGTCTCTAGTTGCCTCTGAATTAACGATGGATACCGGAACCACGTTTCTCACCACCCAGGCTGACAAGACCTGAGTTATCCGCTTTGCAGCAGGATGACTGCTGTGATATTTCATCTTCCTCGCAAAGGACTGTTGGACAGTCAATTGCCTACTGGAAGTAGTACAAGTGGTCTTCCGACTTCCCCTCTGGGATGACGATCGACTCCCAGCAGCAACAAAAGCAGCGCCAGCAGCAGTAGGCGTTACACTCAAGGATGCATCGGAGGAATCCCAGGCAGGAGAGGACTCGTCAGACTTGCCAGTGACATGGCCTGCAGGACTATTGGCTCTCCTGTCTAAGGAGGAAATTGACACTGAGGGAGTTGGTGGTGTGGTTTGCAGGAGCTTGGTTACAAGAGGAAGGGATTTAGTGGTCAGTGGACTGCTTCCGCTGTCATCCAAAGTTTTTGAACTTGTCACTGACTTATGATTAATGCGCTGCAGGTGACGTATAAGGGAGGATGTTCTGAGGTGGTTAACGTCCTTACCCCTACTTATTACAGCTTGACAAAGGTAACACACGGCTTGACACCTGTTGTCCGCATTTGTGTACAGGATGCATACCTTCATGTCCAAATTTATCCATCTCATCAGTCGTACCTCAGATTTGCGGTACAGGACTGTCATTGCCAATTTCAGACGTTGCTGTTTGGTCTCTCCACGGCCCAGAGAATTTTCACCAAGGTAATGGTGGAAATGATGGTTTTCCTGCGCAAGCAAGGTGTCACAATTATCCCGTACTTGAGCGATCTCATAAAAGCGAGATCAAGAGAGCAGTTGCTGAACAGCGTATCACTTTCACTGAAAGTGTTACAGCAACACGGCTGGATTTTCAATATCCCAAAGTCGCAGTTGGTTCCTACGACTCGTCTGTCTTTCTTGGGCATGATTCTGGACACAGACCAGAAGAGGGTTTATCTCCCGATAGAAAAGGCCCAGGAACTCATGACTCTTGTCAGGAACCTATTGAAACCAAAACTTGTGTCAGTGCATCACTGCACTCGAGTCCTGGGAAAGATGGTGGCATCATACAAAGCCATTCCATTCGGCAGGTTCCATGCGAATACTTTCCAATGGGACCTACTGGACAAGTGGTCTGGGTCACATTTACAGATGCATTGGTTGATCACCCTGTCCCCCAGGGTCAGGGTATCACTCCTGTGGTGGCTGCAGAGTGCTCACCTTCTCGAGTGACGCAGATTCGGCATTCAGGACTGGATCCTGGTGACCACAGATGCAAGCCTCCAAGGTTGGGGAGCAGTCACACAGGGAAGAAATTTCCAAGGTCTTTGGTCAAGTCAAGAGACTTGTCTTCACATCAACATCCTGAAACTAGGGGCCATATACAATGCCCTACGTCAAGCGGAGACCTTACTTTGCGACCAACCGGTTCTGATCCAGTCAGACAACGTCACCGCAGTGGCTCATGTAAACCGCCAAGGCGGCACAAGGAGCAGAGTGGCGATGGCACAAGCTACCTTTGCATTTTTCTCCCAAACGAAGGACACTAGAATGAAAATTTTAAAGCCTCCTGTTAGTGCTTCATCTACACGGTATAGCCCTGAATTTTCCAATGCGTAGCTCTTTGCAAAAGAGAGATATTGGCAAGGAAAAGCTGTCTTGTACCTTTGCATTTTTCTCCCAAACGAAGGACACTAGAAAGAAAATTTTAAAGCCTCCTGTTAGGCCATCATCTACACGGCATAGCCCTGAATTTTCCAATGCGTAGCTCTTTGCAAAAGAGAGATATTGGCAAGGAAAAGCTGTCTTGTACCTTTGCATTTTTCTCCCAAACGAAGGACACTAGAAAGAAAATTTTAAAGCCTCCTGTTAGGCCATCATCTACACGGCATAGCCCTGAATTTTCCAATGTGCAGCTCTTTGCAAAAGAGAGATATTGGCAAGGAAAAGCTGTCTTGTACCTTTGCATTTTTCTCCCAAACGAAGGAAACTAGAATGAAAATTTTAAAGCCTCCTGTTAGTGCTTCATCTACACGGTATAGCCCTGAATTTTCCAATGCGTAGCTCTTTGCAAAAGAGAGATATTGGCAAGTAAAAGCTGTCTTTCAACTCTTCCACAACTGAAAAACAGATAGTGTTCCCAAGCCTTCCATCCTGTAATATCTTCAGTCTCTCGTCAATGAAGAAAACAATCCCTCCAGCAGACTCTTCAACCACGATACAAGATCACAGCCAAAAGGGCGAGAAGCAACTACACTTGCGTTTAACCAAAATGGCTAAAACTTAGCGGAGGAAAGTGCAGTGCACCAAAACATAAGCTGACACAATCATGGAGAATGCGCCAGCATATATGCTCTTCTATCTATATTTTGCAAACCTGCTCTTGTCCCCTCCAGCTGCTCCATGTAGATTTGACGCCTGGCAAGGTGCATAACCCACTGACAAGCAGGCACACTCCTGCATGAGTTTTCACTCTCACTAGCAGGATGATACACATTCATTTGCATGTGCTCCACCTCTGACACACCGCCCACCCAACCACCCAGTCACCAGAGCCACCCACAAGCCAACTGGCTCCGTGATTTAATTTGCACAGTGCAGTCATCCAGGCAGCATGTCCTTCTCAATGGAATAATCTCTGGTTCCATGGAATCTTCCGCATTGGAATGCTGCGGAACAAAAAGGATTTAAACATTCAGCTTGCTAGCATTCAATGTACCTGCGGCTTGGCTCTAGCACATGGGTCTTCATCCTGTGGCCCCCCAGCTGCTGTGAAACTACACATCCCAGCATGCCCTGCCACAGTTTTGCTATTAAGGTATGCTAAAACTGAGGCAGGGCATGCTGGTATATGTAGTTCCACAGCAGCTGGAGGGTCGCAGGTTGAAGACCCATATTCTAGCATGCCTGTTCTATGATGCATGTTCCGTGATGTCACAATCAGCTTGGAATGGGGTGTCTAGCATGCATTTGCTGACAGCCACTTGAGGGAGACACACATCAGGAGATGCAGCATATCGATGCCTTTCCAGCAAATGCACACCACCAGCTGCTGGTCTGGACACAAAAAAATACCCACAATTGAAGGCTCAAAATGCCCAACTACAGGATTAATGTAAGTAGTGAATTTAGGAATGAATTTAGAAGTAGGAAATTAAGTTAGTTCACAAGTACATTCAAATTCCGATCTAAAGTCTAGGTAGGCCTCACGTCCTGGCAGCCCCCAGCATTTAAAAATGCCTTGATTAGAGGTAGGGAATTAAATGTAGATAAGAAGTAGACACAAAATAACACTCCACAGAGCAATTATCAGGTGTCTTTATCAATTGTTGCATTTAAAAAATCAAGCAATTAGGGAACACAATGTTGCGACAATGTAACCCTATTTGCAAAATAGTACTAAATAAGTTTGTCGATGTAAGACATTTGCAAAGGCGCAAACAAAACACGCTGGAAAATGCAACTGAATCTGTTTTTGGAGGTTAGAATAGATGCAGGATCAAGTAGCTCAATGGGTAGGGTGTTTGATTAGAATTCAACAGGTTATAGATTTGAATCCTGGGTATGATAGTTTGAGGTGAGGTTTTGCCAAAACGCGTTCGAACCCAAAACACGGCCGCGGAACCGAACCCAAAACCAAAACACAAAACCCGAAAAATTTCAGGCGCTCATCTCTAGTTAGTATTGAAAAAATACACACAGCTCCTGGTATTTCCTTGTGGTCTCCCATCCAAGTACTAAAACCAGGACCAACACTGCTCAGCTTCCATGATCAGGAGAGATTGGGCAAATCCAGTGTGCTGTGGCTGTAGATGAGCTGGTGGTTTCTGTTACAGCTCTTCTACTTCTAACTTCTGGTACATAAAAGAATACATGTAAAAATTAAATGTACCAAGAAAATGGTGTTGGTAGTTTAAAAACACCTAAAGAATCTGATACTACCAAGCAGTCTCCCATCCATGTATTAACAAAGTCCAATACTGCTTTGCTTCAAAAATCAAATGAGATTGGGCATATCCAGTGTGGTGTGGCTTTAGATAAGCTTTGTGGTTTCTGTTAGAGCTCTTCTACTTCTAACTACTGGTACATTAATGAATATCTATAAGGTTGTAGTTTATCCAATATGCCTTTACTACCTTACCTTTCAACCCCCCCTCCCTCCCCTCTTCTCCTTATAGCTTCCTTAGTTCTCTCCTCCTCGTGTGTGCGTTATTTGTTTTCTCATACGTCCTAGAGGATGCTGGGGTCACATTAAGAACCATGGGGTATAGACGGGATCCGCAGGAGACATGGGCACTTTAAGACTTTCAAAGGGTGTGAACTGTCTCCTCCCTCTATGCCCCTCCTCCAGACTCCAGTTTTAGTATTGTGCGCAGTGATACTGGATGCACTACAGGGGAGCTCTACTGAGTTTCTCTGAAAAGACTTGTTAGTTTTTTTTATTTTCAGGGAGGCTGCTGGCAACAGTCTCCCTGCTTCGTGGGACTTAGGGGAGAGAAGTATGACCAACTTCTAGTGAGTTCAATGGCTCTGCTTCAGGCTGACAGGACACCATTAGCTCCTGAGGGTGCTGATCGCTGGGTACGCCTAGATGCACACTCCCGAAGCCTGCCGTCACCCCCTTACAGAGCCAGAAGACAGGTGAGTAGCAGAAGAACAGAGACTTCTTCTTCAGTGACGGCATTCTGAGGTACCGAGCAGCGAGCGGAACGCTGCGCGCCATGCTCACACACAAACACAGGCACTGCAGGGTGCAGGGCACAGGGGGGGGGGGGCACCCTGGGCTGCATAAATTCCTCACAAAAGGCTGGAAAAAGTGGACATTAGTGCCTGGGCACTGTCCTTACCCCACTAGCGTAATTAATTATTTCTGAGCGGGACAGATACGCGCCATTACAGCGGCGGGGCTTCTTCCTCACCTCACCAGAACATCTTTAGAGCATTACAAGTCTATCACTATAGAGTTTATTATTTCCCAGACTGTGTACTTTTGGCGCTGGATTGTGAGCTGAAAAATCCTCTGTGTCCCTCTGACAGATTTACTGACGGTCTGTCCCCCATAAGCCGGTGTGTCTGTGGGTACTTGGTATATGTGTGTCAACATGTCGGTGGCTGAATGTTTTTCCCAAGAGGAAACTATATTAGGAATGCAGACATATGATGGTGGCCCTGTTGGCACCACCAATAACTGACTTGGTAAATGTTTCAGTAATATCAGAGTAAGGTTGGATAAATCTGTGTCCCAGACACAGACGTAGAGAATAGATGTGATATTCATGGCTATGTTTCTTTTCCCTCAGGCCCCGCTGGGTCGCAAAAATGTTATTTTGCCCAGTTACTACACACTGATACTGACACGGATACTGATACTTATGTCGACCATAATGTTTCCTGATTAGATCCAATATTGGCAAGGAGCATTCAGTACATGATTGTGGATATTAAGGACATATTAAAATCACTGAAGACCCTGCTGTTCCTGACAAAGGGGTCTATATGTATGTATATATAGATATATAATGAAAGCTGATGTAACGTTCCTCCATCTCTGTTTGAGAAAGTCTGGGCCAGCTCGACAAGATGGTTTCAAATCCCCAAAAGGATTCTGGTTGTTTATTCATTTCCCGCCGCGGACAGAATAAAGTGGGAGTCACCCCCTGTTCTGCACGGGGCCCTGTCACAAATCCAGCGGATCGTATGCAGGAAGCTACATTATTTCTAGTTATGTAACCACGGGTACATTACTTAGACCTGCCATTACATGTGCATGGGTGAGTAGTAGTATTCAAGAATTGGTCGAATACCTTGTCATCCGATATAGATACCCTGGAGAGATGGGATACTCCTTACGTTGTATCATATCAAGGACACTGCAGCATACTTACGTGAGACTGCAAGGGATATAGGACTCTTGAGTTCACGGGCCAATTTCATGGCAGTGTCGGATAGGAGGGCATTGTGGATTCACCAAGAGAATTCTGATGCTGACTCCAAGAAGAAAGGGAGTCTCTTCCCTATGAAGGTGAAGCCTTGTTTGGTGACTGCCTAGTTAATTTGATCTCGGCAGCTCCCGCAGGTAAGTCAACCTTCTTGCCCTATGTTCCCTCCCAACGGATGAAGACGCATCATTATCTGATGCAGTCATTTCGGCCCAATAGATATGCAAGAAGTTAAGATTCCCCTTTCTTTGCAGGTAGAGGAAGGAGAAGAGAGAAGAGGTCTGCATCCTCTTCAAGATCGCAGGAGCAGAGATCATCCTCTGCTTCTGCCAAATCCACTGCATGACGCTGGGGCTCTCTTGCAGGAGCCCGCACCAGTGGGGGCACGTCTAAAACTCTTCAGTCAGTTCTGGATTCATTTGGACATGGACTTGTGTGTTTTACAAATAGTGTCCCAAGGGTACAAACTGGGGTTTCAAGATGTTCCCCCTCACCGATTGTTCAAACATTAAGTTACTGTGCTATTCCTGGGTTATATAGCGCTGGGGTATGTGCTGGCATACTCTCTCTCTGTCTCTCCAAAGGGCCTTGTGGGGGAAATGTCTTCAGTAAAAGTATTCCCTGTGTGTGTGGTGTGTCGGTACGCGTGTGTCGACATGTCTGAGGAAGAAGGCTATATTAGAGAGGAGCGGGAGCAAATGAACGTGGTGTCTCCGCCGACACCTGATTGGATGGATATGTGGAATGTTTAAAATGCTAGTGTAAACTCATTGCACAAAAGATTAGACAAGGCAGAAGCTTTGGGACAGTCAGGGTCTCAACCAATGCCTAATCCTATGTCGCAGGGACTGTCAGGGTCTCATAAGCGCCCACTATCCAGATTGTTGACACAGATACCGACACGGATTCTGACTCCAGTGTCGATTACGATGATGCAAAGTTACAGCCAAAATTGGCAAAATACATTTGATATATGATTATGGCAATAAAAGATGTTTTGCACATCACAGAGGAGCCCCCTATCCCTGACAAGAGGGTACATATGTACAAGGGAAAGAAGCCTGAGGTAACCTTTCCCCCCTCACACGAGCTGAACGAGTTATGTGAAAAAGCTTGGGAATCTCCTGCAGATTTCCAAAAGGATTCCCCTTTCCCATCAACGGATAGGTTACGATGGGAATCCTCCCCTTGGGTGGACAAAGCATTAACACGCTTATCCAAGAAGGTAGCCCTCCCGTCCCAGGATACGGCTACCCTCAAAGAGTCTGCTGACCGCAAACAGGAGATTACCCTGAAGTCCATTTATACACATTCAGGTACCTTACTCAGACCGGCAATTGCGTCGGCCTGGGTGTGTAGTGCTGTAGCGGCATGGACGGATACCCTAGATAAGGCTACTATTTTATTGCCCCTGGGGCATATAAGAGATGCTGTCCTATATATGTGTGTATGCAAACTACAGGTGGTGCTGCAGGGCTCACACCCTTTTACTTGTCTTGTAGAGCAACTCTGGAGCTGTTACTGGGTCCAGCTGCTGCAAGAAATCAGCTTGAATGCTTCAGGGGCTTGGGCATGGCCAACATGAGCCCCACACTGATGGGGGTGTATAAAGCGATCTAGGGGTCATCCAAGCGCAACCCCACAAAGGCCGCCATGCCCTGCGTGACCATTTTCTCTTTTCATATGCAGACGAGGGTTGCAGCCAACTATGCCCATTGCTTGGATGACATCACCGTATGCAAATCCGTCTGCTGCAGACCTTTCCCCAGGAATGCTTGTACTAGTTGTTGCATATGGTTTGATGTTTGAGGGTGCTTCAGTATTAGGCAGCCTTCCGCCCTCTCATGTTCATCTGAAAATATGTGGTCTCCCTGCAGTTCCCTTGTGCTTCCTCAGTTGAATCTCCTTAACTTGACGGGTGTGTGCCCGAGCAGCCGCCCTCCACAGCCCTATCCCAGCACATGCTTTTCTTGCGTATGAGATCTCTTGATCATGAAGATAGTTCTCACAGGGTGAGGTTCATCCATTACATTTTAAAGTAGGAAGGTACAAATTACATATTCAAATTACATATATGTGCTGGATTCAAATGTTTTCCCCCCTTCCTTTCTCAATTGTGCCCATCAGCAGCTATTCTAATGTTGCTGCCAATGGGTGTGACACATTCATTTCTTCTGTGGGGTACACTGGACTCCACAAGGATTCACATTGGGGTGTAGAGTAGGATCTTGATCTGAGGCACCAACAGGCTCAAAGCTTTTGACTGTTCCCAAGATGCTCAGCGCCCCCTCCTCTATAACCTCGCTTCCATGAACAGGGAGCTCAGTTTGTAGTTGGTGCCTTCAGTAGCAGGCCACTTAAGAGGGGGCTGCCTCAGGCAGCCTATTCTTAGCTATTAATTTTGACAAGAAAAGAAGAACTTTTTTTTATAAGAATCTACAAGGGCTGCAGCAGGCTAGGTCTAATAGACATCTTTACTGCAGCTCCATCACTCCCAGCGGCGCAGTATACTCCCGCGCCCTGGTTGCTGGGTCACTGCAGCGGAGGCTCCGGTTTCTTCCTAAGGTCAGTCACACACACACCGCCCTCCGGGATCACGAGGCCGCTGCTGAAAGGGAGGTAAGGGACTTCTGTGCCCACACTATACCGTGATCCAGCGTGGCTGTAGGGGGCGGGCCATGTGCGCACTGGCGTGGACACTGATTACTGGGCAGCCGCTCCACTAGCCACCAGGGACAGTTAAGGAGCACAGCTCTGGGGGGTTTTCTCTTATATTAACCCCATTTTGTACTACCCGCAGTGCATTGTGATAGGTAATAGAGCCTGATTCAGGTTGGATTGCAATCGCAATAAGCAGTCCAACTGCAAAAATTGCTAAGAGCATACGCATGCGCCTGCATTTTCTGCGGCACCCCGTAGTTAATGCGATCGCCTCTGACTGTCAATCGGTGCTGGGGGGGGGGTCAGCAACACTCCATTTCCAAGTCGGAGATGGAGCGGTGCGTGGGCAGGGCTTCAAAATGGGGTCGGCAACGGAGAAACAGGAGGCGTGGTCAGAGCGGTTGCATGACATCACATGCAGCAGCTGCGATCACAAAAATGGTGGCGGCTTCCTGCGCACACATACAGTCTACACCAACAGGAGGCTAACCCATTTTTTATGATCACGCTGAACTGCACTGCGACTGCAATTTCAGCGTGGTCAAGAAGGGAGGCGGCATGCTGGGTGGCCCCAGCATGCGAACCAAAGGATTGCAAATTCTGTTACTTAGCAGAATTTGCAATCCTTACTGAATTAGGCCCATTGATTACAAAATGTATTTGTAAATATTTGAAGTTTTTCTTCAGGGACTAACACAAAAGATGCTTGGGGCTACTAACACATGGGTAAGCCACGTAAAGCTTCCCATGGGTCAGTGGCATCACAACGGGGTTGCGGCCCACACCCGAGTGTCACCCGCCAAGGGGGGTGATACCAAAGTGCCGGCTCCTCTTCAGTGGCAGAATATGGGTGTTTCACTGTGACATTACGTGCAACACCCAGTTTCTGTCACTGTGCAGGAGCCAGCACCACTCACACACTAGTCCCCGGGTGCAGCACTCAACCCCCGGGATACCCGGAGCAACAAAATGGAGATTCAGGCCAACAGGCCACACCCCTACCTATGAGACCATGCCTCCATTTTACCATTGCGCTGCTTATCTGCGCGCACTGCATTACAATCTCCCTCGCTGCCTCTCTGGGTGTCACCAATGATAGTGACACCTTTGCCATGCTTGTAGCAGCTGGTCCTAAGATCTACGCCTCCAGCCCTGAGTGTTTGCCCTTGTGACTTGTTGATCATCATAGCGAAGCAGATTCTTACAAAAAACTGCAGGGGCTTAGATTGAAAAGAAAAACATTGACGAACCCATCATTTCAGCAACAGGGTCTGCCACACGGCTGACTGAAATGACTGGTTGGTTTGGACCCCCACCAAAAAAGAAGCAATCAATCTCTCCTTGCACAAACTGGCTCTACAGAGGCAAGATGTTCACCTCATCATCCTCCGATTCCTCACCCCTTTCACTGTGTACATCGCCCTCCTCACAGATTATTAATTCGTCCCCACTGGAATCCACCATCTCAGATCCCTGTGTACTTTCTGGAGGCAATTGCTGGTGAATGTCTCCACGGAGGAATTGATTATAATTAATTTTGATGATCATCATCTTCTCCACATTTTCTGGAAGTAACCTCGTACGCCGATTGCTGACAAGGTGAGCGGCCGCACTAAACACTCTTTTGGAGTACACACTGGAGGGAGGGCAACTTAGGTAGAATAAAGCCAGTTTGTGCAAGGGCCTCCAAATTGCCTCTTTTTCCTGCCAGTATACATACGGACTGTCTGACGTGCCTACCTGGATGCGGTCACTCATATAATCCTCCACCATTCTTTCAAAGGTGACAGAATCATATGCAGTGACAGTAGACGACATGTCAGTAATCGTTGCCAGGTCCTTCAGTCCGGACCAGATGTCAGCACTCACTCCAGACTGCCCTGCATCACCGCCAGCGGGTGGGCTCGGAATTCTTAGCCTTTTCCTCGCACCCCCAGTTGCGGGAGAATGTGAAGGAGGAGCTGTTGACGGGTCACGTTCCGCTTGACTTGACAATTTTCTCACCAGCAGGTCTTTGAACCTCTGCAGACTTGTGTCTGCAGGAAAGAGAGATACAATGTAGGTTTTAAATCTAGGATCGAGCACGGTGGCCAAAATTTATTGCTCTGATTTCAACAGATTGAATCCTGGTTAAGCGAATTAAGGGCTCCATCCACAAGTCCCACATGCCTAGCGGAATCGCTCTGTTTTAGCTCCTCCATCAATGTCTCCAGCTTCTTCTGCAAAAGCCTGATGAGGGGAATGACCCGACTCAGGCTGGCAGTGTCTGAACTGACTTCACGTGTGGCAAGTTCAAAGGATTGCAGAACCTTGCACAACGTTGAAATCATTCTCCACTGCGCTTGAGTCAGGTGCATTCCCCCTCCTTTGTCTATATCTTGGGTAGATGTATAGGCTTGAATGGCCTTTTGCTGCTCCTCCATCCTCTGAAGCATATAGAGGGTTGAATTCCACCTCGTTACCACCTCTTGCTTCAGAGGATGGCAGGGCAGGTTCAGGAATGTTTGGTGGTGCTCCAGTCTTCGGCACGCGGTGGCTGAATGCAGAAAGTGGCCCGCAATTCTTCGGGCCACCGACAGCATCTCTTGCACGCCCCTGTCGTTTTTTAAATAATTCTGCACCACCAAATTCAATGTATGTGCAAAACATGGGACGTGCTGGAATTTGCCCAGATGTAATGCACGCACAATATTGGTGGCGTTGTCCGATGTCACAAATCCCCAGGAGAGTCAAATTGGGGTAAGCCATTCTGCGATGATGTTCCTCAGTTTCCGTAAAAGGTTGTCAGCTGTGTGCCTCTTATGGAAAGCGGTGATACAAAGCGTAGCCTGCCTAGGAACGAGTTGGCATTTGCGAGATGCTGCTACTGGTGCCGCCGCTGCTGTTCTTGCTGCGGGAGGCAATACATCTACCCAGTGGGCTGTCACAGTCATATAGTCCTGAGTCTGCCCTGCTCCACTTAACCACGGACATGTGGACTAGTGGACATTGGGTACAACTGCATTTTTTAGGACACTGGTGACTCTTTTTCTGAGGTCTGTGTACATTTTCGGTATCGCCTGCCTAGAGAAATGGAACCTAGATGGCATTTGGTACCGGGGACACAGTACCTCAATCAAGTCTCTAGTTGCCTCTGAATTAACGATGGATACCGGAACCACGTTTCTCACCACCCAGGCTGACAAGACCTGAGTTATCCGCTTTGCAGCAGGATGACTGCTGTGATATTTCATCTTCCTCGCAAAGGACTGTTGGACAGTCAATTGCCTACTGGAAGTAGTACAAGTGGTCTTCCGACTTCCCCTCTGGGATGACGATCGACTCCCAGCAGCAACAAAAGCAGCGCCAGCAGCAGTAGGCGTTACACTCAAGGATGCATCGGAGGAATCCCAGGCAGGAGAGGACTCGTCAGACTTGCCAGTGACATGGCCTGCAGGACTATTGGCTCTCCTGTCTAAGGAGGAAATTGACACTGAGGGAGTTGGTGGTGTGGTTTGCAGGAGCTTGGTTACAAGAGGAAGGGATTTAGTGGTCAGTGGACTGCTTCCGCTGTCATCCAAAGTTTTTGAACTTGTCACTGACTTATGATTAATGCGCTGCAGGTGACGTATAAGGGAGGATGTTCTGAGGTGGTTAACGTCCTTACCCCTACTTATTACAGCTTGACAAAGGTAACACACGGCTTGACACCTGTTGTCCGCATTTGTGTACAGGATGCATACCTTCATGTCCAAATTTATCCATCTCATCAGTCGTACCTCAGATTTGCGGTACAGGACTGTCATTGCCAATTTCAGACGTTGCTGTTTGGTCTCTCCACGGCCCAGAGAATTTTCACCAAGGTAATGGTGGAAATGATGGTTTTCCTGCGCAAGCAAGGTGTCACAATTATCCCGTACTTGAGCGATCTCATAAAAGCGAGATCAAGAGAGCAGTTGCTGAACAGCGTATCACTTTCACTGAAAGTGTTACAGCAACACGGCTGGATTTTCAATATCCCAAAGTCGCAGTTGGTTCCTACGACTCGTCTGTCTTTCTTGGGCATGATTCTGGACACAGACCAGAAGAGGGTTTATCTCCCGATAGAAAAGGCCCAGGAACTCATGACTCTTGTCAGGAACCTATTGAAACCAAAACTTGTGTCAGTGCATCACTGCACTCGAGTCCTGGGAAAGATGGTGGCATCATACAAAGCCATTCCATTCGGCAGGTTCCATGCGAATACTTTCCAATGGGACCTACTGGACAAGTGGTCTGGGTCACATTTACAGATGCATTGGTTGATCACCCTGTCCCCCAGGGTCAGGGTATCACTCCTGTGGTGGCTGCAGAGTGCTCACCTTCTCGAGTGACGCAGATTCGGCATTCAGGACTGGATCCTGGTGACCACAGATGCAAGCCTCCAAGGTTGGGGAGCAGTCACACAGGGAAGAAATTTCCAAGGTCTTTGGTCAAGTCAAGAGACTTGTCTTCACATCAACATCCTGAAACTAGGGGCCATATACAATGCCCTACGTCAAGCGGAGACCTTACTTTGCGACCAACCGGTTCTGATCCAGTCAGACAACGTCACCGCAGTGGCTCATGTAAACCGCCAAGGCGGCACAAGGAGCAGAGTGGCGATGGCACAAGCTACCTTTGCATTTTTCTCCCAAACGAAGGACACTAGAATGAAAATTTTAAAGCCTCCTGTTAGTGCTTCATCTACACGGTATAGCCCTGAATTTTCCAATGCGTAGCTCTTTGCAAAAGAGAGATATTGGCAAGGAAAAGCTGTCTTGTACCTTTGCATTTTTCTCCCAAACGAAGGACACTAGAAAGAAAATTTTAAAGCCTCCTGTTAGGCCATCATCTACACGGCATAGCCCTGAATTTTCCAATGCGTAGCTCTTTGCAAAAGAGAGATATTGGCAAGGAAAAGCTGTCTTGTACCTTTGCATTTTTCTCCCAAACGAAGGACACTAGAAAGAAAATTTTAAAGCCTCCTGTTAGGCCATCATCTACACGGCATAGCCCTGAATTTTCCAATGTGCAGCTCTTTGCAAAAGAGAGATATTGGCAAGGAAAAGCTGTCTTGTACCTTTGCATTTTTCTCCCAAACGAAGGAAACTAGAATGAAAATTTTAAAGCCTCCTGTTAGTGCTTCATCTACACGGTATAGCCCTGAATTTTCCAATGCGTAGCTCTTTGCAAAAGAGAGATATTGGCAAGTAAAAGCTGTCTTTCAACTCTTCCACAACTGAAAAACAGATAGTGTTCCCAAGCCTTCCATCCTGTAATATCTTCAGTCTCTCGTCAATGAAGAAAACAATCCCTCCAGCAGACTCTTCAACCACGATACAAGATCACAGCCAAAAGGGCGAGAAGCAACTACACTTGCGTTTAACCAAAATGGCTAAAACTTAGCGGAGGAAAGTGCAGTGCACCAAAACATAAGCTGACACAATCATGGAGAATGCGCCAGCATATATGCTCTTCTATCTATATTTTGCAAACCTGCTCTTGTCCCCTCCAGCTGCTCCATGTAGATTTGACGCCTGGCAAGGTGCATAACCCACTGACAAGCAGGCACACTCCTGCATGAGTTTTCACTCTCACTAGCAGGATGATACACATTCATTTGCATGTGCTCCACCTCTGACACACCGCCCACCCAACCACCCAGTCACCAGAGCCACCCACAAGCCAACTGGCTCCGTGATTTAATTTGCACAGTGCAGTCATCCAGGCAGCATGTCCTTCTCAATGGAATAATCTCTGGTTCCATGGAATCTTCCGCATTGGAATGCTGCGGAACAAAAAGGATTTAAACATTCAGCTTGCTAGCATTCAATGTACCTGCGGCTTGGCTCTAGCACATGGGTCTTCATCCTGTGGCCCTCCAGCTGCTGTGAAACTACACATCCCAGCATGCCCTGCCACAGTTTTGCTATTAAGGTATGCTAAAACTGAGGCAGGGCATGCTGGTATATGTAGTTCCACAGCAGCTGGAGGGTCGCAGGTTGAAGACCCATATTCTAGCATGCCTGTTCTATGATGCATGTTCCGTGATGTCACAATCAGCTTGGAATGGGGTGTCTAGCATGCATTTGCTGACAGCCACTTGAGGGAGACACACATCAGGAGATGCAGCATATCGATGCCTTTCCAGCAAATGCACACCACCAGCTGCTGGTCTGGACACAAAAAAATACCCACAATTGAAGGCTCAAAATGCCCAACTACAGGATTAATGTAAGTAGTGAATTTAGGAATGAATTTAGAAGTAGGAAATTAAGTTAGTTCACAAGTACATTCAAATTCCGATCTAAAGTCTAGGTAGGCCTCACGTCCTGGCAGCCCCCAGCATTTAAAAATGCCTTGATTAGAGGTAGGGAATTAAATGTAGATAAGAAGTAGACACAAAATAACACTCCACAGAGCAATTATCAGGTGTCTTTATCAATTGTTGCATTTAAAAAATCAAGCAATTAGGGAACACAATGTTGCGACAATGTAACCCTATTTGCAAAATAGTACTAAATAAGTTTGTCGATGTAAGACATTTGCAAAGGCGCAAACAAAACACGCTGGAAAATGCAACTGAATCTGTTTTTGGAGGTTAGAATAGATGCAGGATCAAGTAGCTCAATGGGTAGGGTGTTTGATTAGAATTCAACAGGTTATAGATTTGAATCCTGGGTATGATAGTTTGAGGTGATGGCAGGCTACGGGAGTGGGCATCTAGGCGTACCCAGCGATCAGCACCCTCAGGAGCTAATGGTGTCCTGTCAGCCAGAAGCAGAGCCATTGAACTCACTAGAAGTTGGTCATACTTCTCTCCCCTAAGTTCCACGGAGCAGGGAGACTGTTGCCAGCAGCCTCCCTGAAAATAAGAAAAACTAACATAAGTCTTTTCAGAGAAACTCAGTAGAGCTCCCCTGTAGTGCATCCAGTCTCACTGGGCACAATTCTAAAACTGGAGTCTGGAGGAGGGGCATAGAGGGAGGAGACAGTTCACACCCTTTGAAAGTCTTAAAGTGCCCATGTCTCCTGCGGATCCCATCTATACCCCATGGTTCTTAATGTGATCCCAGCATCCTCTAGGACGTATGAGAAAACAAATAACGCACACACGAGGAGGAGAGAACAAAGGAAGCTATAAGGAGGGGAGGGGAGGGGAGGGGAGGGGGAGGGGGAGGTAAGGTAGTAAAGGGATATTGGATAAACTACAACCTTATACATATTCATTAATGTACCAGTAGTTAGAAGTAGAAGAGCTCTAACAGAAACCACAAAGCTTATCTAAAGCCACACCACACTGGATATGCCCAATCTCATTTGATCTTTGAAGCAAAGCAGTATTGGACTTTGTTACTACCAAGCAGTCTCCCATCCATGTATTATCAGATTCTTTAGGTAAACTACCAACACCCTTTTCTTGGTACTGTACATTTAATATTTACACATATTCTTTTATGTACCAGAAGTTAGAAGTAGAAGAGCTCTAACAGAAACCACGAGCTCATCTACAGCCACAGCACACTGGATTTGCCCAATCTCTCCTGATCATGGAAGCTGAGCAGTGTTGGTCCTGGTTTTAGTACTTGGATGGGAGACCACCAGGAAATACCAGGAGCTGTGTGTATTTTTACAATACCAACACCGTTCTCTTGATGCATTCCATTTTGAAACATTGGGGCAGATCTATTAAGCCTGGTGAACTGATAAAGTGCAAGGTGATAAAGTACCAGCCAGTCAGCTCCTAACTGTCATTTTTCAAACCCAGCCTGTGACATGGCAATTAGGAGCTGATTGGCTGGTACTTTATCACCATGCAAATTATCATTTCACCAGGTTTAATAAATCGTCCGCTTATTCATTTATGTACGAGTAGTTAGAAGTAGAAGAACTCTAACAGAAACCACTAAGCTCATCTACAGCCACACCACACTGTATATGCCCAATATCACCTGATCTTAGGCCTGGTTTGTTCTTGGATGTGAGACCACCTGGGAATACCAGGTGCTGTAGGTAGTTTTATACTACCAACACCGTTCTCTTGATGCATTCTATTTTGAAACTTATTCATTGATGTAGAAGTTAGAAACAGCAAAAATCATCTACAGCCGCATCACACTGGATATGTCCAATCCAGTGGCGTAACTAGAAATTTTTCTCCCCCAAGCCAAAAAATTCTTCGGCGCCCCCCCCCCTTCATGCTCCATAATTGGGAGCAAGAAAGGGATAAATATGCGCGCGCCTAAGGTGCGCGCGTCAAAAAAGGGGCGTGGTTTTGTTGGAGTGGGCGTGGTTTCGCATAAAGGGGCGTGGCATTGCAGGAAAAGACTACCTTATACCCCAGTTTTGCAACCTGCACGCCCATACGTTGGCCACCACAGGAAAGAAAAATAATCCTGATTCATGCCCCTTACATTATTTGTCATTTTTCCTCCTTATAGTAATGCCCAGTATACATTATGCCACATACTGCAATGGCCCTTAGACATTATGCCGCACACAATAATGCACGACACAATATGCACACACTGTAATGCCCCCGACACATTATGCCACACACCGTAATGTCTGTGACACATTATGCCACACACCGTAATGCCTGTGACACATTATGACAGGAATCGCAATGCCCGTTATACATTATGCTACACACTGCAATGCCCCTGATACATTATAGCACATACAATGTCTGTGACACATTATGACACACACCGCAATGTCCGTGATACATTATGCCACACACTGCAATGCCCGATACATTATAGCACATACAATGCCTGTGACACATTATGCCACACACTGCAATGACCTTGAGACATTATACCACAATGCCCGTGATATAGTATACCATACACCGTAATGCCTGTGACACATACCGCAATGCCCTGCCCGTTATACCCTATGCCACACATCGCAATGCCCGTTATGTATTATGCCACACTGCAATGACCCTGAGACATTATACCACATACCACAATCAGGGCCGGTTCAAGGGCGCAGAGCGCCCCGGGCAGGAAAGGGCGTGGCCTAATACAGGGGGCGTGGTGAGTCACGCCCCCTGTACATTGAAAGCGCCGCTTGAATGCTGAGCGGTGCGCGATGACGTCATCGTGCACCGCACAGCAAAAGGTCCTCTCCACGAAGAGAAACTAGACGCTATGCGTCTAGTTCCCTTCGTGGAGAGGACCTTTGCTGTGCGGTGCGCGATGACGTCATCGCGCACCGCTCAGCAGTTACTCTCCACGAAGGGAAACTAGACGCATAGCGTCTAGTTCCCTTCACAGGAGGCGCCGAGGACGGGGACGGCAGCGGGCAGCGGAGGCGGACGGGGGACACAGCGGGCAGCAGTGGCGGATCTTGCCACGGTGCGGCGCCCTCCGGATGGCGCCAGCGCCCTCCGGAAGGCGGCGCCCCGGGCAAAAGTCCTGCTTGCCCGTGGCAAGAACCGCCACTGACCACAATGCCCGGGATATAGTATACCACACACCGTAATGCCTGACACATTATGACACACACCGCAATGTCCGTGATACATTATGCCACACACTGCAATGACCCTGAGACATTATACCACATATCACAATGCCCGCGATATAGTATACCATACACCGTAATGCCTGCGACACATTATGACACACACCGCAATGTCCGTGATACATTATGCCACACACCGTAATGCCCATTACACATTAAGTCCTACAGTAAGGCTTCTAATTACTTTTCAATTACCTGCTCGTTGTCAGGGGTTTCATGCACTGGGTGTCATGCTCGTTGCCAGGGGTTTCATGCTCTTGGTTCCATGCACGGTGCCAGGGGTTTTCATGCTCAGGGTGTCATGCTCGTTGCCAGGGGTTTCATGCACTGGGTGTCATGCTCGTTGCCAGGTGTTTCATGCACTGGGTGTCATGCTCGTTGCCAGATGTTTCATGCACTGGGTGTCATGCTCGTTGCTAGGAGGTAGTCCTTGTTGCTAGGGCTGTGCTCCCAGTGCCACATATGTCCCCAGTGCCAGATATTCCCCCACGGTGCCAGGTACTTACATGCCCCAGTGCCAAATATAGTCGTCGTCCCCATGTGCCAGGTACACATATGCCCCCAGTGCCAGATATTCCCCCCCAGTGCCATATATGCCCCCCGTGCCATATATGCCCCCAGTGCCAGATACCCCCCCCCAGTGCCATATATGCCCCCAGTGCCAGATATTCCCCCCCAGTGCCATATATGCCCCAGTGCCAGATATCCCCCCCAGTGCCAGATATGCCCCCAGTGCCAGATATTCCCCCCAGTGCCAGAAATGCCCCAGTGCCAGATATTCCTCCCTCCCCCCGTGCCATATATGCCCCCAGTGCCAGATATTTACCCCCCCCCCTGCCGTCGCTTTTTGGAGGGACACGGAGGGCACAGCTCGTCTCTCCTGTGTCCCTCCTGCTGCATCATCTCCGGCGGCCGCGGGTCTAATAGGGGGAAGTGCCAGTTCGTGAGCCAATTAGAGCTCACGGACGGCACTTCCCCCTATTAGACCCGCGGCCGCCGGAGATGATGCAGCAGGAGGGACACAGGGAGGCGCGCTGTGTGCCCTCCGTGTCCCTCCAAAAAGCGGCGGAGGGAAGGAGACTGCAGACTGACATGCGGACGCTCGTCCGCATGTCAGTCTGCTGTAAATCAGTGGCGCCCCCGCAAGCCCCTCGCCCCCAAGCCACCACGAGGACTGCGGGGGCAGTAGTTACGCCACTGGTCCAATCTCATCTGATGATGGAAGCTAAGCAGTGTTGTGCCTGGTTTGTTTTTGGATTTCAAGTCCTGCCTTCTGGTTTGGCCACGGCACCTCGGATATTCACCAAGGTCATGGCCGTGATGACGACCCTTCACCATCAGAGAATCAGGATCCTGCCAAATCTGGACGACTTGCTGATCCTGGTGAACTCCCAAGAGGTTCTCCACAGTTATCTGGAACTGGCGGTCCAATTCCTAAAAGTCCACGGGTGGCTCATCAACTGAAAAAAGTCCTCGCTGGTCCCTGCTCGGAACATTGTGCACCTAGGGGCACTGCTGGACACACACAGCCAACAATTGTTTCTGTCTCCAGAGAAAGTCCTGAAAATTCAGGACAGTATCGTCCTCTCTCGCCCAAGAGTGTTGATACACACAGCGATGCAAGTACTAGACCTCATGGTGTCGGCTTTCGATATGGTAGAGTACGCTCAATTTCATTACCGCCCTCTGCAGAGGTTAATCCTCTCCAAGTGGGACGGCCTGCCTCATCGGATGATGTCTCAAATGATCTCCTTGACTCCGGAGGTTCGTCTGACACTGAGCTGGTGGCTACAGGACCAACAGTTGAGCAGGGGCCATCCCTTCTAGATCTCCAACTGTGTCCTCCTGACAATGGATGCCAGTCTTTTGGGCTGGGCCATGGTGTTGGAGCAACACTTTCTCCAGGGTCGGTGGACCAGGGAGGAATCTCTCCTCCTGATATACATTCTGGAATTGCAGGCAGTGTTCAATTAATTGACACTGGCCCTGCCTCTAGTACAGAACAGACCTGTTCAAGTACAATCTGACAACGCCACCACGGTAGTGTACACAAATCATCAAGGCGGCACTCGAAACTGCATGGCAAAGCTGGAAGTATCAAAAATCCTCCGTTGGGTAGAAAGTCATCTGACAGCAATATCGGCAGTGTTCATTCCCGGAGTCCTCAACTAGGAAGCGGATTTCCTCAGTCGTCAGGACGTTCACGCTGGAGAGTGGAGAGGCCGCAGCAGAAATGTCTGCACTGGTGTCAGTAGGTGACTGAGGCAGGGATGACTGGGAGATAGTGGGTGACTGAAGCATGTATGAGTGGGAGATAGTGGGTGACTGAGGCCGGGGTGACTGGGAGATAGTGGGTGACAGGGAGATAGTGGGTTACTGAGGGAGGGGTGATAGGAAGGGGTTGGGTAAGTATGGGAAGAAAGTGGGTGACAGGTATAATAAATGACTAAGGCAGGGGTGATAGGGAGATAGTGGATGACTGTGGCAGGGGTGACAGGGACAGTAAGAGACTGAGGCAGGGGTGACAGGGATAGTGGCTGACTGAGGCAGGGGTGACTGGGAGATAGTGGGTGACTGAGGCAGGGTTGACAGGGATAGTGGGTGACTGAAGCAGGGGTGATAGGGTGACAGTGGGTGACTAAAGCAGGGGTGACTGGTATAGTGGGTGACTGAGGCAGGGATCGCAGATATAGTGGTTGACTGAGGCAGCGGTGACTGGGAGATAGTGGGTAACTGAGGCAGGGGTGACAGGGAAAGTGTGTGACTCAGGCAGGGGTGATAGGGAGATAGTGGGCTGCATATCTCTGCCTCACTGCAGCAGCACATTCCTGCTTCAATGACAGCAGCACATCCCTACCTCACTTATAGCAGCACATCCCTGCCTCGCTGACAGCAGCACATCCCTGCCTCGCTGACAGCAGCACATCCCGGCCTCGCTGACAGCAGCACATCCCTGCTTCACTGACAGCAGCACATCCCTGCTTCGCTGACAGCAGCACATCCCTGCCTCGCTGACAGCAGCACATCCCTGCCTCGCTGACAGCAGCACATCCCTGCTTCGCTGACAGCAGCACATCCCTGCTTCGCTGACAGCAGCACATCCCTGCCTCGCTGACAGCAGCACATCCCTGTCTCGCTGACAGCAGCACAGCACTGCTTCGCTGACAGCAGCACATCACTGCTTCACTACCAGCAGCACATCCCTGCCTCACTGGCAGCAGCACATCCCTGCCTTACTGACAGCTGTATATAGGGCCTAATTCAGACCTGATCCCTGCTGTGCATATTCACACAACAGGAGATCAGGTCTGAAGTGCGTGTGTGCTGGTGCCGCAGTGCACCGGCACATGCCAGAGATGCGATCAGCATCTCTGCCCAGTGAGCGCCTCTGCCTGATTGACAGGCAGAGGCGGTCACTGGGCAGGAGGAGTCGGGCCAGCGGCGTTGTGCCGCCATTTTGGGGGCACAGTCAGGACAACGCAGACATGACCGGACCGTATGGGGGCGGGCCGTGACGGCTGCGTGACATTTATGGCATTTATGTGCAGTCTAGTTTGCACAGTTGATAGAGTGTTGATCTTGCACTATCAATGTAAGCCTCACATAGGTTTGATACACATGTAAGTTTGTTTTTATTTTACTACATTGTGGTTTGTGGCTCTATACCATGTAATGCATGTCTTTTAACAGTAGTCAAGTCTTCCAATGTGCTTGTTAGTGAAACCCAATAGATAGCTTTATTTTATTTTGTTTCTTCAAATATTGAATGCATATGTCTTATAACTTTTTTTTTTCAATATACAGGTTGAGTATCTGTATATACATTTTTATTATAAGATTTTCAATGACACAAGTACATCCAAGTTGCAGATTATGGATTGTGAAGGACAAATCAACCATATAAACAATTTAAGCAATTTAAATTGCATGCAGGTAGTAGAATATCAAACTCCTTGGATGAGAGTTGGTCGTAATAAACTAGGATAGAAAAGAATAAAGTAGAAAATAAGATTTTAAACCTACCGGTAAATCTTTTTCTCGTAGTCCGTAGAGGATGCTGGGGACTCCGTAAGGACCATGGGGATAGACGGGCTCCACAGGAGACATGGGCACTTTAAGAAAGACTTTAGTTCTGGGTGTGCACTGGCTCCTCCCTCTATGCCACAGTTAGAGAAACTGTGCCCAGAGGAGACGGACAGTATGAGGAAAGGATTTTGTTAATCCAGGGCAAGATTCATACCAGCCACACCAATCACACCGTATAACTTGTGATAAACTACCCAGTTATCAGTATGAAAAAACAACATAGCATCAGTGCAGGACCGATGCAACTATAACATAACCCTTATTGAAGCAATAACTATATACAAGTATTGCAGAAGTAGTCCGCACTTGGGACGGGCGCCCAGCATCCTCTACGGACTACGAGAAAAAGATTTACCAGTAGGTTTAAAATCTTATTTTCTCTAACGTCCTAGAGGATGCTGGGGACTCCGTAAGGACCATGGGGATTATACCAATGCTCCAAAACGGGCGGGAGAGTGCGGATGACCCTGCAGCACCGATTGAGCAAACATGAGTTCCTCCTCAGCCAGGGTATCAAACTTATAGTATTTTGCAAAGGTGTGTGAACCCGACCAAGTAGCAGCTTGACACAGCTGTAGTGCCGAGACCCCTCGGGCAGCTGCCCAAGAAGAGCCCGCTTTCCTCGTGGAATGGGCCTTGACCGATTTCAGTAACTGCAATCCAGCCATAGAATGCGCTTGCTGAATCGTGTTACAAATCCGGCGAGCAATAGCCTGCTTTGAAGCAGGGGCACCAATCTTGTTGGTTGCATACAGGACAAACAGCGCTTCAGTTTTCCTGACTCTAGCCGTCCTGGCCACGTAAATTTTCAAAGCCCTAACCACATCAAGTAACTCGGAATCCTCCAAGTCACGCGTAGCCACAGGCACCACAATAGGTTGGTTCATATGAAAAGATGAGACCACTTTTGGTAGGAATTGAGGACGGGTCTGCAATTCCGCTCTATCCACATGGAATACCAAATATGGGCTTTTATGTGACAAAGCCGCTAATTCCGACACTCGCCTAGCCGAAGCCAAGGCTAATAACATGACCACCTTCCATGTGAGATATTTTAACTCCACTGTTTTAAGTGGTTCAAACCAGTGTAATTTTAGAAAACTTAACACCACGTTAAGGTCCCAAGGTGCCACCGGAGGCACAAAAGGAGGCTGAATATGCAGCACTCCTTTTACAAAAGTCTGAACTTCTGGAAGAGAAGCCAATTCTTTTTGAAAGAAAATGGATAAGGCCGAAATCTGGACCTTAATAGAGCCTAATTTTAGGCCCAAATTCACTCCAGTTTGTAGGAAGTGAAGGAAACGGCCCAGATGGAATTCTTCCGTAGGAGCATTCCTGGCCTCACACCAAGAAACATAATTTCGCCATATACGGTGTAATGTTTTAACGTTACATCCTTCCTAGCCTTTATCAGCGTAGGGATGACCTCAACCGGAATGCTAGGATCCGGCATTCAACCGCCATGCCGTCAAACGCAGCCGCGGTAAGTCTTGGAACAGACAGGGCCCCTGATGCAACAGGTCCTGTCTTAGAGGGAGAGGCCACAGATCTTCTGTGAGCATTTCCTGCAGATCCGGATACCAGGTCCTCCGTGGCCAATCTGGAACAATGAGGATTGTTCTCACTCCTCTTTGTCTTATTATCCTCAACACCTTGGGTATGAGAGGAAGAGGAGGAAATACATAGACCGACTGGAACACCCACGGTGTCACTAGGGCGTCTACAGCTACTGCCTGAGGGTCTCTTGACCTTGCGCAATACCTCTGTAGCTTTTTGCTGAGCCGGGACGGCATCATGTCTATCTGTGGCAGTTCCCACCGACTTGTAATCTGTGCAAAGACTTCCTGATGAAGTCCCCACTCTCCCGGATGTAGGTCGTGTCTGCTGAGGATGTCTGCTTCCCAGTTGTCCACTCCCGGAATGAACACTGCTGACAGTGCGCTTGCGTGATTCTCCACCCAGCGAAGAATTCTGGTGGCTTGTGCCATCGCCACTCTGCTTCTTGTGCCGCCTTGGCGGTTTACATGAGCCACTGCGGTGACGTTGTCTGACTGGATCAGAACCGGTTGGTCGCAAAGTAAGGTCTCCGCTTGACGTAGGGCATTGTATATGGCCCTTAGTTCCAGGATGTTGATGTGAAGACAAGTCTCTTGACTTGACCAAAGACCTTGGAAATTTCTTCCCTGTGTGACTGCTCCCCAAACTTGGAGGCTTGCGTCTGTGGTCACCAGGATCCAGCCCTGAATGCTGAATCTGCGTCCCTCGAGAAGGTGAGCACTCTGCAGCCACCACAAGAGTGATACCCTGACCCTGGGGGACAGGGTGATCAACCAATGCATCTGTAAATGTGACCCGGACCACTTGTCCAGTAGGTCCCATTGGAAAGTCCTCGCATGGAACCTGCCGAATGGAATGGCCTCGTATGATGCCACCATCTTTCCCAGGACTCGAGTGCAGTGATGCACTGACACCTGTTTTGGTTTCAATAGGTTCCTGACAAGAGTCATGAGTTCCTGGGCCTTTTCTATCAGGAGATAAACCCTCTTCTGGTCTGTGTCCAGAATCATGCCCAAGAAAGACAGACGAGTAGTAGGAATCAACTGCGACTTCGGGATATTGAAAATCCAGCCGTGTTGCTGTAACACTTTCAGTGAAAGTGATACGCTGTTCAGCAACTGCTCTCTTGATCTCGCTTTTATGAGATCGCCCAAGTACGGGATAATTGTGACACCTTGCTTGCACAGGAGCACCATCATTTCCGCCATTACCTTGGTGAAAATTCTCAGGGCCATGGAGAGACCAAACAGCAACGTCTGAAATTGGCAATGACAGTCCTGTACCGCAAATCTGAGTTACGCCTGATGAGGTGGATAAATGGGGACATGAAGGTATGCATCCTGTACACAAATGCGGACAACAGGTGTCAAGCCGTGTGTTGCCTTTGTCAAGCTGTAATAAGTAGGGATAAGGACGTTAACCACCTCGGAACATCCTCCCTTATACGTCACCTGCAGCGCATTCATCATAAGTCAGTGACAAGTTCAAAAACTTTGGATGACAGCGGAAGCAGTCCACTAACCACTAAATCCCTTCCTCTTGTAACCAAGCTCCTGCAAACCACACCACCTACTCCCTCAGTGTCAATTTCCTCCTTAGACAGGAGAGCCAATAGTCCTGCAGGCCATGTCACTGGCAAGTCTGACGAGTCCTCTCCTGCCTGGGATTCCTCCGATGCATCCTTGAGTGTAACGCCTACTGCTGCTGGCGCTGCTGTTGTTGCTGCTGGGAGTCGATCGTCATCCCAGAGGGGAAGTCGGAAGACCACTTGTACTTCTTCCAGTAAGCAATTGACTGTCCAACAGTCCTTTGCGAGGAAGATGAAATATCACAGCAGTCATCCTGCTGCAAAGCGGATAACTCAGGTCTGGGTGGTGAGAAACGTGGTTCCGGTATCCATCGTTAATTTAGAGGCAACTAGAGACTTGATTGAGGTACTTTGTCCCCGGTACCAAATACCCTCTAGGTTCCATTTCTCTAGGCAGGCGATACCGAAAATGTACACAGACCTCAGAAAAAGAGTCACCAGTGTCCTAAAAAATGCAGTTGTACCCAATGTCCACTTGTCTGTGGTTAAGTGGAGCAGGGCAGACTCAGGACTATATGACTGTGACAGCCCACTGGGTAGATGTATTGCCTCCCGCAGCAAGAACAGCAGCGGCGGCACCAGTAGCAGCATCTCGCAATTGCCAACTCGTTCCTAGGCAGGCTACGCTTTGTATCACCGCTTTCCATAAGAGGCACACAGCTGACAACCTCTTACGGAAACTGAGGAACATCATCGCAGAATGGCTTACCCCAATTGAACTCTCCTGGGGATTTGTGACATCGGACAACGCCACCAATATTGTGCGTGCATTACATCTGGGCAAATTCCAGCACGTCCCATGTTTTGCACATACATTGAACTTGGTGGTGCAGAATTATTTAAAAAACGACAGGGGCGTGCAAGAGATGTTGTCGGTGGCCCGAAGAATTGCGGGCCACTTTCTGCCTTCAGCCACCGCATGCCGAAGACTGGAGCACCACCAAACATTCCTGAACCTGCCCTGCCATCATCTGAAGCAAGAGGTGGTAACGAGGTGGAATTCAACCCTCTATATGCTTCAGAGGATGGAGGAGCAGCAAAAGGCCATTCAAGCCTATACATCTGCCCACGATATAGGCAAAGGAGGGGGAATGCACCTGACTCAAGCGCAGTGGAGAATGATTTCAACGTTGTGCAAGGTTCTGCAACCCTTTGAACTTTCCACACGTGAAGTCAGTTCAGACACTGCCAGCCTGAGTCAGGTCATTCCCCTCATCATGCTTTTGCAGAAGAAGCTGGAGACATTGAAGGAGGAGCTAAAACAGAGTGATTCAACTAGGCATGTGGGACTTGTGGATGGAGCCCTTAATTTGCTTAACCAGGATTCAATCTGTTGAAATCAGAGCACTACATTTTGGCCGCCGTGCTCGATCCTAGATTTAAAACCTACATTGTATCTCTCTTTCCGGCAGACACAAGTCTGCAGAGGTTCAAAGACCTGCTGGTGAGAAAATTGTCAAGTCAAGCGGAACGTGACCCGTCAACAGCTCCTCCTTCACATTCTCCCGCAACTGGGGGTGCGAGGAAAAGGCTAAGAATTCCGAGCCCACCCGCTGGCGGTGATGCAGGGCAGTCTGGAGTGAGTGCTGACATCTGGTCCAGACTGAAGGACCTGGCAACGATTACTGACATGTCGTCTACTGTCACTGCATATGATTCTGTCACCTTTGAAAGAATGGTGGAGAAAAAGAGGCAATTTGGAGGCCCTTGCACAAACTGGCTTTATTCTACCTAAGTTGCCCTCCCTCCAGTGTGTACTCCGAAAGAGTGTTTAGTGCGGCCGCTCACCTTGTCAGCAATCGGCGTACGAGGTTACTTCCAGAAAATGTGGAGAAGATGATGATCATCAAAATTAATTATAATCAATTCCTCCGTGGAGACATTCACCAGCAATTGCCTCCAGAAAGTACACAGGGATCTGAGATGGTGGATTCCAGTGGGGACGAATTAATAATCTGTGAGGAGGGGGATGTACACAGTGAAAGGGGTGAGGAATCGGAGGATGATGAGGTGGACATCTTGCCTCTGTAGAGCCAGTTTGTGCAAGGAGAGATTGATTGATTCTTTTTTGGTGGGGGCCCAAACCAACCAGTCATTTCAGTCAGTCGTGTGGCAGACCCTGTCGCTGAAATGATGGGTTCGTCAATGTTTTTCTTTTCAATCTAAACCCCTGCAGTTTTCTGTAAGCATCTGCTTCGCTATGATGATCAACAAGTCACAAGGGAAAACACTCAGGGCTGGAGGCGTAGATCTTAGGACCAGCTGCTACAAGCATGGCAGAGGTGTCACTATCACTGGTGACACCCAGAGAGGCGGCGAGGGAGATTGTAATGCAGTGCGCGCAGATAAGCAGCGCAATGGTAAAAAGGAGGCATGGTCTCATAGGTAGGGGCGTGGCCTGAATCACCATTTTGTTGCTGCGGGTATCCCGGGGGTTGGGGGCTGTACCCGGGGACTAGTGTGTGAGTGGTGCTGGCTCCTGCACAGTGACAGAAACTGGGTGTTGCACGTAATGTCACAGTGAAACACCCATATTCTGTCACTGAAGAAGAGCCGGCACTTTGGTGTCACCCCACTTGGCGGGTGACACTCGGGTGTGTGCCGCAACCCCGTTGTGATGCCACTGACCCATGGGAAGCTTTACGTGGCTTACCCATGTGTTAGTAGCCCCAAGCATCTTTTGTGTTAGTCCCTGAAGAAAAACTTCAAATATTGTTTACAATTTTGTAATCAATGGCCTAATTCAGTAAGGATTGCAAATTCTGCTAAGTAACAGAATTTGCAATCCTTTGGTTCGCATGCTGGGGCCACCCATCACAGGGCATGGCCACCCAGCATGCCGCCTCCCTTCTTGACCACGCTGAAATTGCAGTCTCAGTGCAGTTCAGCGTGATCATAAAAAATGGGTTAGCCTCCTGTTGGTGCAGACTGTACGTGTGCGCAGGAAGCCGCCACCATTTTTGTGATCGCAACGGCTGCATGTGATGTCATGCAGCCGCTCTGACCACGCCTCCTGTTTCTCCGTTGAAGCCCTGCCCCCGCACCGCTCCATCTCCGACTTTGAAATGGAGTGTTGCTGACCCCCCCCCGCACCGATTGACAGTCACAGAAAATGCAGGCGCATGCGTATGCTCTTAGCAATTTTTGCAGTTGGATTGCTTATTGTGATTGCAATCCAACCTGAATCAGGCTCTATTACCTATCACAATGCACTGCAGGTAGTACAAAATGGGGTTAATATAGGAGAAAACCCCCCAGAGCTGTGCTTTGTGGACACTTTTCAGAGAACAAATTTGTTAGCATGGAAATGGAGTGTTGTTGACCCCCCTCCCCCCCCCCCTTCACCGATTCACAGGCAGAGGTGATCGCATTATCTGCGGGGTGCCGCAGAAAATGCAGGCGGATGCGTATGCTCTTAGCAGTTTTTGCAGTTTGATTGCGATCCAACCTGAATCAGGCCCCATTACCTATCACAATGCACTGCGGGTAGTACAAAATGGGGTTAATATAGGAGAAAAAACCCCAGAGCTGTGCTCCTTAACTGTCCCTGGTGGCTAGTGGAGCGGCTGCCCAGTAATCAGTGTCCACGCCAGTGCGCACACGGCCCGCCCCCTACAGCCATGCTGGATCACGGTATAGTGTGGGCACAGAAGCCCCTTACCTCCCTTTCATCAGCGGCCTCGTGATCCCGGAGGGCGGTGTGTGTGTGACTGACCTTAGGAAGAAACCGGAGCCTCCGCTGCAGTGACCCAGCAACCAGGGCACGGGAGTATACTGCGCCGCTGGGAGTGACGGAGCTGCAGTAAAGATGTCTATTAGACCTAGCCTGCTGCAGCCCTTGTACATTCTTATAAAAAAAGTTCTTCTTTTCTTGTCAAAATTAATAGCTAAGTATAGGCTGCCTGAGGCAGCCCCCTGTTAAGTGTCCTGCTACTGAAGGCACCAACTACAAACTGAGCTCCCTGTTCATGGAAGCGAGGTTATAGAGCAGGGGGCGCTGAGCATCTTGGGAACAGTCAAAAGCTTTGAGCCTGTTGGTGCCTCAGATCAAGATCCTACTCTACACCACAATGTGAATCCTTGTGGAGTCCAGTGTACCCCACAGAAGAAATGAATGTGTCACACCCATTGGCAGCAACATTAGAATAGCTGCTGATGGGCACAATTGAGAAAGGAAGGGGGGAAAATATTTGAATCCAGCACATATATGTAATTTGAATATGTAATTTGTACCTTCCTACTTTAAAATGTAATGGATGAACCTCACCCTGTGAGAACTATCTTCATGATCAAGAGATCTCATATGCAAGATAAGTATGTGTTGGCAGAGGCGCTCACTGGGCAGAGATGCTGATCGCATCTCTGGCATGTGCCGGTGCACTGCGGCACCAGCACACACACACACACTTCAGACCTGATCTCCTGTTGTGTGAATATGCACAGCAGAGATCAGGTCTGAATACAGCTGTCAGTAAGGCAGGGATCTGCTGCTGCCAGTGAGGCAGGGATGTGCTGCTGTCAGTGAAGCAGTGATCTGCTGCTGCCAGTGAGGCAGGGATCTGCTGCTGCCAGTGAGGCAGGGATGTGCTGCTATAAGTGAGGCAGGTATGTGCTGCTGTCAGTGAAGCAGGGATGTGCTGCTGTCAGCGAGGCAGTGATCTGCTGCCCACTATCTCCCTATCACCCCTGCCTGAGTCACACACTTTCCCTGTCACCCCTGCCCCAGTTACCCACTATCTCCCAGTCACCGCTGCCTCAGTTAACCACTATACCTGCGACCCCTGCCTCAGTCACCCACTATACCAGTCACCCCTGCTTTAGTCACCCACTATCTCTGTCACCCCTGCCTCAGTCAACCACTATCTCCATATCACCCCTGGCCAAGGGGTAGATACGCCCCTGAGGGTCAGGGCCAGCAACAGAAATCTCGGGGCCCAGTACACTGATATCTCTGGGGCGGCTGTAAGAGTGCGGGGTTGTACGGATGTATGAGAGCGGGGTTGTACGGATGTATGAGAGCGGCAGTGTATGGATGTATGAGAGCAACAGTGTACAGTTGTGTGAGAGCGGCAGTGTGCGGATGTATGAGAGTGGCGGTGTACGGATGTATGAGAGCGGCAGTGTATGGATGGCAGCGTCATAGGGAGGGATGTCGGAATGCTGTTATAGGGTTCCTAATACAAAATGCCACGTTGGGCTTGATG
Source organism: Pseudophryne corroboree (assembly GCF_028390025.1). Classification (NCBI taxonomy): domain Eukaryota; kingdom Metazoa; phylum Chordata; class Amphibia; order Anura; family Myobatrachidae; genus Pseudophryne; species Pseudophryne corroboree. Next base: position 65,870 of record NW_026970305.1, read on the forward strand.
GGCAGGTAGTGCGGCAAGCACACCCAAATTGGCATCTGACGTCGCCTGCAGTCCACACTGTTGTGAGGAGTCAGAGTTAATTTTGACTGTGTAGTGTACTCACAGAGGACCTACCGCCCGTCCCCTCCTCGCATCTGAGCAGCAGGTCAGGCTCTTATTTTCTTTTTAATCAGGAGAGGCCGAGTGAACTGTGAGCAGGGGGGCAGAGCTACATGGGACCCAGAGGGGCTGCTGTGCTGTCAGAGAGGGAGAGAAAGAGAGAGATGAAGCTACTGCAGATCCCCAGCTGATTGTGAGGTGCCGGGTTGAAGGGTGATGTGATCACCCTTCTCCCTCGCTGCCGCTGGGGACCGCATCTAGGCTTCCTCCATCGAGGGCATGCGGCGCAGCAGTGGGCAGCGTGTAATGAGTTTGTCTGACTCATTATACTGCTGCCTGTTGTGGACACCTCCGTCCGTACGGACTGGTGTACATGCCCAGCACAGAGGTGACAGTGTTGGTGGAAGTGCTGCCCAGTTCTGACCCTGCAGGCCTCCCTGATCTGACTGCGGCCGCTGCTACTGCTGCGGCCCGAAACCCCTGCCGGTCCCCTCCATAGACTTCTGCCTGTCCAGCGCTGAGGTACTAGGGGTATCCCAGCTGCGGGAAGGGTATGTCTCTGGCTTTCTCTCCGGCAGGGGAAGGTGACAGCGGCGGAGGAAGTGTTGCCCACCTCAGACACTGCAGGCCTCCCCGATCCAGCTGCGGCCACAGCTGATGCTGCCAGAACCCCCTGCTGGTCTCCTTTGTTGACTGCCGCATGGCCAGTGCTGAAGTACTGGGGGTAGGCCAGCTACGGGAAGAGTGTATCTGCCTCGGGCTCTCTCTCTCTGTCAGGGGAAGGAAGGGCTGATTCTCTGGCACAACAGGGAGGGCTAGGCTGCAGGAACACAGCACTGGAAGAAACAGGAGGCCGAACTCATGACCAAAAAGTGAGCAGTGCAGTGATCAGCCCCCTAGTCTTTCCCTCTCTCTGGGTGCAGAGCTGTATTCTACAGAGAGAGCTGGGATGGGAAGAAGGGGAACGGCACCTGACACACACATACACGCGCGGCACCTGACACACACATACACGCGCAACACCTGACACACACACATACACGTGCGGCACCTGACACACACACACGTAGCATCAGACACAATAAAATAAACATGCAGCACCTGACCCACACATACACGCGCAACACCTGACACACACACACATACACGTGCGGCACCTGACACACACACGTACCATTATACACAATAAAATAAACATGCAGCACCTGACACATGCATATACACGCAGCACCTGACACATGCATATACACGCAGCACCTGACACATGCATATACACGCAGCACCTGACACATGCATATACACGCAGCACCTGACACATGCATATACACGCAGCACCTGACACATGCATATACACGCACACCATCAGACACACACATACACACGCAGTGCCTTACTCACACACACATAGACACGTGCAGCACCTGAGGTACACACATGTACACGCGCAGCACCTGACGCACACACATGTACACGCGCAGCACCTGACGCACACTCATGTACACACGCAGCACCTGACGCACACTCATGTACACGCGCAGCACCTAATGCACACTCATGTACACGCGCAGCACCTGACGCACACTCATGTACACGCGCATCACCTGACACAGACATACGTATTCATGCACAGCACCAGACATACACTTGTACACACGCGGAGCACCTGATACTCACACACATATACACCCGCAACACCTGACACACACACACACACACACACACACACGCACGCGGCAGCTGACGCATACACACGCACCATCAGACACACTCATATATACACGCAGCACCTGACACACACATACACACAGGAGCTGACACACACATACACAGGCAGCACCTGACACACACACACATATACACGCGCAGCACCTGACACCACGCACTCACACGTACAAGCAATGCATTTCACGCCTACCTCCAGCCTCAGTTACAGGCTGCTGCCGCCTACCCCCCTCCCTGCATCAGCTGCAAAGGCAGCAAAATATTTTGACCAAAGTCTAAAGGCCCGTACACATTAAACGATGTCGCTCTGTGAGCTACATCGTCTAATGTTTCCCCTCCCGGGCCGGCCGGCGGCCGACTGTACACACTGAGCGATATGACCGCTCATATCGCTCAGTGACGTCACGCCCCCGCCAGCCCTGCATGAAGGTCGTGGACGACAGTCCACATCCTTCCTGCATGCCCTACCGACAGCGAAGATTGTTGCCGACCCGCGGGGCCGCGCATCGTTTGTCGCTGGCTGCATACACACTTAACGATAAAATGAGCGACGTCGCTCATTAAATCGTTAAGTGTGTACGGACCTTAAACAATTTGGTTTGGTTAATAAAATAATTTTGCACAGAACAGTGATGTTATACGAACATTTTCATTAAACATTTAAAAAATCAAATGTTTATTCTTTAAGTGAAATTTTACATTTCTGAATAAAAAAAATAAATTTAAAAAAAGCGATGAAATTCCATAGACAAAAAACCTTACGGTTTCACATGTCCCATTAAGGCTTCTTAGACATGATCGAAATTTCAGAAACCTGTTGTAACTCTTCCACTCAAACTCCAAAAAGCAATGAAATTCCAATCATTAAGGCTGACGCCTTAATGGACGTGTTCCTTGCGCAATACAGATATGGTATGCCATCACAGCCTGTGGGTAAGTGCAGATTCAGCACTCTCACAGAGTGAGATTGCTGTCACTCACACAATGGTGGAGCTGCTAATTCACAGATTTGTGTGCTCATTGGAATACACACATGCAGTCTATGCAACTGAAGGTCTGAGCGGAAGACAAAGCTGCTCAGATGAGGTAAGAGTGTTGTTGATTGGAGGGAGGAGAGCGGTGTGGATGGGGGAACAGAAGTGTGTGGATAGAGGGAACACTAAGCAGCACTAATGGGGGGGACAGAGAAACACAGGGGGTAATTCAGACCGCAGCAGCAGCAGCGATTGAAGTCTGAATTAGTTTGTGAGGTACGCACGTGCAATGGCCGCACTGCGCGTGCGTACCCCAGGAGCCCAGTGAGATGCTATCACCCTGCCTGATTGATAGGCAGAGGTGGTTGCGGGGAAGGAGGGGGGCGTGCAAACAGCGTTAGAATGCCATTGGCAGGGCATGGTCTGCACAACGGAGGCGTTTCCGGACCACTGGGGGGTGGGCTGTGGCGGTTATCCCCCTGCCAAGAGTGCAGGATCCACTAAATTTACCTTCAGGATGTCAGCTACATGAATAGGGTAAGAGTGGTGTGGATAGGGGGTAGATTAAGCAGCAAGTATGGGAAGGGAGACAGAGCGGTGCAGATGGGGGAAATGGTGCAGATGGGTTGAAAACACTGGCATGGATGGGTAGAAAACTGGTGCAGATGGGAGAGAAGACAGTGTGCCATGTACTGGAGGAGGCGGAGTGACGTTGAAGAAGGAAACACTGAGCAGCACAGAGAGAAGGAAACGGTGGTACAGACAATGCACAGGTGGGGAAAGACAGATGGTACAGATAAGTTAGTACAGACTAGCACAGATGGGAGAACACAGCAGTAGGGATTGGGGAAGACCGGGCAGCATGGTGGTGTATAGGGGAAGTAAGTGTAGATGCATAGACCGTAGATGGGGTATTATAGTTTAGCAATTAACCAAGATGTTTGAGGGAGCTAAATGTGTATACTAAGTGAGATGGATGTATGGAGTTAGAAGGATGTTGTAACAAGGTGGCTTTGTTGTGTTGACTGAATGGGATGGTTGTGGGCACTGTGTGGGATGGGAGCACCACAAAACTGCTCAGACCTTCAGTTGCATAGACTGCATGTGTGTATTCCAATGAGCACACAAATCTGTGAATTAGCAGCTCCACCATTGTGTGAGTGACAGCAATCTCACTCTGTGAGAGTGCTGAATCTGCACTTACCCACAGGCTGTGATGGCATACCATATCTGTATTGCGCAAGGAACACGTCCATTAAGGCGTCAGCCTTAATGATCGGAATTTCATTGCTTTTTGGAGTTTGAGTGGAAGAGTTACAACAGGCTTCTGAAATTTCGATCATGTCTAAGAAGCCTTAATGGGACATGTGAAACCGTAAGGTTTTTTGTCTATGGAATATATATATATATATATATATATATATATCACAAACATATATGATTCATACATATATCACACACACATACATGATACATACATGAGAAAGACCTGGGATGGTGATGAGGCCAGGGCCCCCTGCTGATGTTGCGTTGAGGTTCAATCCCACCCAGGGACCTAATTGACCTTGTTATCAGATTTTGGTGATCTTTAAGTAGACAAGTCAAATTTCATACCCCCTGTTATGGTGTAGGGTACCTGGCCTTCTCTGATGTAATCAGAGTTAGATTTGATTCAGTGATTTTATAAAAACATCTAGGAAGCACAATTTAGCAGTGGGTTGCAGAGAAAAAGAAATATGCTGGCAAAAAAATCAAATTGCGTGATTAAACAGCTCTTCATTTTCTGGCTTTATTTTTATGCTAACAAATTTGTTCTCTGAAAAGTGTCCACAAAGCCAAGTCTCTGATTAACACCTTTGTAGGGATGGTTTTTCACCTATTACTAAATTAAACTTGCTTCATTGGAAAGGCAGCAAGATGCATCCTCATTTCAATGTCTACTGAAATAATACAGGTTGACACCAGGAAACATTAACGCCACTGCATCCTTGCTGCTTTCTCATGTGGAAGTCTGTTTAATGTGAAAACAAGGTGATATCTAATTAGCACACAGGTAAGGAATTAAGAAAATCTTTATTTAAGGGTGAAGATGTTTCTCACAAAATCGTTGCCCCAATGCATCATTGAAATTCAAGCTGGAAAGATGATTTTAATATATCACTTGTACATTTTGTATTGCTCTTCTGGTGACAATGTAGTTTGTTTTTGTCAATTACCATTTTAATAATAGGGTAAAGAAAATGAAGTGGATTTTTGAAAGAAAACAATACTGTCAATATACTATTAAAACAAATTAAAATGGTAAAAGTTATTGTACTTTAAGTAAAAATAAAAGAGCCAAAATATCAATCCCAGTTTTGGATTACTTTAATTAACAAAAAAAAAATGCATATAGCAGAGGATAGTTTCAATCTGCCTACCTCTGGGTTATGGGCCTAGCATGCTTCCATTGCAGTACTCTGCTGCACATGTAAGTGCAAGAGATCCTGAAGCACTCACTCATCATGGGAAAGTACCAATGTGTTTCTTCGTTGGTTGATGGAAGAAACATCTTACAAAAACTCTCCAGATTATTGACTTTTTAAAGTTTTTCTAGGAAACGTTTTAGATGAATGCTTATTAGCCTTTGTCAGTATGAACTTTTGCAAAGTGTCTCTGTGGCGCAATCAGTTAGTATGTACGGCTATTAACCAAAAGGTTGGTGGTTCAATCCCACCCAGGGACCTAATTGACCTTGTTATCAGATTTTGGTGATCTTTAAGTAGACAAGTCAAATTTCATACCCCCTGTTATGGTGTAGGGTACCTGGCCTTCTCTGATGTAATCAGAGTTAGATTTGATTCAGTGATTTTATAAAAACATCTAGGAAGCACAATTTAGCAGTGGGTTGCAGAGAAAAAGAAATATGCTGGCAAAAAAATCAAATTGCGTGATTAAACAGCTCTTCATTTTCTGGCTTTATTTTTATGCTAACAAATTTGTTCTCTGAAAAGTGTCCACAAAGCACAGCTCTGGGGGGTTTTCTCCTATATTAACTGCGTGTGTGTCAGGCGCTGCATGTGTGTCAGGCGCTGCGTGTGTGTCAGGCGCTGCGTGTGTGTCAGGCGCTGCGTGTGTGTCAGGCGCTGCGTGTCTGCGTGTGTGTCAGGCGCTGCGTGTCTGCGTGTGTGTCAGGCGCTGCGTGTCTGCGTGTGTGTCAGGCGCTGCGTGTCTGTGTGTCAGGTGCTGCGTGTGTGTGTCAGGTGCTGCGTGTGTGTGTGTCAGATGCTGCGTGTCTGCGTGTGTGTCAGGTGCTGCGTGTGAGTATGTCAGGTGCTGCGTGTGTCAGAAGCATGTGAGTGTCAGGTGCGTGTGTGTGTCAGGTGCTGCGTGTGTCAGGCGCTGCGTGTGTCAGGCGCTGCGTGTGTCAGGCGCGTGTGTGTCAGGCGCTGCCTGTGCGTCAGGCGCTGCGTGTCTGTGTGTGTCAGGCGCTGCGTGTCTGTGTGTGTCAGGCGCTGCGTGTGTGTCAGGCGCTGCCTGTGCGTGTGTGCCAGGCGCTGCCTGTGCGTGTGTGTCAGGCGCCGCGTGTCTGTCAGGCGCCGCGTGTCTGTCAGGCGCCGCGTGTGCGTCAGGCGCCGCGTGTGCGTCAGGCGCCGCGTGTGCGTCAGGCGCCGCGTGTCTATGTGCGTCAGGCACCGCGTGTGAGTGTGTGCGTGTGTGTCAGGTCCGTGTGAGTGTCAGGTGCTGCGTCTGTGTGTGCGTGTGTCAGGTGCTGCGTGTGAGTGTGTGCGCGTGTGTCAGGTCCGTGTGAGTGTCAGGTGCTGTGTGTGTGTGTGTCAGGTGCTGTGTGTGTGCGTGTGTGTCAGGTGCTGTGTGTGTGTGTGTGTCAGGTGCTGTGTGCGTGTGCGTCAGGCGCTGCATATGCGTATGCGTGTCAGGCGTTGCATGTCTGTGTGTCAGGCGCTGCGTGTCTGGGGGGGGTGGCCGGACACACAGCAGAGAGGGGGGGGGGTGGCTGGACACACAGCAGAGAGGGGAGGGTGACCGGACACACGGCAGGGAGGGGAGGGGGTAGGGGGTGGCCGAACACAGCAGGAAGAGGGGGGAGTTGCCGAACACACAGCAGGGGAGGGGAGGGGATGGTGGCCAGACAAACAGCAGGGGAGGGGAGGGGGGGGGAGGGTAGGCCGGACACACAGCAGGTGAGGGGGGGGTGGCTGGACACACAGCAGGGAGGGGGGGTAGGCAGGACACACAGCAGGGGAGGGGAGGGTGGCCGGACAAAAAGCAGGGAGGGGGGGGTAGGCCGGACACACAGCAGGGGAGGGGGGGTGGCTGGACACACAGCAGGTGAGGGGGGGGCTGGACACACAGCAGGTGAGGGGGGGGGGGGCTGGACACGCAGCAGGTGAGGGGGGGGGGGCTGGACACGCAGCAGGGGAGGGGGGGGTAGGCCGGACACACAGCAGGGGAGGGGAGGGTGGCCGGACACACAGCATGGGAGGGGAGGGTGGCCGGACACACAGCAGGGGAGGGGAGGGTGGCCGGACACACAGCAGGGAAGGGGAGGGTGGCCGGACACACAGCAGGGAAGGGGAGGGTGGCCGGACAAACAGCAGGGAGGGGGGGGTAGGCCGGACACACAGCAGGGGAGGAGGGGGGGGCTGGACACACAGCAGGTGAGGGGGGGGGGCTGGACACACAGCAGGTGAGGGGGGGGTAGGCCGGTCACACAGCAGGGAGGGGGGGGGTAGGCCGCCGGACACACAGCAGGGGAGGGGAGGGTGGCCGGACAAACAGCAGGGATGGGGGGGTAGGCCGGACACACAGCAGGTGAGGGGGGTGGTGGCTGGACACACAGCAGGTGAGGGGGGGGGTCTGGACACACAGCAGGGAGGGGGGGGTAGGCCGGACAAACAGCAGGGAGGGGGGGGGGTAGGCCGGACACACAGCAGGGAGGGGGGGGGGGCTGGACACACAGCAGGGGGGGGTAGGCCAGACACACAGCAGGTGAGGGGGGGGTGGCTGGACACACAGCAGGGAGGGGGGGGGGGGTAGGCCGGACACACAGCAGGTGAGGGGGGGGGGGCTGGACACACAGCAGGTGAGGGGGGGGGGGCTGGACACACAGCAGGTGAGGGGGGGGGGGGTAGGCCGGACACACAGCAGGTGAGGGGGGGGTGGCTGGACACACAGCAGGGAGGGAAGGGGGTAGCCTTATTATAATAACCGTGTGGGGGAGGAGTCTGCGGCGGTGGGTGAATGAGATGTGGGGGCAGGCTGCTAAGGGTGCAGGGGAGGAGGGGAAGGGAGCCGGATGGATCTGAATGTGAGCCGCACGTAAGGGACCATACTGATCCTCCCCACCTCAGCCCGCTGGTGCTGCTGCTGCTGCTGCCTGACTTCTTCCGTGCAGCACAGCTGTCTTCTCCGGCTGCCGCTGCCGCTCCCGCACCCGCTTCAGGTGTGGGGGTAAAACACCGCTCAGTAGGCAAGCGCTGTCAGTCAGGAGTCAGCGCTGCACCGGATGTCTCTTCTGGATGTCCTCTGACTTTCTCCTGCGGCGCAACTCCAGCTATTGCTCCCACTTCGGGTAAGGGGACCATATTGCTCAGTAGTGAGCACTTTCGGTAAGCCTGCGGCTGCTATGCCGCTACCCCTCTCCTCCACAGTCCTAATGGGTCGCTGCAGTCTGTAAGGGACCGCAGGTGCACACACCCAGGAACCGCTGGCTCTCCTCCCGCCGCCAGCAGCTACTTTTATAACCTCAGCCTGCACGAGACCCCTTCCCTCACTCACTCTCGCTCTCCTGGCGGCCACTGCGCAGCCGCAACAAATTGAAAAGCCTTATCTCTATAATGGGGCATATTTCTCTTAATTAAAAAAACCCTATAACTTTCTGAAAAACCACAACCCCAAAAGGCACTACACTGGGGCATACTCTATCTAGTAAAACAAACCCCAAGTCTTAATTCGTCCTCTATTCGGAGTTATGCCTTCCCAAAAAATATCTAATTCACTCTATAGGAAAACGGTGTCAAAAAGCCACAAAGGAAGTCACAGAAAAAAACTGACAGTTGGAACTTTAGGTTACTCCCAATTCCTCATTTTTTATTATTTTGCCCTGAAATTTGGCATGCAGCACCGGGTGACGATTCTACACGCCCATGCCAAATTTCAGCTCAGTACGTCCAATCAGTTTTGAGGTGTAGCCCCTCAAACACCATGCCCCCATCTCAGAAGTTCCCTATGGGAGAATTCCGTTTGTTCGATTCAGCCTTAATATAAGGGCACGACCGTGCCCTTATAATATCTATCTATCTATCTATCTATCTATCTATCTATCTATCTATCTATCTATCTATCTATCTATCGTATGTGTGTGTATATATACATCTATACATACATGCGCTAACACCTGGACATACACTGATGTACCCACACCTAATATCCATACATACACGCCCTGACACCTGGACATACACCAACATTCCCACACCTGCATCTATACATAAACATGCTGACACCTGGACATACACCAACGTACAAGCACCTGCATCTATATATACACGCGCTGACAAATGGACATACACCGACGTACCCACACTTGCATCTATACATACATGCACTGACATCTGGACATACAAGCACCTGCATCTATACATACACGCGCTGACACCTGAACCTACACTGACCTTCCCACACCTGCATCTATACATACACATTCTGACACCTGGACATACACAGACGTACCCACACCTGCATCTATACATACACGCGTTGACACCTGGACGTACACTGACGTACACACACCTACATCTATATATGCATGGATGCAAATGTGGGTACGTCTGTATACGTCCAGGTGTTAGCATGTGTATGTATAGATGTTAGGTGTGGGTACATCAGTGTATGTCCAGGTGTCAGCACATGTATGTATAGATTCACATGTGGGTAAGCCGGTGTACGTCCACGTGTCAGCATGTGTAGGTATAGATGCAGGTGTGGGTACGTTGGTGTACGTTTAGGGGTCAGCGTGTTAATGTATAGATGTTGGTGTGTGTATGTCAGTGTACGTACAGATATAGGTGTGTGTGTGTGTATGTATGTATGTATGTATGTATGTATGTATGTATGTATATGTATAGAGGAAGGTGTGATACATACATATAACACATACATGATAGATACATACATATATCACACACACGATAGATAGATAGATAGATAGATAGATAGATAGATAGAACACATACATACAAGATAGATACATACATACATACATACATACATGATAGATACATATATATACACACACATACGATAGATAGATAGATAGATAGATAGATAGATAGATAGATAGATAGATAGATAGATAGATAGATAGATATATCACAAACATATATGATTCATACATATATCACACACACATACATGATACATACATGAGAAAGATGAGGCCAGGGCCCCCTGCTGATGTTGCGTTGAGGAAGGCAGTGTTCCAGGGCGGATGCCAGTCGGGGAGAGCGCCGCGCAGCCCGGGAAAAATACTGCTGAGGAGCTACATCTGGAAGAGCCCCTGGGAGGGAGAGTGCCACATGCCCCATCCTGCGCGGCAGACTCTGCAGGCCTGCACATGGGAAGGGAGGTCTCTGGCCACACGTACTCACCCTTCTGCTGAAGCCCTCTCCAGCGGGGAGCGGGGCCAGGATGAACCTCAACCTGTGAGAACTATCTTCATGATCAAGAGATCTCATATGCAAGATAAGTATGTGTTGGGATAGGGCTGGGGAGGGTGGCTGCTCGGGCACACCCCCGTCAAGTTAAGGAGATTTAACTGAGGAAGCACAAGGGAACTCTCGTCTGGGGACAACAACTGCAGGGAGACCACAAGTTAGGACATGTGTCGGACATTAAACCATATGCAACAACTATTGCAAGCATTCCTGGGGGAAGGTCTGCAGCAGACGGATTTGCATACGGTGATGTCATCCAAGCAGTGGGCCAAAGTTGGCTGGAACCCTCATCTGTATATGAAAAGAGAAAAGGGGCATGCAGGGCATGGCGGCCTTTTGCGGCGCTTGGATAACCCCAAGTTTGCATTAAACACCCCCACCCTCCTTCGGTGTGGGGCTCATGTTGGCCATGCCCAAGCCCCTGAAGCATTCAAGCTGATTTCTTGCAGCAGCTGGGCACTGTAACAGCTTCAGAGCTGCTCTACAAGACAAGTAAAAGGGTGTGGGCCCTGCAGCACCACCTGTAGTTTGCATACACACATATATAGGACAGCATCTCTTATATGCCCCAGGGTCAATAAAATAGTATCCTTGTCTAGGCTATCCATCCCCTCAGATAAGGTATTTGTCCATGCCGCTACAGCACTACACACCCAGGCCGACGCAATTGCCGGTCTGAGTAAGGTACCTGAATGTGTATAAATGGACTTCAGGGTAATCTCCTGTTTGCGGTCAGCACACTCTTTGAGGGTAGCCGTATCCTGGGACGGGAGGGCTACCTTCTTGGATAAGCGTGTTAATGCTTTGTCCACCCTAGGGGAGGATTCCCATCGTAACCTATCCGTTGATGGGAAAGGATACGCCATAAGAATCCTTTTGGAAATCTGCAGTCTTTTATCTGGAGATTCCCAAGCTTTTTCACATAACTCGTTCAGCTCGTGTGAGGGGGGAAAGGTTACCTCAGGCTTCTTTCCCTTGTACATATGTACCCTCTTGTCAGCGACAGGGGGTTCCTCTGTGATGTGCAAAACATCTTTTATTGCCATAATCATAAATCGAATGGATTTTGCCAATTTTGGCTGTAACTTTGCATCATCGTAATCGACACTGGAGTCAGAATCCGTGTCGGTATCTGTGTCAACAATCTGGGATAGTGGGCGCTTATGAGACCCTGACAGTCCCTGCAACATAGGATCAGGCATGGGTTGAAACCCTGACTGTCCCAAAGCTTCTGCCTTGTCTAATCTTTTGTGCAATGAGTTTACACTAGCATTTAAAACATTCCACATATCCATCCAATCAGCTGTCGGCGGAGACACCACATTCATTTGCTCCCGCTCCTCTCTAATATAGCCTTCTTCCTCAGACATGTCGACACACGTGTACCGACACACTTCACACACAGGGAATGCTTTTTCTGAAGACAGTTTCCCCACAAGGCCCTTTGGAGAGACAGAGAGAGAGTATGCCAGCACACCCCCCAGCGCTATATAACCCAGGAATAAAACAGTAACTTAATGTTTGCCCAGTGGTGCTGCTGTATGTAATCTGCGAATTATGTGCCCCCCCCCCCCCCCTCTTTTCAACCCTCTTGTCTAACGTGGTATAAGCAGGGTAGAGTCCGGGGAGCTTCCTCTCAGCGGTGCTGTGGAGAAAAAATGGCGCTGGTGAGTGCTGAGGGAGAAGCCCCGCCCCCTCGGAGGCGGGCTTCTGTCCCGCTTAAACTGTAAAATTGGTGGGGGCTTATACATATATAAAGTGCCCAGCTGTATATATGTTATATTTTTGCGAAAGAGGTTTATATTGCTGCCCAGGGCGCCCCCCCTGCGCCCTGCACCCTTACAGTGACCGGAGTATGTGAGGTGTATGGGAGCAAAGGCGCACAGCTGCAGTGCTGTGCGTTACCTCAGTGAAGATCATGAAGTCTTCTGCCGCCTCTGAAGTCTTCTTTTCTTCTCATACTCACCCGGCTTCTATCTTCCGGCTCTGCGAGGGGGACGGCGGCGCGGCTCTGGGACGGACGGCGAGGGTGAGATCCTGCGTACCAATCCCACTGGAGCTAATGGTGTCCAGTAGCCTAAGAAGCAGGACCTTGCAACTCAGAGAGTAGGGCTGCTTCTCTCCCCTCAGTCCCTCGATGAGGGAGTCTGTTGCCAGCAGTGCTCCCTGAAAATTAAAAACCTAACAAAATACTTTCTGTCAGAAAGCTCAGGAGAGCTCCTGAAAAGCACCCAGTCTCCACTGGGTACAGTATCAAACTGAGGTCTGGAGGAGGGGCATAGAGGGAGGAGCCAGTGCACACCCAGAACTAAAGTCTTTCTTAAAGTGCCCATGTCTCCTGCGGAGCCCGTCTATCCCCATGGTCCTTACGGAGTCCCCAGCATCCTCTAGGACGGTAGAGAAAATAGGATTTTAATACCTACCGGTACATCCTTTTCTCTTAGTCCGTAGAGGATGCTGGGCACCCGTCCCAGTGCGTACTGTGTCTGCAGTTATTAAATGGCCCTTAACTCCAGAACATTTATGTGGAGATGAAAACATCCAAGGAAGACTTGACCATCTTCCTTGGATGTTTTCCCCCTGTGTGACTGCTCTCCAGCCTCAGAGGGTTGCATCCGTGGTCCCTAGGATCCCGTCCTGGATCCCGAACCATCGCCCCTCTAGGTGGTGAGAACTGTGCAGCCACCAATGGAGTGAGATTCTGGTCTTGGAAGACAGGATTATCCTCCGGTGCATGTGTAGGTGGGATCCGGACCACTTGTCCAACAGGTCCCACTGGAACACTCTGGCATGGAACCTGCCAAACTGAATGGCCTCGTAGGCCGCAACCATCTTCCCCAGCAACTGAATGCATTGATGGATTAACACTCTTGCTGGTTTCAGAATTTGTTTGACCAGACTCTGGATCTCCAGAGCCTTTCCACTAGAAGAAAACCTCTTCTGTGTCCAGTATCACTCCCAAAAACAACAACCGCGTCATTGGGACCAACTGCGATTTTGGCAAGTTTAGGAGCCAACCATGTTGTTGAAGAACTGTCAGGGAGAGTAGATGTTTTGCACCAACTGGTCCCTGGATCTCGCCTTTATCAGGAGATCATCCAAGTACGGGATAATTGTGACTCCTTGCTTGCGAAGGAGAACCATCATTTCCGCCATCACCCTGGTGAAAATCCTCGGAGCCGTGGACAGACCAAACGGCAACGTCTGAAATTGGTAATGACAATCCTGAATTGCAAACCTCAGGTAGCTTGATTCAGTGGCTAAATGGGAACATATAAGTAGGCATCCTTTATGTCTACCAAAACCATGAAATCTCCTTTATCCCCCGGACTGGAGATCACTACCCTGAGAGATTCCATCTTGAAATTGAATTTCTTTAGGTAGAAATTAAGGGATTTCAGATTTAAGATTGGTCTGACTGAGCCGTCCGGCTTCGGGACCACGAAGAGGCTTGAATAAAAACCTTCTCCCTGCTGACTAAGGCTGATTTGAACAATCGGTGAGGGGGAACGTCTTGAAACCCCAGTTTGTACCCTTGGGACACTATTTGTAAAGCCCACGAGTCCAGGTCCCAATGAATCCAGAACTGACTGAAGAGTTTTAGACGTGCCCCCCACTGGTGCGGGCTCCTGCAAGAGAGCCCTAGCGTCATGCAGTGGATTTGGTAAAAGCAGAGGACGATCTCTGCTCCTGCGATCTTGAAGAGGCTACAGACCTCTTCCCTCTTTTCCTTCCTCTACCTGCAAAGAAAGGGGAATCTTAACTTCTTGCATATCTATTGGGCCGAAATGACTGCGTCAGATAATGATGCGTCTTCATCCGTTGAGAGGGAACATAGGGCAAGAAGGATGACTTACCTGCGGGAGCTGCCGAGATCAAATTAACTAGGCCGTCGCCAAACAAGGCTTCACCTTCATAGGGAAGAGACTCCCTTTCTTCTTGGAGTCAGCATCAGCATTCCCTTGGTGAATCCACAATGCCCTCCTATCCGAGACTGCCATGAAATTGGCCCGTGAGCACTTGTGCCCGGTGTAGGATTTTTAAATATGTGTAGTTTACTGTATGCAAAGGTTTAAAACCTTTTAGGAACTGAGATCTAAGGTGTATTACATGTAGTTTAAAAAAAACAAAAAAGGTTTATTTTATGGCAGTAGTTTCCAAACTGGGGTTCTTGCACTGGTAGCATAGTTTGGTGGTCCAGGACCAATTAAAATTATTTATACTTTATTAAATTGGCAAAACCATTCCCTCACAACATAACTGAACCTGAGGATGACATGCTATAAACACAATTTACTTAATTTTATATTTTTTTCTGAATTTCTCAATAAAAAAAACTTTGGCCTAGGGGTGCCGTGAAACAAATTGTGATACTCTAGGGCAGGGGTGTCAAACCCATGGGCCGCATGCCGCCCCCAATGCATCCTTTTGTGGCCCACAGGCCGGGGTCCGACAGGGGTCCTTTTGTGGCCCGATCACCTTGCTTAGAGCGAGGGCAGGAGAGTGCAGCCAGAGTCTTTGCTTTCTATGTGCGGCACCATCTTCCCGAAGAGATCACCGGGAAGATAGTGCCCCTTCCACTGGCTACAGCACAGGTATACTGGGGTGGGGTAGCAAACTGGGGGCCCCAATGGGCCCCTCCAGCAGTCCCTCTACCAAAACACGTCTTTTGGTGGTTTTGCGGTGTTGTTATAACTACATGGTGACGATACTGTAGCACAGAGATTTTCAACCATTTACAACTCACGTCACACAGAACAAGATTTAAATATTGACATGGCACACTGAAATATAATGGTGATGCATGGTGCAGTATCGTGTCCTAGGATGTCATGTCGCAGCTTCTCCATAGGTAACGCCTGAACAGGCCCGGTGACAGGGGGGACAAAGGGGACACTTGTTCAGGGCTCCAAGTATTGAGAACAGAAATAATGGGGCCACAGTGCCAATATTGCTTTTTAAAGTGTATCCACCAACTGCTCAATTTAAGCAGGAAAACAATTAACAGGCCAACTAAACCCTCCCCCCTCCTTTTACCCCATCACTTTGTCCAGTCCCTGTGGTCCATACTGTATTGCCATTATTATGCATGTTGCTGTGCTGGCCCTTTTCTGAATGTCCCTGCCACCGCCACCGAAGAGCTGGATAGCCCAGTATGAAAACCACCTGCCGGCCTCACTGACGGTCCGAGTCAAAGGCTCCATTTTTTTTTAAAGATCCCTCTGCCAAGTTAAGGGGGGGTTGAGGGGGCCCCAGAGATATCAGTGTACTGGGCCCCGAGATTTCTGTTGCTGGCCCTGACCCTCAGGGGCGTATCTACCCCTTGGCCAGGATGGCACTTGCCAGGGGCACCATCCAGCTGTGCCAACCGTGGCTAAGGGATAGAGTTCTGCAGTCTCGAAAGGGCGCTATGGCAATCAGCGTGGGACTGACCAATTAGACGGTGAGGGAAGGATACTGAAATTGTCCCAACCCTGTTACAGTTTGAAACGCCCCTCAACTGCTGTCCACTGCTTCACTCCTAGCTCTGCCCCTTTGAAATTATTAATCCCTACCCCCCGGTAGGCAGAGTTCTCCAGGCCCATACTCTGGAGTCACCACTGCTGTACATTATGTGCCGGTTGTAGAGGCAGAGCGGGGAACATCAGAGAACGCCACAAATTACACAGTGGGCAAGGAGATGGCTGGAGACAGCTGCACAGCCATGCCTTGCAAGTTCGAGAGAGCTGTTGAATTTCAGCACTTCAAGTCAGAGCCTGCCCCCTGCTGCCCAAGCAGTCCGTGACAGTTAGTGTCGAGGAGGGGGGGATTTGTGCATGTGTGCTATCAGTGTGTGTGTGGGGGGGTGGAGGATGTGTGTGACTGTGAGGGAGCTGTCAGTGTCAGTGGGGAGAGGAGCAGGAGGGAGTTGTCAGTGTGTGGAAGTGATGAGAGTTGTCAGTACTGGGGAAATGTGTGTGTGTGTACTAGATTTAGGAGTGTGTGTTTGTGAGAGGTTTCAGTTGGGGAATTAGAGTTCATACAGTAATTAAATGTTTTCATATTGAGAACTACATCTCCCAGCATATACAGTGTGCTGGGGATGCTAACAAGCTTTATTTAAAAGTTTAAAAAACATTGCTTTTATGACTGCAATGGTTAAAAAGGGAGAGATATAAATCAATTTATCAGTGAATGATCGCAGTTTGAGCTGTTACATTTTACTGAACCACCTATCCCTCCACACTCACTACCTGTCCTCAGGATACATTTACCATCCCGGCAGACGGTATACCGGCGGTCATTTGACCGATGTTGGAATCCTGACACCACTTGGGAGACTGATGCCGGCACACAGACAGCCAACATCCCGAAGGCGAGTATTGGAGGGAGGGTTAGGACCGGAGGAGGGGGTGTTAGGGAAGGCACTAGGAGGTGGGGGGGGGGGGTTAGTCCTAGCTGCCACCCCCTGAGGGTTAGCCCTATCCGCCACCCCCCCCAGAGGGTTAGGATTAGGATTAGGTATCATGTGACTGCTGGAATCCCGAGCGCCGGATGCCATACCCAACCCCCTTTACTTTTTCAGGCATTTCTATCTCTCCTCTCTCTATGGTGTTCCGATTGCTCACTTTCCCTTGTGCTTTTCTCTCTCTCTCTCTCTCCTTTGGTTAGAGCATCAGTTTCTGTAGTCCACTTTATCCTTATTTTCTCTAACGTCCTAAGTGGATGCTGGGGACTCCGTAAGGACCATGGGGAATAGCGGCTCCGCAGGAGACTGGGCACATCTAAAGAAAGCTTTAGGACTAGCTGGTGTGCACTGGCTCCTCCCCCTATGACCCTCCTCCAAGCCTCAGTTAGATTTCTGTGCCCGACGAGAAGGGTGCACACTAGGGGCTCTCCTGAGCTTCTTAGTGAAAGTTTTAGTTTAGGTTTGTTATTTTCAGTGAGACCTGCTGGCAACAGGCTCACTGCATCGAGGGACTAAGGGGAGAAGAAGCGAACTCACCTGCGTGCAGAGTGGATTGGGCTTCTTGGCTACTGGACATTAGCTCCAGAGGGACGATCACAGGTCCAGCCTGGATGGGTCCCGGAGCCGCGCCGCCGGCCCCCTTACAGAGCCAGAAGAGCGAAGAGGTCCGGAAAAATCGTCGGCAGAAGACGTTCCTGTCTTCAATAAGGTAGCGCACAGCACTGCAGCTGTGCGCCATTGCTCTCAGCACACTTCATACTCCGGTCACTGAGGGTGCAGGGCGCTGGGGGGGGCGCCCTGAGACGCAATAAAACACGACAGAAATACCTTACATGGCAAAAAATACATCACATATAGCTCCTGGGCTATATGGATGCATTTAACCCCTGCCAAAATATACAAAAAACCGGGAGATAAGGCCGCCGGAAAGGGGACGGAGCCTATCTCCTCAGCACACTGGCACCATTTTCCCTCACAGCTCAGTTGGAGGGAAGCTCCCCTGGCTCTCCCCTGCAGTCACTACACTACAGAAAGGGTTAAAAAAGAGAGGGGGGCACTAATTAGGCGCAGTATTAAAACATACAGCAGCTATAAGGGGAAAAACACTTATATAAGGTTATCCCTGTATATATATAGCGCTCTGGTGTGTGCTGGCATACTCTCCCTCTGTCTCCCCAAAGGGCTAGTGGGGTCCTGTCCTCTATCAGAGCATTCCCTGTGTGTGTGCTGTGTGTCGGTACGTTTGTGTCGACATATATGAGGAGAAAAATGATGTTGAGACGGAGTGTCTGTAACAGTGATGTCACCCCCTAGGGGGTCGACACCTGAGTGGATGTACTGTTGAAAATTACGTGACAGTGTCAGCTCTATATAAAAACAGTGGTTGACATGAGACAGCCGGCTACTCAGCTTGTGCCTGTCCAGACGTCTCATAGGCCGTCAGGGGCTCTAAAGCGGCCGTTACCTCAGATGGCAGATACAGACGCCGACATGGATACTGACTCCTGTGTCGACGGTGAAGAGACAACCGTGATTTCCAGTAGGGCCACACGTTACATGATTGATACAATGGAAAATGTTTTTATACATTTCTGATAATACGAGTACCACCAAAAAGGGGTATTATGTTCGGTGGGGGAAAAACTACCTGTAGTTTTCCTAAATCTGAAAAATAAAATGAGGTGTGTGATGATGCGTGGGTTTCCCCCCGATAACACTTGATAATTTCTTAAAAAGTATTGGCTGCATACCCTTTCCCGCCAGAGGTTAGGGTGCGTTGGGAAACACCCCCTAGGGGGGATAAGGCGCTCACACGCTTGTAAGAACAAGGGCTCTACCCTCTCATGAGATGGCCGCCCTTAAGGATCCTGCTGATAGAAAGCAGGAGGGTATCCAAAAATGTATTTACACACATACTGGTGTTATACTGCGACCAGCTATCGCCTCAGCCTGGAGGTGCAGTGCTGGGTTGGCATGGTCGGATTCCCTGACTGGAAATATTGATATCCTAGATAAGGATAGTATATTATTGCCTATAGAGCATTTAAAAGATGCATTTCTATATATGCATGATGCACAGCGGAATAATTGCCGACTGGCATCAAGTATAAGTGCGTTGTCCAATTCTACCAGTAAAATGGTCAGGTGATGCGGATTCCAAACGGCATTTGGAAGTATTGCCTTTGAAAGGGGACATTTGGGGTCGGTCCTTTAGACCTGGTGGCCACGGCAACAGCTGGGAAATCCACGTTTGTACCCCAGGTCGCCTCTCAAAATAAGACGCCGTATTATCAGGCGCAGTCCTTTGTTGGCAAGCGGACAAAAGGTTCCTTTTTTCTGCTCGTGACAGACGGAGAGGAAAAAGGCTGCAGAGATCAGCCAGTTCCCAGGAACAGAAACCCTTTCCCGCCTCTGCCAAGCCCTCAGTATGACGCTAGGGCTATACAAGCTCAGGCACGGTGGGGGCCCGTTCTCAATGAATTTCAGTGCGCAGTGGGCTCACTCGCAAGTAGACCCCTGGATCCTTCAGGTAATATCTCAGGGGTACATATTGGAATTCGAGACGTCTCCCCCTCGCCGTTTCCAAAAGTTGGCTTTACCGACGTCTCCCTCTGACAGGGAGGCAGTTTTGGAAGCCATTCACAAGCTGTATTCCCAGCAGGTGATAATCAAGGTACCCCTCCTGCAACAGGGAACGGGGTATTATTCCACACTATTGTGGTACCGAAGCCAGACGGCTCGGTGAGACCGATTCTAAATCTAAAATCTAAAATCTTTGAACACTTACATACAGAGGTTCAAATTCAAGATTGAGTCACTCAGAGTAGTGATTGCGAACCTGGAAGAAGGGGACTACATGATGTCTCGGGACATCAAGGATGCTTACCTTCATGTCAAAATTTACCCTTCTCACCAAGGGTACCTCAGGTTATGGTACAGAACTGTCACTATCAGTTCAGACGCTGCCGTAGGGATGGTCCACGGCACCCCGGGTCTTTACCAAGGTAATGGACGAAATGATATCCCTTCGAAGGAAGGGAATTTTAGTTATCCCTTACTTGGACGATTCCCTGATAAGGGTAAGATCCAGGGAACAGTTGGAGGTCGGTGTAGCACTATCTCAGGTAGTGTTGCGGCAGCACGATTGGATTCTCAATATTCCAAAATCGCAGCTGGTTCCGACGACTTGTCTTCTGTTTCCTAGGGATGATCCTGGACACAGTCCAGAAAAAAGGTGTTTCTCCCGGAAGAGAAAGCCAGGGAGTTATCCGAGCTAATCAGGAACCTCCTAAAACCGAACCAAGTCTCAGTGCATCAATGCACAAGGGTTCTGGGAAAAAATGATGGCTTCATACGAAGCAATCCCATTCGTTAGATTCCACGCAAGAACTTTCCAGTGGAACCTACTGGACAAATGGTCCGGGTCGCATTTTCAGATGCATCAGCGGATAACCCTGTCACCAAGGACAAGGGTATCCATCCTGTGGTGGTTGCAGAGTGCTCATCTTCTAGAGGGCCGCAGATTCGGCATTCAGGACTGGGTCCTGGTGACCACGGATGCCAGCCTGCGAGGCTGGGGAGCAGTCACACAGGGAAGGAATATCCAGGGCTTAGGGTCAAGCCGGGATACATCACTTCACATAAATATCCTGAAGCTAAGGGCCATTTTAACACTTAGCAAGACCTCTGCTTCAAGGTCAGCCGGTGTTGATCCAGTCGGACAACATCATGGCAGTCACCCACGTAAACAGACAGGGTGGCACAAGAAGCAGGAGGGCAATGGCAGAAGCTGCAAGGATTCTTCGCTGGGCGGAAAATCATGTGATAGCACTGTCAATAGTATTCATTCCGGGAGTGGACAACTGCTAATAAGCATACATCTAGAACGTTTCCTAGAAAAACATTAAAAAATCAATAATCTGGAGAGTTTTTGTATGTATAGATGCAAGTGTGGGTACGTCGGTGTATGTCCATTTGTCAGCGCGTGTATATATAGATGCAGGTGCTTGTACGTTGGTGTATGTCCCGGTGTCAGCATGTGTATGTATAGATGCAGGTGTGGGAATGTTGGTGTATGTCCAGGTGTCAGGGCGTGTATGTATGGATATTAGGTGTGGGTACATCAGTGTATGTCCAGGTGTTAGCGCATGTATGTATAGATGTATATATACACACACATACGATAGATAGATAGATAGATAGATAGAGAGATAGATAGATAGATAGATAGATAGATAGATAGATAGATAGATAGATAGATACATATTATAAGGGCACGGTCGTGCCCTTATATTAAGGCTGAATCGAACAAACGGAATTCTCCCATAGGGAACTTCTGAGATGGGGGCATGGTGTTTGAGGGGCTACACCTCAAAACTGATTGGACGTACTGAGCTGAAATTTGGCATGGGCGTGTAGAATCGTCACCCGGTGCTGCATGCCAAATTTCAGGGCAAAATAATAAAAAATGAGGAATTGGGAGTAACCTAAAGTTCCAACTGTCAGTTTTTTTCTGTGACTTCCTTTGTGGCTTTTTGACACCGTTTTCCTATAGAGTGAATTAGATATTTTTTGGGAAGGCATAACTCCGGATAGAGGACGAATTAAGACTTGGGGTTTGTTTTACTAGATAGAGTATGCCCCAGTGTAGTGCCTTTTGGGGTTGTGGTTTTTCAGAAAGTTATAGGGTTTTTTTAATTAAGAGAAATATGCCCCATTATAGAGATAGGGCTTTTCAATTTGTTGCGGCTGCGCAGTGGCCGCCAGGAGAGCGAGAGTGAGTGAGGGAAGGGGTCTTGTGCAGGCTGAGGTTATAAAAGTAGCTGCTGGCGGCGGGAGGAGAGCCAGCGGTTCCTGGGTGTGTGCACCTGCGGTCCCTTACAGACTGCAGCGACCCATTAGGACTGTGGAGGAGAGGGGTAGCGGCATAGCAGCCGCAGGCTTACCGAAAGTGCTCACTACTGAGCAATATGGTCCCCTTACCCGAAGTGGGAGCCGCAGCGGGAGGAATAGCTGGAGTTGCGCCGCAGGAGAAAGTCAGAGGACATCCAGAAGAGACATCCGGTGCAGCGCTGACTCCTGACTGACAGCGCTTGCCTACTGAGCGGTGTTTTACCTAGAGATGAGCGCCTGAAATTTTTCGGGTTTTGTGTTTTGGTTTCGGGTTCGGTTCCGCGGCCGTGTTTTGGGTTCGAACGCGTTTTGGCAAATCTCACCAAATTATTTTTGTCGGATTCGGGTGTGTTTTGGATTCGGGTGTTTTTTTCCAAAAACACTAAAAAACAGCTTAAATCATAGAATTTGGGGGTCATTTTGATCCCAAAGTATTATTAACCTCAAAAACCATAATTTACACTCATTTTCAGTCTATTCTGAATACCTCACACCTCACAATATTATTTTTAGTCCTAAAATTTGCACCGAGGTCGCTGTGTGAGTAAGATAAGCGACCCTAGTGGCCGACACAAACACCGGGCCCATCTAGGAGTGGCACTGCAGTGTCACGCAGGATGGCCCTTCCAAAAAACCCTCCCCAAACAGCACATGACGCAAAGAAAAAAAGAGGCGCAATGAGGTAGCTGTGTGAGTAAGATTAGCGACCCTAGTGGCCGACACAAACACCGGGCCCATCTAGGAGTGGCACTGCAGTGTCACGCAGGATGGCCCTTCCAAAAAACCCTCCCCAAACAGCACATGACGCAAAGAAAAAAAGAGGCGCAATGAGGTAGCTGACTGTGTGAGTAAGATTAGCGACCCTAGTGGCCGACACAAACACCGGGCCCATCTAGGAGTGGCACTGCAGTGTCACGCAGGATGTCCCTTCCAAAAAACCCTCCCCAATCAGCACATGATGCAAAGAAAAAGAAAAGAAAAAAGAGGTGCAAGATGGAATTGTCCTTGGGCCCTCTCACCCACCCTTATGTTGTATAAACAAAACAGAACATGCACACTTTAACCAACCCATCATTTCAGTGACAGGGTCTGCCACACGACTGTGACTGATATGACGGGTTGGTTTGGACCCCCCCAAAAAAAGAAGCAATTAATCTCTCCTTGCACAAACTGGCTCTACAGAGGCAAGATGTCCACCTCATCTTCACCCTCCGATATATCACCGTGTACATCCCCCTCCTCACAGATTATCAATTCGTCCCCACTGGAATCCACCATCTCAGCTCCCTGTGTACTTTGTGGAGGCAATTGCTGCTGGTCAATGTCTCCGCGGAGGAATTGATTATAATTCATTTTAATGAACATCATCTTCTCCACATTTTCTGGATGTAACCTCGTACGCCGATTGCTGACAAGGTGAGCGGCGGCACTAAACACTCTTTCGGAGTACACACTTGTGGGAGGGCAACTTAGGTAGAATAAAGCCAGTTTGTGCAAGGGCCTCCAAATTGCCTCTTTTTCCTGCCAGTATAAGTACGGACTGTGTGACGTGCCTACTTGGATGCGGTCACTCATATAATCCTCCACCATTCTATCAATGTTGAGAGAATCATATGCAGTGACAGTAGACGACATGTCCGTAATCGTTGTCAGGTCCTTCAGTCCGGACCAGATGTCAGCATCAGCAGTCGCTCCAGACTGCCCTGCATCACCGCCAGCGGGTGGGCTTGGAATTCTGAGCCTTTTCCTCGCACCCCCAGTTGCGGGAGAATGTGAAGGAGGAGATGTTGACAGGTCGCGTTCCGCTTGACTTGACAATTTTGTCACCAGCAGGTCTTTCAACCCCAGCAGACCTGTGTCTGCCGGAAAGAGAGATCCAAGGTAGGCTTTAAATCTAGGATCGAGCACGGTGGCCAAAATGTAGTGCTCTGATTTCAACAGATTGACCACCCGTGAATCCTTGTTAAGCGAATTAAGGGCTGCATCCACAAGTCCCACATGCCTAGCGGAATCGCTCCCTTTTAGCGCCTTCTTCAATGCCTCCAGCTTCTTCTGCAAAAGCCTGATGAGGGGAATGACCTGACTCAGGCTGGCAGTGTCTGAACTGACTTCACGTGTGGCAAGTTCAAAGGGCATCAGAACCTTGCACAACGTTGAAATCATTCTCCACTGCACTTGAGACAGGTGCATTCCACCTACTATATCGTGCTCAATTGTATAGGCTTGAATGGCCTTTTGCTGCTCCTCCAACCTCTGAAGCATATAGAGGGTTGAATTCCACCTCGTTACCACTTCTTGCTTCAGATGATGGCAGGGCAGGTTCAGTAGTTTTTGGTGGTGCTCCAGTCTTCTGTACGTGGTGCCTGTACGCCGAAAGTGTCCCGCAATTTTTCTGGCCACCGACAGCATCTCTTGCACGCCCCTGTCGTTTTTTTAAAAATTCTGCACCACCAAATTCAAGGTATGTGCAAAACATGGGACGTGCTGGAATTTGCCCATATTTAATGCACACACAATATTGCTGGCGTTGTCCGATGCCACAAATCCACAGGAGAGTCCAATTGGGGTAAGCCATTCCGCGATGATCTTCCTCAGTTGCCGTAAGAGGTTTTCAGCTGTGTGCGTATTCTGGAAAGCGGTGATACAAAGCGTAGCCTGCCTAGGAAAGAGTTGGCGTTTGCGAGATGCTGCTACTGGTGCCGCCGCTGCTGTTCTTGCGGCGGGAGTCCATACATCTACCCAGTGGGCTGTCACAGTCATATAGTCCTGACCCTGCCCTGCTCCACTTGTCCACATGTCCGTGGTTAAGTGGACATTGGGTACAACTGCATTTTTTAGGAGACTGGTGAGTCTTTTTCTGACGTCCGTGTACATTCTCGGTATCGCCTGCCTAGAGAAGTGGAACCTAGATGGTATTTGGTAACGGGGGCACACTGCCTCAATAAATTGTCTAGTTCCCTGTGAACTAACGGCGGATACCGGACGCACGTCTAACACCAACATAGTTGTCAAGGACTCAGTTATCCGCTTTGCAGTAGGATGACTGCTGTGATATTTCATCTTCCTCGCAAAGGACTGTTGAACAGTCAATTGCTTACTGGAAGTAGTACAAGTGGGCTTACGACTTCCCCTCTGGGATGACCATCGACTCCCAGCGGCAACAACAGCAGCGCCAGCAGCAGTAGGCGTTACACGCAAGGATGCATCGGAGGAATCCCAGGCAGGAGAGGACTCGTCAGACTTGCCAGTGTCATGGCCTGCAGGACTATTGGCATTCCTGGGGAAGGAGGAAATTGACACTGAGGGAGTTGGTGGGGTGGTTTGCGTGAGCTTGGTTACAAGAGGAAGGGATTTACTGGTCAGTGGACTGCTTCCGCTGTCACCCAAAGTTTTTGAACTTGTCACTGACTTATTATGAATGCGCTGCAGGTGACGTATAAGGGAGGATGTTCCGAGGTGGTTAACGTCCTTACCCCTACTTATTACAGCTTGACAAAGGGAACACACGGCTTGACACCTGTTGTCCGCATTTCTGGTGAAATACCTCCACACCGAAGAGCTGATTTTTTTGGTATTTTCACCTGGCATGTCAACGGCCATATTCCTCCCACGGACAACAGGTGTCTCCCCGGGTGCCTGACTTAAACAAACCACCTCACCATCAGAATCCTCCTTGTCAATTTCCTCCCCAGCGCCAGCAACACCCATATCCTCCTCATCCTGGTGTACTTCAACACTGACATCTTCAATCTGACTATCAGGAACTGGACTGCGGGTGCTCCTTCCAGCACTTGCAGGGAGCGTGCAAATGGTGGAAGGCGCATGCTCTTCACGTCCAGTGTTGGGAAGGTCAGGCATCGCAACCGACACAATTGGACTCTCCTTGTGGATTTGGGATTTCAAAGAACGCACAGTTCTTTGCGGTGCTTTTGCCAGCTTGAGTCTTTTCAGTTTTCTAGCGAGAGGCTGAGTGCTTCCATCCTCATGTGAAGCTGAACCACTAGCCATGAACATAGGCCAGGGCCTCAGCCGTTCCTTGCCACTCCGTGTGGTAAATGGCATATTGGCAAGTTTACGCTTCTCCTCCGACAATTTTATTTTAGGTTTTGGAGTCCTTTTTTTACTGATATTTGGTGTTTTGGTTTTGACATGCTCTGTACTATGCCATTGGGCATCGGCCTTGGCAGACGACGTTGCTGGCATTTCATCGTCTCGGCCATGACTAGTGGCAGCAGCTTCAGCACGAGGTGGAAGTGGATCTTGATCTTTCCCTAATTTTGGAACCTCAACATTTTTGTTCTCCATATTTTAATAGGCACAACTAAAAGGCACCTCAGGTAAACAATGGAGATGGATGGATTGGATACTAGTATACAATTATGGACGGGCTGCCGAGTGCCGACACAGAGGTAGCCACAGCCGTGAACTACCGCACTGTACTGTGTCTGCTGCTAATATATAGACTGGTTGATAAAGAGATAGTATACTCGTAACTAGTATGTATGTATAAAGAAAGAAAAAAAACCACGGTTAGGTGGTATATACAATTATGGACGGGCTGCCGAGTGCCGACACAGAGGTAGCCACAGCCGTGAACTACCGCACTGTACTGTGTCTGCTGCTAATATATAGACTGGTTGATAAAGAGATAGTATACTCGTAACTAGTATGTATGTATAAAGAAAGAAAAAAAAACCACGGTTAGGTGGTATATACAATTATGGACGGGCTGCCGAGTGCCGACACAGAGGTAGCCACAGCCGTGAACTACCGCACTGTACTGTGTCTGCTGCTAATATATAGACTGGTTGATAAAGAGATAGTATACTCGTAACTAGTATGTATGTATAAAGAAAGAAAAAAAAACCACGGTTAGGTGGTATATACAATTATGGACGGGCTGCCGAGTGCCGACACAGAGGTAGCCACAGCCGTGAACTACCGCACTGTACTGTGTCTGCTGCTAATATATAGACTGGTTGATAAAGAGATAGTATACTCGTAACTAGTATGTATGTATAAAGAAAGAAAAAAAAACCACGGTTAGGTGGTATATACAATTATGGACGGGCTGCCGAGTGCCGACACAGAGGTAGCCACAGCCGTGAACTACCGCACTGTACTGTGTCTGCTGCTAATATATAGACTGGTTGATAAAGAGATAGTATACTCGTAACTAGTATGTATGTATAAAGAAAGAAAAAAAAACCACGGTTAGGTGGTATATACAATTATGGACGGGCTGCAGAGTGCCGACACAGAGGTAGCCACAGCCGTGAACTACCGCACTGTACTGTGTCTGCTGCTAATATATAGACTGGTTGATAAAGAGATAGTATACTCGTAACTAGTATGTATGTATAAAGAAAGAAAAAAAAAACACGGTTAGGTGGTATATACAATTATGGACGGGCTGCCGAGTGCCGACACAGAGGTAGCCACAGCCGTGAACTACCGCACTGTACTGTGTCTGCTGCTAATATATAGACTGGTTGATAAAGAGATAGTATACTCGTAACTAGTATGTATGTATAAAGAAAGAAAAAAAAACCACGGTTAGGTGGTATATACAATTATGGACGGGCTGCCGAGTGCCGACACAGAGGTAGCCACAGCCGTGAACTACCGCACTGTACTGTGTCTGCTGCTAATATATAGACTGGTTGATAAAGAGATAGTATACTCGTAACTAGTATGTATGTATAAAGAAAGAAAAAAAAACCACGGTTAGGTGGTATATACAATTATGGACGGGCTGCCGAGTGCCGACACAGAGGTAGCCACAGCCGTGAACTACCGCACTGTACTGTGTCTGCTGCTAATATATAGACTGGTTGATAAAGAGATAGTATACTCGTAACTAGTATGTATGTATAAAGAAAGAAAAAAAAACCACGGTTAGGTCACTGGTATATACAATTATGGACGGGCTGCCGAGTGCCGACACAGAGGTAGCCACAGCCGTGAACTACCGCACTGTACTGTGTCTGCTGCTAATATAGACTGGTTGATAAAGAGATAGTATACTACTAATATTATATACTGGTGGTCAGGTCACTGGTCACTAGTCACACTGGCAGTGGCACTCCTGCAGCAAAAGTGTGCACTGTTTAATTTTAATATAATATTATGTACTCCTGGCTCCTGCTATAACCTATAACTGGCACTGCAGTAGTGCTCCCCAGTCTCCCCCACAATTATAAGCTGTGTGAGCTGAGCAGTCAGACAGATATATAATA
Organism: Pseudophryne corroboree; assembly: GCF_028390025.1. Taxonomy (NCBI): domain Eukaryota; kingdom Metazoa; phylum Chordata; class Amphibia; order Anura; family Myobatrachidae; genus Pseudophryne; species Pseudophryne corroboree. The sequence continues at coordinate 93,960 of NW_026970305.1, forward strand.
TATATAGATGATGCAGCACACTGGCCTGAGCCTGAGCAGTGCACACAGAAATGGTATGTATGTGACTGAGTCACTGTGTGCTGTGTATCGCTTTTTTCAGGCAGAGAACGGATTATAAATAAAAGTGGTGGTCACTGGTCACTATCAGCAAAACTCTGCACTGTACACTACTGAGTACTCCTAATGCTCCCCAAAATTAGTAAATCAAGTGTCTAAACGGAGAGGACGCCAGCCACGTCCTCTCCCTATCAATCTCAATGCACGTGTGAAAATGGCGGCGACGCGCGGCTCCTTATATAGAATCCGAGTCTCGCGATAGAATCCGAGCCTCGCGAGAATCCGACAGCGTCATGATGACGTTCGGGCGCGCTCGGGTTAACCGAGCAAGGCGGGAAGATCCGAGTCGCTCGGACCCGTGAAAAAAAACATGAAGTTCTGGCGGGTTCGGATTCAGAGAAACCGAACCCGCTCATCTCTAGTTTTACCCCCACACCTGAAGCGGGTGCGGGAGCGGCAGCGGCAGCCGGAGAAGACAGCTGTGCTGCACGGAAGAAGTCAGGCAGCAGCAGCAGCAGCACCAGCGGGCTGAGGTGGGGAGGATCAGTATGGTCCCTTACGTGCGGCTCACATTCAGATCCATCCGGCTCCCTTCCCCTCCTCCCCTGCACCCTTAGCAGCCTGCCCCCACATCTCATTCACCCACCGCCGCAGACTCCTCCCCCACACGGTTATTATAATAAGGCTACCCCCTTCCCTCCCTGCTGTGTGTCCAGCCACCCCCCCCTCACCTGCTGTGTGTCCGGCCTACCCCCCCCCTCACCTGCTGTGTGTCCAGCCCCCCCCCTCACCTGCTGTGTGTCCAGCCCCCCCCCCTCACCTGCTGTGTGTCCAGCCTACCCCCCCCCCTCCCTGCTGTGTGTCCAGCCCCCCCCCCCCTCACCTGCTGTGTGTCTGGCCTACCCCCCCCCTGCTGTGTGTCCTGCCCCCCCCCCTCCCTGCTGTGTGTCCGGCCTACGGCCTACCCCCTCCCTGCTGTTTGTCCGGCCTACCCCCCCCCCTCCCTGCTGTGTGTCCAGACCCCCCCCCTCACCTGCTGTGTGTCCAGCCACCCCCCCCCCTCACCTGCTGTGTGTCCGGCCTACCCCCCCCTCCCTGCTGTTTGTCCGGCCACCCTCCCCTCCCCTGCTGTGTGTCCGGCGGCCTACCCCCCCCCCCTCCCTGCTGTGTGTCCGGCCTACCCCCCCTCACCTGCTGTGTGTCCAGCCCCCCCCCTCACCTGCTGTGTGTCCAGCCCCCCCCCTCCTCCCCTGCTGTGTGTCCGGCCTACCCCCCCCCCCCTCCCTGCTGTTTGTCCGGCCACCCTCCCCTTCCCTGCTGTGTGTCCGGCCACCCTCCCCTCCCCTGCTGTGTGTCCGGCCACCCTCCCCTCCCCTGCTGTGTGTCCGGCCACCCTCCCCTCCCCTGCTGTGTGTCCGGCCACCCTCCCCTCCCCTGCTGTGTGTCCGGCCTACCCCCCCTCCCCTGCTGCGTGTCCAGCCCCCCCCCCCCTCACCTGCTGCGTGTCCAGCCCCCCCCTCACCTGCTGTGTGTCCAGCCCCCCCCCTCACCTGCTGTGTGTCCAGCCCCCCCCCTCACCTGCTGTGTGTCCAGCCCCCCCCCTCACCTGCTGTGTGTCCAGCCCCCCCCCTCACCTGCTGTGTGTCCAGCCCCCCCCCCTCACCTGCTGTGTGTCCAGCCCCCACCTCACCTGCTGTGTGTCCAGCCACCCCCCCTCCCCTGCTGTGTGTCCGGCCTACCCCCCCCCCCCCTGCTTTTTGTCCGGCCACCCTCCCCTCCCCTGCTGTGTGTCCTGCCTACCCCCCCTCCCTGCTGTGTGTCCAGCCACCCCCCCCCCTCACCTGCTGTGTGTCCAGCCCCCCCCCCTCACCTGCTGTGTGTCCAGCCCCCCCCCTCACCTGCTGTGTGTCCAGCCCCCCCCCCCTCACCTGCTGTGTGTCCAGCCCCCCCCCCCCTCACCTGCTGTGTGTCCAGCCCCCCCCTCACCTGCTGTGTGCCCAGCCCCCCCCCCTCACCTGCTGTGTGTCCAGCCCCCCCCTCACCTGCTGTGTGTCCAGCCCCCCCCCTCACCTGCTGTGTGTCCAGCCCCCCCCCCCTCACCTGCTGTGTGTCCAGCCCCCCCCTCACCTGCTGTGTGTCCAGCCACCCCCCCTCCCCTGCTGTGTGTCCGGCCTACCCCCCCCTCCCTGCTTTTTGTCCGGCCACCCTCCCCTCCCCTGCTGTGTGTCCTGCCTACCCCCCCTCCCTGCTGTGTGTCCAGCCACCCCCCCCTCACCTGCTGTGTGTCCAGCCCCCCCCCCCTCACCTGCTGTGTGTCCAGCCCCCCCCCCTCACCTGCTGTGTGTCCAGCCCCCCCCTCACCTGCTGTGTGTCCAGCCCCCCCCTCACCTGCTGTGTGTCCAGCCCCCCCCCTCACCTGCTGTGTGTCCAGCCCCCCCCTCACCTGCTGTGTGTCCAGCCCCCCCCCTCACCTGCTGTGTGTCCAGCCCCCCCCCTCACCTGCTGTGTGTCCAGCCCCCCCCCTCACCTGCTGTGTGTCCAGCCCCCCCCCCTCACCTGCTGTGTGTCCAGCCCCCCCCTCACCTGCTGTGTGTCCAGCCACCCCCCCTCCCCTGCTGTGTGTCCGGCCTACCCCCCCCCCTCCCTGCTTTTTGTCCGGCCACCCTCCCCTCCCCTGCTGTGTGTCCAGCCCCCCCCTCACCTGCTGTGTGTCCAGCCACCCCCCCTCCCCTGCTGTGTGTCCGGCCTACCCCCCCCCCTCCCTGCTTTTTGTCCGGCCACCCTCCCCTCCCCTGCTGTGTGTCCTGCCTACCCCCCCTCCCTGCTGTGTGTCCAGCCACCCCCCCCCCTCACCTGCTGTGTGTCCAGCCCCCCCCCTCACCTGCTGTGTGTCCAGCCCCCCCCTCACCTGCTGTGTGTCCAGCCCCCCCCCTCACCTGCTGTGTGTCCAGCCCCCCCCCTCACCTGCTGTGTGTCCAGCCCCCCCCCTCACCTGCTGTGTGTCCAGCCCCCCCCCCTCACCTGCTGTGTGTCCAGCCCCCCCCTCACCTGCTGTGTGTCCAGCCACCCCCCCTCCCCTGCTGTGTGTCCGGCCTACCCCCCCCCCTCCCTGCTTTTTGTCCGGCCACCCTCCCCTCCCCTGCTGTGTGTCCTGCCTACCCCCCCTCCCTGCTGTGTGTCCAGCCACCCCCCCCCCTCACCTGCTGTGTGTCCGGCCTACCCTCCCCCCCCCTCCCCTGCTGTTTGTCTGGCCACCATCCCCTCCCCTCCCCTGCTGTGTGTTCGGCAACTCCCCCCTCTTCCTGCTGTGTTCGGCCACCCCCTACCCCCTCCCCTCCCTGCTGTGTGTCCGGCCACCCTCCCCTCCCCTGCTGTGTGTCCGGCCACCCTCCCCTCCCCTGCTGTGTGTCCGGCCACCCTCCCCTCCCCTGCTGTGTGTCCGGCCACCCTCCCCTCCCCTGCTGTGTGTCCAGCCCACCCCCCCTCACCTGCTGTGTGTCCAGCCCCCCCCCCTCACCTGCTGTGTGTCCAGCCCCCCCCCTCACCTGCTGTGTGTCCAGCCCCCCCCCTCACCTGCTGTGTGTCCAGCCCCCCCCCCCTCACCTGCTGTGTGTCCAGCCCCCCCCCCTCACCTGCTGTGTGTCCAGCCCCCCCCCTCACCTGCTGTGTGTCCAGCCCCCCCCCCTCACCTGCTGTGTGTCCAGCCCACCCCCCCTCACCTGCTGTGTGTCCAGCCCCCCCCTCACCTGCTGTGTGTCCAGCCCCCCCCCTCACCTGCTGTGTGTCCAGCCCCCCCCTCACCTGCTGTGTGTCCAGCCCCCCCCCCCCCTCACCTGCTGTGTGTCCAGCCCCCCCCCCCACCTGCTGTGTGTCCACCCCCCCCCCTCACCTGCTGTGTGTCCAGCCCCCCCCCCTCACCTGCTGTGTGTCCACCCCCCCCTCCCCTGCTGTGTGTCCGGCCTACCCCCCCCCCCTCCCTGCTTTTTGTCCGGCCACCCTCCCCTCCCCTGCTGTGTGTCCTGCCTACCCCCCCTCCCTGCTGTGTGTCCAGCCACCCCCCCCTCACCTGCTGTGTGTCCAGCCCCCCCCTCACCTGCTGTGTGTCCAGCCCCCCCCCCCCTCACCTGCTGTGTGTCCAGCCCCCCCCCCTCACCTGCTGTGTGTCCAGCCCCCCCCCCTCACCTGCTGTGTGTCCAGCCCCCCCCCTCACCTGCTGTGTGTCCAGCCCCCCCCTCACCTGCTGTGTGTCCAGCCCCCCCCCCTGCTGTGTGTCCAGCCCCCCCCCCCTCACCTGCTGTGTGTCCAGCCCCCCCCCCCTCACCTGCTGTGTGTCCAGCCACCCCCCCTCCCCTGCTGTGTGTCCGGCCTACCCCCCCCCTCCCTGCTTTTTGTCCGGCCACCCTCCCCTCCCCTGCTGTGTGTCCTGCCTACCCCCCCTCCCTGCTGTGTGTCCAGCCACCCCCCCCCTCACCTGCTGTGTGTCCAGCCCCCCCCCTCACCTGCTGTGTGTCCAGCCCCCCCCCTCACCTGCTGTGTGTCCAGCCCCCCCCCCTCACCTGCTGTGTGTCCAGCCCCCCCCCTCACCTGCTGTGCGTCCAGCCCCCCCCCTCACCTGCTGTGTGTCCAGCCCCCCCCCCCCCTCACCTGCTGTGTGTCCAGCCCCCCCTCACCTGCTGTGTGTCCAGCCACCCCCCCTCCCCTGCTGTGTGTCCGGCCTACCCCCCCCCCTTCCCTGCTTTTTGTCCGGCCACCCTCCCCTCCCCTGCTGTGTGTCCTGCCTACCCCCCCTCCCTGCTGTGTGTCCAGCCACCCCCCCCCTCACCTGCTGTGTGTCCGGCCTACATATATCGAATGGATTTTGCCAATTTTGGCTGTAACTTTGCATCATCGTAATCGACACTGGAGTCAGAATCCGTGTCTGTATCTGTGTCAACAATCTGGGATAGTGGCTCTGCTTCTGGCTGACAGGACACCATTAGCTCCTGAGGGTGCTGATCGCTGGGTACGCCTAGATGCCCACTCCCGTAGCCTGCCATCACCCCCTTACAGAGCCAGAAGTCAGAAGACAGGCGAGTAGCAGAAGAACAGAAGACTTCTTCTCCAGTGACGGCATTCTGAGGTACCACGCAGCGAGCGGAATGCTGTGCGCCATGCTTCCACACAAACACAGGCACTGCAGGGTGCAGGGCATGTGGGTGGGGGGGGGGGGGCACCCTGGGCAGCATAAATTCCTCACAAAAGGCTGGCAAAAGTGGACATTAGTGCCTGGGCACTGTCCTTACCCCGCCAGCGTAATTAATTATTTGTTTCTGAGCGGGACAGAAGCGTGCCATTACAGCGGCGGGGCTTCTTCCTCACCTCACCAGCACATCTATAGAGCGTTACAAGTCTATCACTATAGAGTTTATTATTTCCCAGACTGTGTACTTTTGGCGCTGGGTTGTGAGCTGAAAAATCCTCTCTGTCCCTCTGACAGATTTACTGTAGGTCTATCCCCGATAAGCCGATGTGTCTGTGGGTACTTGGTACATGTGTGTCAACATGTCGGTGGCTGAATGTTTTTCCCAAGAGGAAACTATATTAGGAATGCAGACATATGATGGTGGCCCTGTTGGCACCACCAATAACTGACTGGGTGAAAGTTTCAATAATATCAGAGTGAGGTTGGATAAATCTGTGTCCCAGACACAGACGTAGAGAATAGATGTGATGTTCATGGCTATGCTTCTTTTCCCTCAGGCCCGCAAAAATGTTACTACACACTGATACTGACTCGGACACTGATTCCTATGTCGACCATAATATTTCCTGATTAGATCCAATATTGGCAAGGAGCATTCAGTACATGATTGTGGATATTAAGGACATATTAACATCACTGAGGACCCTGCTGTTCCTGACAAAGGGGTCTATATGTATGTATATATAGATATATAATGAAAGCTGATGTAACGTTCCTCCATCTCTGTTTGAGAAAGTCTGGGCCAGCTCGACAAGATGGTTTCAAATCCCCAAAAGGTTTCCGATTGTTTATTAATTTCCTGCTGCGGACAGAATAAAGTGGGAGTCACCCCCTGTTCTGCACGGGGCCCTGTCACAAATCCAGCGGATCATATGCAGGAAGCTACATTATTTCTAGTTATGTAACCATGGGTACATTACTTAGACCTGCCATTACATGCGCATGGGTGAGTAGTAGTATTCAAGAATTGGTCGAATACCTTGTCTTCCGATATAGATATCTTGGAGAGATGGGATACTCCTTACGTTGGATCATATCAAGGACACTGCAGCATACTTACGACTGCAAGGGATATAGGACTCTTGAGTTCACGGGCCAATTTCATGGCAGTCTCGGATAGGAGGGCATTGTGGATTCACCAAGGGAATGCTGATGCTGACTCCAAGAAGAAAGGGAGTCTCTTCCCTTTGAAGGTGAAGCCTTGTTTGGCAACGGCCTAGTTAATTTGATCTCGGCAGCTCCCGCAGGTAAGTCAACCTTCTTGCCCTATGTTCCCTCTCAACGGATAAAGACGCATCATTGTCTAACGCAGTCATTTTGTCCCAATAGATATGCAAGAAGTTAAGATTCCCCTTTCTTTGCAGGTAGAGGAAGGAGAAGAGGGAAGAGGTCTGTAGCCTCTTCAAGATCGCAGGAGCAGAGATCGTCCTCTGCTTCTGCCAAATCCACTGCATGACGCTGGGGCTCTCTTGCAGGAGCCCACACCAGTGGGGGCACGTCTAAAACACTTCAGTCAGTTCTGGATTAATTTGGACATGGACTCGTGGGTTTTACAAATAGTGTCACAAGGGTACAAACTGGGGTTTCAAGACGTTCCCCCTCACCGATTGTTCAAATCGGCCTTAGTCATCAGGGAGAAGGTTTTTATTCAAGCCTCTTCGTGCTCCCGAAGCCGGACGGCTCAGTCAGACCAATCTTAAATTTGAAATCCCTCAATTTCTACCTGAAGAAATTCAATTTCAAGATGGAATCTCTCAGGGTAGGGATCTCCAGTCCGGAGGAAGGAGATTTCATGGTTTTGGTAGACATAAGGATGCCTAATTACATGTTCCCGTTTAGCCACTGCATCAAGCTACCTAAGGTTTGCAATTCAGGATTGTCATTACCAATTTCAGACGTTGCCGTTTGGTCTGTCCACGGCTCCGAGGATTTTCCCCAGGGTGATGGTGGAAATGATGGTTCTCCTTCGCAAGCAAGGAGTCACAATTATGCAGTACTTGGATGATCTCCTGATAAAGGCGAGATCCAGGGACCAGTTGGTGCAAAACATCTACTCTCCCTGACAGTTCTTCAACAACATGGTTGGCTCCTAAACTTGCCAAAATCGCAGTTGGTCCCAATGACGCGGTTGTTGTTTCTGGGAGTCATACTGGACACAGAAGAGGCTTTCTTCCAGTGGAAAGGCTATGGAGTTCCAGAGTCTGGTCAAACAAATTCTGAAACCAGCAAGAGTGTTAATCCATCAATGCATTCTGTTGCTGGGGAAGATGGTTGCGGCCTACGAGGCCATTCAGTTTGGCAGGTTCCATGCCAGAGTGTTCCAGTGGGACCTGTTGGACAAGTGGTCCGGATCCCACCTACACATGCACCGGAGGATAATCCTGTCTTCCAAGACCAGAATCTTACTCCATTGGTGGCTGCACAGTTCTCACCTCCTAGAGGGGCGATGGTTCGGGATCCAGGACTGGATCCTAGGGACCATGGATGCAACCCTCCGAGGCTGGGGAGCAGTCACACAGGGGGAAAACATCCAAGGAAGATGGTCAAGTCAGGAAAGTTTTCTCCACATAAATGTTCTGGAGTTAAGGGCCATTTAATAACTGCAGACACAGTACGCACTGGGACGGGTGCCCAGCATCCTCTACGGACTAAGAGAAAAGGATTTACCGGTAGGTATTAAAATCCTATTTTCTCTAACGTCCTAGAGGATGCTGGGGACTCCGTAAGGACCATGGGGATAGATAGGCTCCGCAGGAGACATGGGTACTTTAAGAAAGACTTTAGTTCTGGGTGTGCACTGGCTCCTCCCTCTATGCCCCTCCTCCAGACCTCAGTTTGATACTGTGCCCAGTGGAGACTGGGTGCTTTTCAGGAGCTCTCCTGAGCTTTCTGACAGAAAGTATTTTGTTAGGTTTTTAATTTTCAGGGAGCACTGCTGGCAACAGACTCCCTCATCGAGGGACTGAGGGGAGAGAAGCAGCCCTACTCTCTGAGTTGCAAGGTCCTGCTTCTTAGGCTACTGGACACCATTAGCTCCAGAGGGATTGGTACGCAGGATCTCACCCTCGCCGTCCGTCCCAGAGCCGCGCCTCCGTCCCCCTTGCAGAGCCGGAAGATAGAAGCCGGGTGAGTATGAGAAGAAAAGAAGACTTCAGAGGCGGCAGAAGACTTCATGATCTTCACTGAAGTAACGCACAGCACTGCAGCTGTGCGCCATTGCTCCCATACACCTCACACACTCCGGTCACTGTAAGGGTGCAGGGCGCAGGGGGGGGGGGGGCACCCTGGGCAGCAATATAAACCTCTTTTTGGCAAAAATATAACACATATACAGCGGGGCACTGTATATATGTATGAGCCCCCGCCAATTTTACAGTTTAAGCGGGACAGAAGCCTGCCGCCGAGGGTGCGGGGCTTCTCCCTCAGCACTCACCAGCGCCATTTTTTCTTCACAGCACCGCTGAGAGGAAGCTCCCCGGACTCTCCCCTGCTTATACCACGGTAGACAAGAGAGTTGAAAAGAGGGGGGGGGGGGCACATAATTTGGCGCAAATTACATGCTGCAGTACTACTGGGCAAACATTAAGTTACTGTGTATTCCTGGGTTATATAGCGCTGGGGTGTGTGCTGGCATACTCTCTCTCTGTCTCTCCAAAGGGCCTTGTGGGGAAACTGTCTTCAGAAAAAGCATTCCCTGTGTGTGTGGTGTGTCGGTACACATGTGTCGACATGTCTGAGGAAGAAGGCTATATTAGAGAGGAGCAGGAGCAAATGAATGTGGTGTCTCCGCCGACAGCTGATTGGATGGATATGTGGAATGTTTTAAATGCTAGTGTAAACTCATTGCACAAAAGATTAGACAAGGCTGAAGCTTTGGGACAGTCAGGGTCTCAACCCATGCCTGATCCTATGTTGCAGGGACTGTCAGGGTCTCATAAGCGCCCACTATCCCAGATTGTTGACACAGATACAGACACGGATTCTGACTCCAGTGTCGATTACGATGATGCAAAGTTACAGCCAAAATTGGCAAAATCCATTCGATATATGATTATGGCAATAAAAGATGTTTTGCACATCAGGGAGGAACCCCCTGTCCCTGACAAGAGGGTACATATGTACAAGGTGAAAAAGCCTGAGGTAACCTTTGAGGGGGTCACACGAGCTGAACGAGTTATGTGAAAAAGCTTGGGAATCTCCAGATAAAAGACTGCAGATTTCCAAAAGGATTCTTATGGCGTATCCTTTCCCATCAATGGATAGGTTACGATGGGAATCCTCCCCTAGGGTGGACAAAGCATTAACACGCTTATCCAAGAAGGTAGCCCTCCCGTCCCAGTATACGGCTACCCTCAAAGAGTCTGCTGACCGCAAACAGGAGATTACCCTGAAGTCCATTTATACACATTCAGGTACCTTACTCAGACCGGCAATTGCGTCGGCCTGGGTGTGTAGTGCTGTAGCGGCATGGACGGATACCTTATCTGTGGGGATGGATACCCTAGATAAGGATACTATTTTATTGACCCTGGGGCATATAAGAGATGCTGTCCTATATATGTGTGTATGCAAACTACAGGTGGTGCTGCAGGGCTCACACCCTTTTACTTGTCTTGTAGAGCAACTCTGGAGCTGTTTCTGGGTCCAGCTGCTGCAAGAAATCAGCTTGAATGCTTCAGGGGCTGGGGCATGGCCAACATGAGCCCACACTGATGGGGGGTGGGGGTGTATAAAGCGATTTAGGGGTCATCCAAGCGCAACCCCACAAAGGCCGCCATGCCCTGCGTGACCCTTTTCTCTTTTCATATGCAGACGAGGGTTGCAGCCAACTATGCCCACTGCTTGGATGACATCACTATATGCAAATCCATCTGCTGCAGGCCTTCCCCCAGGAATGCTTGCAGTAGTTGTTGCATTTGGTTTGTTGTTTGGGGGTGCTTCAGTATTAGGCAGCCTTCTGCCCTCCCACATTCGTCTGAAAATGTGTTCTCCCTGCAGTTGTTGTTCCCAGATGAGAGTTCCCTTGTGCTTCCTCAGTTGAATCTCCTTAACTTGACAGGGGTGTGCCCGAGCAGCCGCCCTCCACAGCCCTATCCCAACACATACTTATCTTGCATATGAGATCTCTTGATCATGAAGATAGTTCTCACAGGGTGAGGTTCATCCATTACATTTTAAAGTAGGAAGGTACAAATTACATATTCAAATTACATATATGTGCTGGATTCAAATGTTTTCCCCCCTTCCTTTCTCAATTGTGCCCATCAGCAGCTATTCTAATGTTGCTGCCAATGGGTGTGACGCATTCATTTCTTCTGTGGGGTACACTGGACTCCACAAGGATTCACATTGTATATGTACACCAGAGTAGGATCTTGATCTGAGGCACCAACAGGCTCAAAGCTTTTGACTGTTCCCAAGATGCTCCTCTATAACCTCGCTTCCATGAACAGGGAGCTCAGTTTGTAGTTGGTGCCTTCAGTAGCAGGCCACTTAACAGGGGGCTGCCTCAGGCAGCCTATTCTTAGCTATTAATTTTGGCAAGAAAAGAAGAACTTTTTTTATAAGAATCTACAAGGGCTGCAGCAGGCTAGGTCTAATAGACCTCTTTACTGCAGCTCCATCACTCCCAGTGGCGCAGTATACTCCCGTGCCCCGGTTGCTGGGTCACTGCAGCGGAGGCTCCGGTTTCTTCCTAAGGTCAGTCACACACACACCGCCCTCCGGGATCACGAGGCCGCTGATGGGGGCGGGCCGTGTGCGCACTGGCGTGGACACTGATTACTGGGCAGCCGCTCCACTAGCCACCAGGGACAATTAAGGAGCACAGCTCTGGGGTTTTTTCTCCTATATTAACCCCATTTTGTACTACCCGCAGTGCATTGTGATAGGTAATAGGGCCTGATTCAGGTTGGATCGCAATCCAACTGCAAAAACTGCTAAGAGCATACGCATCCGCCTGCATTTTCTGCGGCACCCCGCAGATAATGCGATCACCTCTGCCTGTGAATCGGTGAAGGGGGGGGGGAGGGGGGTCAACAACACTCCATTTCCAAGTCGGAGATGGAGCGGTGCGGGGGCACGGTTTCAAAATGGGGTCGGCAACGGAGAAACAGGAGGCGTGGTCAGAGCAGCTGCATGACATCACATGGGCCGGACTCTGCCAGTGGAGCCCCAGCGTCATGAGGTAGATTTTGTAGAGGCCGGGGAGGACTTCTGTTCCTGGGAACTAGCTGTGTTGTGCAGCTTTATTCCTCTGCCCCTACCTCTGGCAAGAAAGGACGCACCTCGCACTTTCTTGTTTCTTTGTGACCGAAAGGACTGCATTTGATAATGCGGAGCTTTCTTATGCTGTGAGGGAACATAAGGTAAAAAATTTGATTTTCCAACTGTAGCTGTGCGTGTTAATGCTTTGTCCATCCTATGGGAGGATTTCCATCGTAACCTATCCGTTGATGGAAAAGGATACGCCATAAGAATCCTTTTGGAAATCTGCAGTCTTTTATCTGGAGATTCCCAAGCTTTTTCACATAACTCGTTCAGCTCGTGTGACCCCCTCAAAGGTTACCTCAGGCTTCTTTCCCTTGTACATATGTTCCCTCTTGTCAGGGACAGGGGGTTCCTCTGTGATGTGCAAAACATCTTTTATTGCCATAATCATATATCGAATGGATTTTGCCAATTTTGGCTGTAACTTTGCATCATCGTAATCGACACTGGAGTCAGAATCCGTGTCGGTATCTGTGTCAACAATCTGGGATAGTGGGCGCTTATGAGACCCTGACAGTCCCTGCAACATAGGATCAGGCATGGGTTGAGTCCCTGACTGTCCCAAAGCTTCAGCCTTGTCTAATCTTTTGTACAATGAGTTTACACTAGCATTTAAAACATTCCACATATCCATCCAATCAGGTGTCAGCGGAGACACCACATTCATTTGCTCCCGCTCCTCTCTAATATAGCCTTCTTCCTCAGACATGTCGACACACGTGTACCGACACACCACACACACAGGGAATACTTTTTCTGAAGATAGTTTCCCCACAAGGCCCTTTGGAGAGACAGAGAGAGAGTATGCCAGCACACTCCCCAGCGCTATATAACCCAGGAATAACACAGTAACTTAATGTTTCACAAAAGGCTGGAAAAAGTGGACATTAGTGCCTGGGCACTGTCCTTACCCCAATAGCGTAATTAATTATTTCTGAGCGGGACAGATACGCGCCATTACAGCGGCGGGGCTTCTTCCTCACCTCACCAGAACATCTTTAGAGCATTACAAGTCTATCACTATAGAGTTTATTATTTCCCAGACTGTGTACTTTTGGCGCTGGATTGTGAGCTGAAAAATCCTCTGTGTCCCTCTGACAGATTTACTGACGGTCTGTCCCCCATAAGCCGGTGTGTCTGTGGGTACTTGGTATATGTGTGTCAACATGTCGGTGGCTGAATGTTTTTCCCAAGAGGAAACTATATTAGGAATGCAGACATATGATGGTGGCCCTGTTGGCACCACCAATAACTGACTGGGTAAATGTTTCAGTAATATCAGAGTAAGGTTGGATAAATCTGTGTCCCAGACACAGACGTAGAGAATAGATGTGATATTCATGGCTATGTTTCTTTTCCCTCAGGCCCCGCTGGGTCGCAAAAATGTTATTTTGCCCAGTTACTACACACTGATACTGACACGGATACTGATACTTATGTCGACCATAATGTTTCCTGATTAGATCCAATATTGGCAAGGAGCATTCAGTACATGATTGTGGATATTAAGGACATATTAAAATCACTGAAGACCCTGCTGTTCCTGACAAAGGGGTCTATATGTATGTATATATAGATATATAATGAAAGCTGATGTAACGTTCCTCCATCTCTGTTTGAGAAAGTCTGGGCCAGCTCGACAAGATGGTTTCAAATCCCCAAAAGGATTCTGGTTGTTTATTCATTTCCCGCCGCGGACAGAATAAAGTGGGAGTCACCCCCTGTTCTGCACGGGGCCCTGTCACAAATCCAGCGGATCGTATGCAGGAAGCTACATTATTTCTAGTTATGTAACCACGGGTACATTACTTAGACCTGCCATTACATGTGCATGGGTGAGTAGTAGTATTCAAGAATTGGTCGAATACCTTGTCATCCGATATAGATACCCTGGAGAGATGGGATACTCCTTACGTTGTATCATATCAAGGACACTGCAGCATACTTACGTGAGACTGCAAGGGATATAGGACTCTTGAGTTCACGGGCCAATTTCATGGCAGTGTCGGATAGGAGGGCATTGTGGATTCACCAAGAGAATGCTGATGCTGACTCCAAGAAGAAAGGGAGTCTCTTCCCTATGAAGGTGAAGCCTTGTTTGGTGACTGCCTAGTTAATTTGATCTCGGCAGCTCCCGCAGGTAAGTCAACCTTCTTGCCCTATGTTCCCTCCCAACGGATGAAGACGCATCATTCTCTGATGCAGTCATTTCGGCCCAATAGATATGCAAAAAGTTAAGATTCCCCTTTCTTTGCAGGTAGAGGAAGGAGAAGAGAGAAGAGGTCTGCATCCTCTTCAAGATCGCAGGAGCAGAGATCATCCTCTGCTTCTGCCAAATCCACTGCATGACGCTGGGGCTCTCTTGCAGGAGCCCGCACCAGTGGGGGCACGTCTAAAACTCTTCAGTCAGTTCTGGATTCATTCGGACATGGACTCGTGTGTTTTACAAATAGTGTCCCAAGGGTACAAACTGGGGTTTCAAGATGTTCCCCCTCACCGATTGTTCAAACATTAAGTTACTGTGCTATTCCTGGGTTATATAGCGCTGGGGTATGTGCTGGCATACTCTCTCTCTGTCTCTCCAAAGGGCCTTGTGGGGAAAATGTCTTCAGTATTGGCAAGGAAAAGCTGTCTTGTACCTTTGCATTTTTCTCCCAAACGAAGGACACTAGAAAGAAAATTTTAAAGCCTCCTGTTAGGCCATCATCTACACGACATAGCCCTGAATTTTCCAATGCGTAGCTCTTTGCAAAAGAGAGATATTGGCAAGGAAAAGCTGTCTTGTACCTTTGCATTTTTCTCCCAAACGAAGGACACTAGAAAGAAAATTTTAAAGCCTCCTGTTAGGCCATCATCTACACGACATAGCCCTGAATTTTCCAATGCGCAGCTCTTTGCAAAAGAGAGATATTGGCAAGGAAAAGCTGTCTTGTACCATTGCATTTTTCTCCCAAACGAAGGACACTAGAAAGAAAATTTTAAAGCCTCCTGTTAGGCCATCATCTACACGACATAGCCCTGAATTTTCCAATGCGCAGCTCTTTGCAAAAGAGAGATATTGGCAAGGAAAAGCTGTCTTGTACCTTTGCATTTTTCTCCCAAACGAAGGACACTAGAAAGAAAATTTTAAAGCCTCCTGTTAGGCCATCATCTACACGACATAGCCCTGAATTTTCCAATGCGCAGCTCTTTGCAAAAGAGAGATATTGGCAAGGAAAAGCTGTCTTGTACCATTGCATTTTTCTCCCAAACGAAGGACACTAGAAAGAAAATTTTAAAGCCTCCTGTTAGGCCATCATCTACACGACATAGCCCTAAATTTTCCAATGCATAGCTCTTTGCAAAAGAGAGATATTGGCAAGGAAAAGCTGTCTTGTACCTTTGCATTTTTCTCCCAAACGAAGGACACTAGAAAGAAAATTTTAAAGCCTCCTGTTAGGCCATCATCTACACGACATAGCCCTGAATTTTCCAATGCGCAGCTCTTTGCAAAAGAGAGATATTGGCAAGGAAAAGCTGTCTTGTACCTTTGCATTTTTCTCCCAAACGAAGGTCACTAGAAAGAAAATTTTAAAGCCTCCTGTTAGGCCATCATCTACACGACATAGCCCTGAATTTTCCAATGCGTAGCTCTTTGCAAAAGAGAGATATTGGCAAGGAAAAGCTGTCTTGTACCTTTGCATTTTTCTCCCAAATGAAGGACACTAGAAAGAAAATTTTAATGCCTCCTGTTAGGCCATCATCTACACGACATAGCCCTGAATTTTCCAATGCGCAGCTCTTTGCAAAAGAGAGATATTGGCAAGGAAAAGCTGTCTTGTACCTTTGCATTTTTCTCCCAAACGAAGGTCACTAGAAAGAAAATTTTAAAGCCTCCTGTTAGGCCATCATCTACACGACATAGCCCTGAATTTTCCAATGCGTAGCTCTTTGCAAAAGAGAGATATTGGCAAGGAAAAGCTGTCTTGTACCTTTGCATTTTTCTCCCAAACGAAGGACACTAGAAAGAAAATTTTAAAGCCTCCTGTTAGGCCATCATCTACACGACATAGCCCTGAATTTTCCAATGCGCAGCTCTTTGCAAAAGAGAGATATTGGCAAGGAAAAGCTGTCTTGTACCTTTGCATTTTTCTCCCAAACGAAGGTCACTAGAAAGAAAATTTTAAAGCCTCCTGTTAGGCCATCATCTACACGACATAGCCCTGAATTTTCCAATGCGTAGCTCTTTGCAAAAGAGAGATATTGGCAAGGAAAAGCTGTCTTGTACCTTTGCATTTTTCTCCCAAACGAAGGACACTAGAAAGAAAATTTTAAAGCCTCCTGTTAGGCCATCATCTACACGACATAGCCCTGAATTTTCCAATACTTGACTGCATAATTTGTGTTTCCCCTGGTCGGCTCTCATATAATTCAGATCTCTTTGTCTCAGGTCTCTCTCCAGCCTAGTTTGCTGTCTGTTTCCACTTCCCTTTTCTTGAGCCGCTCCCTTCTATGCCCTTGCGCACTATCCTGACTTCTCCCGTCTGCTTACTTTGTGCCTTCCAACGCACAATGCGAACTACAGGTAGTGCTGCAGGGCCCACACCCTTTTATTTGCCTTACAGAGCAGCTCTGGAGCTGTTACAGTGCCCAGCTGCTGCAAGAAATCAGCTTGAATGCTTCAGGGGCTGGGGCATAGCCAACATGAGCCCCACACCGAATGAGGGTGCAGGTGTTTAATGCGAACTAGGGGTCATCCAAGCGCCGCAAAAGGCCGCCATGCCCTGCACGCCCCTTTTCTCTTTTCATATGCAGATGAGGGTTGAAGCCAACTTTGACCCACTGCTTGGATGACATCACCATATGCAAATCCATCTGCTGCAGGCCTTCCCCCAGGAATGCTTGTACTAGTTGTTGCATTTGGTTTGTTGTTTGGGGGTGCTTCAGTATTAGGCAGCCTTCTGCCCTCCCATGTTCATCTGAAAATATGTGTTCTCCCTGCAGTTGTTGTCCCCAGATGAGAGTTCCCTTGTGCTGCCTCAGTTGAATCTCCTTTACTTGACAGAGATGTGCCTGAGCAGCGGCCCTCCCCAGCCCTATCCCAAATCATACTTATTTTGCATAGGAGATACCATGGTCATGAAGATTGTTCTCCCAGGGTGAGGTTCATTCATTGCATTCTGGGTATGCTGACCCCTGTGATTTCCCCAAATGTGGGAAACTCGACTGCATTATTTGTGGTAGAGGGGGACTGTGTTTGTGCTTTCCTCTGGTCAGCTCTGGTAAAAGTCAGATTTCTTTGTCTCAGATCTTCCTCTAGCCTTGTTCCTCTTTCAAGAGTTCCCTTGTGCTGCCTCAGTTGGATCTCCTTCACTTGACAGGGGGGTGCCCGAGCAGCGACCCTCCCCAGCTCTAGCCCAACTCCTACTTACCTGCCAGGTGAGATACTATGATCATGAAGGTGCTTCTCCCAGGGCAAGGCTCACCCATTGCACTCTGGGTGTGCTGCTCCTGCAATTTCCCCAAATGTGGGACACTTGACTGCATAATTTGTGTTTCCCCTGGTCGGCTCTCGTATAATTCAGATCTCTTTGTCTCAGGTCTCTCTCCAGCCTAGTTTGCTGTCTGTTTCCACTTCTCTTTTCTTGAGCCGCTCCCTTCTATGCCCTTGCGCACTATCCTGACTTCTCCCGTCTGCTTACTTTGTGCCTTCCAATGCACAATGCAAACTACAGGTAGTGCTGCAGGGCCCACACCCTTTTACTTGCCTTACAGAGCAGCTCTGGAGCTGTTACAGTGCCCAGCTGCTGTAAGAAATCAGCGTGAATGCTTCAGGGGCTGGGGCATAGCCAACATGAGACCCACACCGAAGGAGGGTGGAGATGTTTAATGTGAATTAGGGGTCATCCAAGCGCCACAAAAGGACGCCATGCCCTGCACATCCCTTTTTTCTTTTCATATGCAGACGAGGGTTGAAGCCAACTTTGACCCACTGCTTGGATGACATCACCATATGCAAATCCATCTGCTGTAGGCCTTCCCCCAGGAATGCTTGTACTAGTTGTTGCATTTGGTTTGTTGTTTGGGGGTGCTTCAGTATTAGGCAGCCTTCTGCCCTCCCATGTTCATCTGAAAATATGTGTTCTCCCAGCAGTTGTTGTCCCCAGATGAGAGTTCCCTTGTGCTGCCTCAGTTGAATCTCCTTTACTTGACAGAGATGTGCCTGAGCAGCGGCCCTCCCCAGCTCTATCCCAAATCATACTTATTTTGCATAGGAGATACCATGGTCATGAAGATTGTTCTCCCAGGGTGAGGTTCATTCATTGCATTCTGGGTATGCTGACTCCTATGATTTCCCCAAATGTGGGAAACTCGACTGCATTATTTGTGGTAGTGGGGGACTGTGTTTGTGCTTTCCTCTGGTCAGCTCTGGTAAAAGCCAGATTTCTGTGTCTCAGATCTTCCTCTAGCCTTGTTCTTCTTTCGAGAGTTCTCTTGTGCTGCCTCAGTTGGATCTCCTTCACTTGACAGGGGGGTGCCCGAGCAGCGACCCTCCTCAGCTCTTGCCCAACTCCTACTTACCTGCCAGGTGAGATACTATGATCATGAAGGTGCTTCTCCCAGGGCAAGGCTCACCCATTGCACTCTGTGTGTGCTGCTCCAGCTATTTCCCCAAATGTGGGAAACTCGACTGCATAATTTGTGTTTCCCCTGGTCGGCTCTCGTATAATTCAGATCTCTTTGTCTCAGGTCTCTCTCCAGCCTAGTTTGCTGTTTGTTTCCACTTCTCTTTTCTTGAGCCGCTCCCTTCTATGCCCTTGCGCACTATCCTGACTTCTCCCGTCTGCTTACTTTGTGCCTTCCAACGCACAATGCGAACTACAGGTAGTGCTGCAGGGCCCACACCCTTTTAGTTGCCTTACAGAGCAGCTCTGGAGCTGTTACAGTGCCCAGCTGCTGCAAGAAATCAGCTTGAATGTTCTTCGTTGATTGATGGAAGAAACATCTTACAAAAACTCTCCAGATTATTGACTTTTTAAAGTTTTTCTAGGAAACGTTCTAGATGAATGCTTATTAGCGTTTGTCAGAATGTACGTTTGCAAAGTGTCTCTGTGGCGCAATCAGTTAGCGTGCTTGGTTATTATCCAAAAGGTTGGTGGTTCAATCCCACCCAGGGACGTAATTTACCTTGTTATCAGATTTTGGTGATCTTTAAGTAGACAAGTCAAAATTTCAAACCCCCTCTTGTGGTGTAGGGTACCTGGCCTTCTCTGATGTAATCAGAGTTAGATTTGATTAAGTGATTTTATAAAAAAAACAGCTAGGAAGCACAATTTAGCAGTGGGTTGCAGAGAAAAAGAAATATGCTGGCAAAAAATCCAATTGAGTGATTAAACAGCTCTTCATTTTCTGGCTTTATTTTTATGCTAACAAATTTGTTCTCTGAAAAGTGTCCACAAAGCCAAGTATCTGATTAACACCTTTGTAGGGATGGTTTTTCACCTATTACTAAATTAAACTTGCTTCATTGGAAAGGCAGCAAGATGCATCGTCATTTCAATATCTACTGAAATAATACAGGTTGACACCAGGAAACATTAACGCCACTGCATCCTTGCTGCTTTCTCATGTGGAAGTCTGTTTAATGTGAAAACAAGGTGATATCTAATTAGCACACAGGTAAGGAATTAAGAAAATCTTTATTTAAGGGTGAAGATGTTTCTAACAAAATCGTTGCCCCAATGCATCATTGAAATTCAAGCTGGAAAGATGATTTTAATATATCACTTGTACATTTTGTATTGCTCTTCTGGTGACAATGTAGTTTGTTTTTGTCAATTACCATTTTAATAATAGGGTAAAGAAAATTAAGTGGATTTTTGAAAGAAAACAATACTGTCAATATACTATTAAACAAATTAAAATGGTAAAAGTTATTGTACTTTAAGTAAAAATAAAAGAGCCAAAATATCAATCCCAATTTTGGATTACTTTAATTAAAAAAAAATGCATATAGCAGAGGATAGTTTCAATCTGCCTACCTCTGGGTTATCGGCCCAGCATGCTTCCATTGCAGTACTCTGCTGCACATGTAAGTGCAAGAGATCCTGAAGCACTCACTCATCGTGGGAAAGTACCAATGTGTTTCTTCGTTGGTTGATGGAAGAAACATCTTACAAAAACTCTCCAGATTATTGACTTTTTAAAGTTTTTCTAGGAAACGTTCTAGATGAATGCTTATTAGCCTTTGTCAGTATGTACTTTTTGCAAAGTGTCTCAGTGGCGCAATCGGTTAGTGTGTTCGGCTATTAACCAAAAGGTTGGTGGTTCAATCCCACCCAGGGATGTAATTGACCTTGTGATCAGATTTTGGTGATATTTAAGTAGACAAGTCAAAATTTCAAACCCCCTGTTATGGTGTGGGTACCTGGCCTTCCCTGATGTAATCAGAGTTAGATTTGATTCAGTGATTTTATAAAAACAGCTAGGAAGCACAATTTAGCAGTAGGTTGCAGAGAAAAAAAATATGCTGGCAAAAAAATCCAATTGAGTGATTAAACAGCTCTTCATTTTCTGGTTTATTTTTATGATAACAAATTTGTTCTCTGAAAAGTGTCCACAAAGCCAAGTCTCTGATTAACACCTTTGTAGGGATGGTTTTTCACCTATTACTAAATTAAACTTGCTTCATTGGAAAGGCAGCAAGATGCATCCTCATTTCAATGTCTACTGAAATAATACAGGTTGACACCAGGAAACATTAACGCCACTGCATCCTTGCTGCTTTCTCATGTGGAAGTCTGTTTAATGTGAAAACAAGGTGATATCTAATTAGCACACAGGTAAGGAATTAAGAAAATCTTTATTTAAGGGTGAAGATGTTTCTCACAAAATCGTTGCCCCAATGCATCATTGAAATTCAAGCTGGAAAGATGATTTTAATATATCACTTGTACATTTTGTATTGCTCTTCTGGTGACAATGTAGTTTGTTTTTGTCAATTACCATTTTAATAATAGGGTAAAGAAAATTAAGTGGATTTTTGAAAGAAAACAATACTGTCAATATACTATCAAAACAAATTAAAATGGTAAAAGTTATTGTACTTTAAGTAAAAATAAAAGAGCCAAAATATCAATCCCAGTTTTGGATTACTTTAATTAACAAAAAAAATGCATATAGCAAAGGATAGTTTCAATCTGCCTACCTCTGGGTTATGGGCCCAGCATGCTTCCATTGCAGTACTCTGCTGCACATGTAAGTGCAAAAGATCCTGAAGCACTCACTCATCATGGGAAAGTACCAATGTGTTTCTTCATTGGTTGATGGAAGAAACATCTTACAAAAACTCTCCAGATTATTGACTTTTTAAAGTTTTTCTAGGAAACGTTCTAGATGAATGCTTATTAGATTTTGTCAGTATGTACTTTTGCAAAGTGTCTCTGTGGCGCAATTGGTTAGTGTGTAAGGCTATTAACCAAAAGGTTGGTGGTTCAATCCCACCCAGGGACGTAATTGACCTTGTGTTCAGATTTTGGTGATCTTTAAGTAGACAAGTCAAAATTTCAAACCCCCTCTTATTGTGTAGGGTACCTGGCCTTCTCTGATGTAATCAGAGTTAGATTTGATTCAGTGATTTTATAAAAAACAGCTAGGAAGCACAATTTAGCAGTAGGTTGCAGAGAAAAAAAATATGCTGGCAAAAAAATCCAATTGAGTGATTAAACAGCTCTTCATTTTCTGGTTTATTTTTATGATAACAAATTTGTTCTCTGAAAAGTGTCCACAAAGCCAAGTCTCTGATTAACACCTTTGTAGGGATGGTTTTTCACCTATTACTAAATTAAACTTGCTTCATTGGAAAGGCAGCAAGATGCATCCTCATTTCAATGTCTACTGAAATAATACAGGTTGACACCAGGAAACATTAACGCCACTGCATCCTTGCTGCTTTCTCATGTGGAAGTCTGTTTAATGTGAAAACAAGGTGATATCTAATTAGCACACAGGTAAGGAATTAAGAAAATCTTTATTTAAGGGTGAAGATGTTTCTCACAAAATCGTTGCCCAAATGCATCATTGAAATTCAAGCTGGAAAGATGATTTTAATATATCACTTGTACATTTTGTATTGCTCTTCTGGTGACAATGTAGTTTGTTTTTGTCAATTACCATTTTAATAATAGGGTAAAGAAAATTAAGTGGATTTTTGAAAGAAAACAATACTGTCAATATACTATTAAAACAAATTAAAATGGTAAAAGTTATTGTACTTTAAGTAAAAATAAAAGAGCCAAAATATCAATCCCAATTTTGGATTACTTTAATTAAAAAAAATGCATATAGCAGAGGATAGTTTCAATCTGCCTACCTCTGGGTTATCGGCCCAGCATGCTTCCATTGCAGTACTCTGCTGCACATGTAAGTGCAAGAGATCCTGAAGCACTCACTCATCGTGGGAAAGTACCAATGTGTTTCTTCGTTGGTTGATGGAAGAAACATCTTACAAAAACTCTCCAGATTATTGACTTTTTAAAGTTTTTCTAGGAAACGTTCTAGATGAATGCTTATTAGCCTTTGTCAGTATGTACTTTTTGCAAAGTGTCTCAGTGGCGCAATCGGTTAGTGTGTTCGGCTATTAACCAAAAGGTTGGTGGTTCAATCCCACCCAGGGATGTAATTGACCTTGTGATCAGATTTTGGTGATATTTAAGTAGACAAGTCAAAATTTCAAACCCCCTGTTATGGTGTGGGTACCTGGCCTTCCCTGATGTAATCAGAGTTAGATTTGATTCAGTGATTTTATAAAAACAGCTAGGAAGCACAATTTAGCAGTAGGTTGCAGAGAAAAAAAATATGCTGGCAGAAAAATCCAATTGAGTGAATAAACAGCTCTTCATTTTCTGGCTTTATTTTTATGCTAACAAATTTGTTCTCTGAAAAGTGTCCACAAAGCCAAGTCTCTGATTAACACCTTTGTAAGGATGGTTTTTCACCTATTACTAAATTAAACTTGCTTCATTGGAAAGGCAGCAAGATGCATCCTCATTTCAATGTCTACTGAAATAATACAGGTTGACACCAGGAAACATTAACGCCACTGCATCCTTGCTGCTTTCTCATGTGGAAGTCTGTTTAATGTGAAAACAAGGTGATATCTAATTAGCACACAGGTAAGGAATTAAGAAAATCTTTATTTAAGGGTGAAGATGTTTCTCACAAAATCGTTGCCCCAATGCATCATTGAAATTCAACCTGGAAAGATGATTTTAATATATCACTTGTACATTTTGTATTGCTCTTCTGGTGACAATGTAGTTTGTTTTTGTCAATTACCATTTTAATAATTGGGTAAAGAAAATTAAGTGGATTTTTGAAAGAAAACAATACTGTCAATATACTATTAAAACAAATTAAAATGGTAAAAGTTATTGTACTTTAAGTAAAAATAAAAGAGCAAAAATATCCATCCCAGTTTTGGATTACTTTAATTAACAAAAAAAATGCATATAACAAAGGATAGTTTCAATCTGCCTACCTCTGGGTTATGGGCCCAGCATGCTTCCATTGGAGTACTCTGCTGCACATGTAAGTGCAAGAGATCCTGAAGCACTCACTCATCATGGGAAAGTACCAATGTGTTTCTTTGTTGGTTGATGGAAGAAACATCTTTCAAAAACTCTCCAGATTATTGACTTTTTAAAGTTTTTCTAGGATATGTTCTAGATGAATGCTTATTAGCCTTTGTCAGTATGTACTTTTTGCAAAGTGTCTCTGTGGCGCAATTGGTTAGTGTGTACGGCTATTAACCAAAAGGTTGGTGGTTACATCCTACCCAGGGACGTAATTGACCTTGTGATCAGATTTTGGTGATATTTAAGTAGACAAGTCAAAAATTCAAACCCCCTCTTATTGTGTAGGGTACCTAGCCTTCTCTGATGTAATCAGAGTTAGATTTGATTCAGTGATTTTATAAAAACAGCTAGGAAGCACAATTTAGCAGTGGGTTGCAGAGAAAAAGAAATATGCTGGCAAAAAAATCCAATTGAGTGATTAAACAGCTCTTCATTTCTGGCTTTATTTTTATGCTAACAAATTTGTTCTCTGAAAAGTGTCCACAAAGCCAAGTCTCTGATTAACACCTTTGTAGGGATGGTTTTTCACCTATTACTAAATTAAACTTGCTTCATTGGAAAGGCAGCAAGATGCATCCTCATTTCAATGTCTACTGAAATAATACAGGTTGACACCAGGAAACATTAACGCCACTGCATCCTTGCTGCTTTCTCATGTTGAAGTCTGTTTAATGTGAAAACAAGGTGATATCTAATTAGCACACAGGTAAGGAATTAAGAAAATCTTTATTTAAGGGTGAAGATGTTTCTCACAAAATCGTTGCCCCAATGCATCATTGAAATTCAAGCTGGAAAGATGATTTTAATATATCACTTGTACATTTTGTATTGCTCTTCTGGTGACAATGTAGTTTGTTTTTGTCAATTACCATTTTAATAATAGGGTAAAGAAAATTAAGTGGATTTTTGAAAGAAAACAATACTGTCAATATACTATTAAAACAAATTAAAATGGTAAAAGTTATTGTACTTTAAGTAAAAATAAAAGAGCAAAAATATCAATCCCAGTTTTGAATTACTTTAATTAACAAAAAAAATGCATATAGCAAAGGATAATTTCAATCTGCCTACCTCTGGGTTATGGGCCCAGCATGCTTCCATTGCAGTACTCTGCTGCACATGTAAGTGCAAGAGATCCTGAAGCACTCACTCATCATGGGAAAGTACCAATGTGTTTCTTCGTTGGTTGATGGAAGAAACATCTTACAAAAACTCTCCAGATTATTGACTTTTTAAAGTTTTTCTAGGAAACGTTCTAGATGAATGTATTAGCCTTTGTCAGTATGTACTTTTGCAAAGTGTCTCTGTGGCGCAATTGGTTAGTGTGTAAGGCTATTAACAAAAGGTTGGTGGTTCAATCCCACCCAGGAATGTAATTGACCTTGTGGTCAGATTTTGGTGATATTTAAGTAGACAAGTCAAAATTTCAAACCCCCTCTTATTGTGTAGGGTACCTGGCCTTCTCTGATGTAATCAGAGTTAGATTTGATTCAGTGATTTTATAAAAAAACAGCTAGGAAGCACAATTTAGCAGTAGGTTGCAGAGAAAAAAAATATGCTGGCAAAAAAATCCAATTGAGTGATTAAACAGCTCTTCATTTTCTGGTTTATTTTTATGATAACAAATTTGTTCTCTGAAAAGTGTCCACAAAGCCAAGTCTCTGATTAACACCTTTGTAGGGATGGTTTTTCACCTATTACTAAATTAAACTTGCTTCATTGGAAAGGCAGCAAGATGCATCCTCATTTCAATGTCTACTGAAATAATACAGGTTGACACCAGGAAACATTAACGCCACTGCATCCTTGCTGCTTTCTCATGTGGAAGTCTGTTTAATGTGAAAACAAGGTGATATCTAATTAGCACACAGGTAAGGAATTAAGAAAATCTTTATTTAAGGGTGAAGATGTTTCTCACAAAATCGTTGCCCAAATGCATCATTGAAATTCAAGCTGGAAAGATGATTTTAATATATCACTTGTACATTTTGTATTGCTCTTCTGGTGACAATGTAGTTTGTTTTTGTCAATTACCATTTTAATAATAGGGTAAAGAAAATTAAGTGGATTTTTGAAAGAAAACAATACTGTCAATATACTATTAAAACAAATTAAAATGGTAAAAGTTATTGTACTTTAAGTAAAAATAAAAGAGCCAAAATATCAATCCCAATTTTGGATTACTTTAATAAAAAAAAAATGCATATAGCAGAGGATAGTTTCAATCTGCCTACCTCTGGGTTATCGGCCCAGCATGCTTCCATTGCAGTACTCTGCTGCACATGTAAGTGCAAGAGATCCTGAAGCACTCACTCATCGTGGGAAAGTACCAATGTGTTTCTTCGTTGGTTGATGGAAGAAACATCTTACAAAAACTCTCCAGATTATTGACTTTTTAAAGTTTTTCTAGGAAACGTTCTAGATGAATGCTTATTAGCCTTTGTCAGTATGTACTTTTTGCAAAGTGTCTCAGTGGCGCAATCGGTTAGTGTGTTCGGCTATTAACCAAAAGGTTGGTGGTTCAATCCCACCCAGGAATGTAATTGACCTTGTGATCAGATTTTGGTGATATTTAAGTAGACAAGTCAAAATTTCAAACCCCCTGTTATGGTGTGGGTACCTGGCCTTCCCTGATGTAATCAGAGTTAGATTTGATTCAGTGATTTTATAAAAACAGCTAGGAAGCACAATTTAGCAGTAGGTTGCAGAGAAAAAAAAATATGCTGGCAGAAAAATCCAATTGAGTGAATAAACAGCTCTTCATTTTCTGGCTTTATTTTTATGCTAACAAATTTGTTCTCTGAAAAGTGTCCACAAAGCCAAGTCTCTGATTAACACCTTTGTAAGGATGGTTTTTCACCTATTACTAAATTAAACTTGCTTCATTGGAAAGGCAGCAAGATGCATCCTCATTTCAATGTCTACTGAAATAATACAGGTTGACACCAGGAAACATTAACGCCACTGCATCCTTGCTGCTTTCTCATGTGGAAGTCTGTTTAATGTGAAAACAAGGTGATATCTAATTAGCACACAGGTAAGGAATTAAGAAAATCTTTATTTAAGGGTGAAGATGTTTCTCACAAAATCGTTGCCCCAATGCATCATTGAAATTCAAGCTGGAAAGATGATTTTAATATATCACTTGTACATTTTGTATTGCTCTTCTGGTGACAATGTAGTTTGTTTTTGTCAATTACCATTTTAATAATAGGGTAAAGAAAATTAAGTGGATTTTTGAAAGAAAACAATACTGTCAATATACTATTAAAACAAATTAAAATGGTAAAAGTTATTGTACTTTAAGTAAAAATAAAAGAGCAAAAATATCAATCCCAGTTTTGAATTACTTTAATTAACAAAAAAAATGCATATAGCAAAGGATAATTTCAATCTGCCTACCTCTGGGTTATGGGCCCAGCATGCTTCCATTGCAGTACTCTGCTGCACATGTAAGTGCAAGAGATCCTGAAGCACTCACTCATCATGGGAAAGTACCAATGTGTTTCTTCGTTGGTTGATGGAAGAAACATCTTACAAAAACTCTCCAGATTATTGACTTTTTAAAGTTTTTCTAGGAAACGTTCTAGATGAATGTATTAGCCTTTGTCAGTATGTACTTTTGCAAAGTGTCTCTGTGGCGCAATTGGTTAGTGTGTAAGGCTATTAACAAAAGGTTGGTGGTTCAATCCCACCCAGGAATGTAATTGACCTTGTGATCAGATTTTGGTGATATTTAAGTAGACAAGTCAAAATTTCAAACCCCCTCTTATTGTGTAGGGTACCTGGCCTTCTCTGATGTAATCAGAGTTAGATTTGATTCAGTGATTTTATAAAAAACAGCTAGGAAGCACAATTTAGCAGTGGGTTGCAGATAAAAAAAATATGCTGGCAAAAAAATCCAATTGAGTGATTAAACAGCTCTTCATTTTCTGGCTTTATTTTTATGCTAACAAATTTGTTCTCTGAAAAGTGTCCACAAAGCCAAGTCTCTGATTAACACCTTTGTAGGGATGGTTTTTCACCTATTACTAAATTAAACTTGCTTCATTGGAAAGGCAGCAAGATGCATCCTCATTTCAATGTCTACTGAAATAATACAGGTTGACACCAGGAAACATTAACGCCACTGCATCCTTGCTGCTTTCTCATGTGGAAGTCTGTTTAATGTGAAAACAAGGTGATATCTAATTAGCACACAGGTAAGGAATTAAGAAAATCTTTATTTAAGGGTGAAGATGTTTCTCACAAAATCGTTGCCCCAATGCATCATTGAAATTCAAGCTGGAAAGATGATTTTAATATATCACTTGTACATTTTGTATTGCTCTTCTGGTGACAATGTAGTTTGTTTTTGTCAATTACCATTTTAATAATAGGGTAAAGAAAATTAAGTGGATTTTTGAAAGAAAACAATACTGTCAATATACTATCAAAACAAATTAAAATGGTAAAAGTTATTGTACTTTAAGTAAAAATAAAAGAGCCAAAATATTAATCCCAGTTTTGGATTACTTTAATTAACAAAAAAAATGCATATAGCAAAGGATAGTTTCAATCTGCCTACCTCTGGGTTATGGGCCCAGCATGCTTCCATTGCAGTACTCTGCTGCACATGTAAGTGCAAGAGATCCTGAAGCACTCACTCATCATGGGAAAGTACCAATGTGTTTCTTCATTGGTTGATGGAAGAAACATCTTACAAAAACTCTCCAGATTATTGACTTTTTAAAGTTTTTCTAGGAAACGTTCTAGATGAATGCTTATTAGCCTTTGTCAGTATGTACTTTTGCAAAGTGTCTCTGTGGCGCAATTGGTTAGTGTGTAAGGCTATTAACCAAAATGTTGGTGGTTCAATCCCACCCAGGGACGTAATTGACCTTGTGTTCAGATTTTGGTGATCTTTAAGTAGATAAGTCAAAATTTCAAACCCCCTCTTATTGTGTAGGGTACCTGGCCTTCTCTGATGTTATCAGAGTTAGATTTGATTCAGTGATTTTATAAAAACAGCTAGGAAGCACAATTTAGCAGTGGGTTGCAGAGAAAAAGAAATATGCTGGCAAAAAAATCCAATTGAGTGATTAATCAGCTCTTCATTTCTGGCTTTATTTTTATGCTAACAAATTTGTTCTCTGAAAAGTGTCCACAAAGCCAAGTCTCTGATTAACACCTTTGTAGGGATGGTTTTTCACCTATTACTAAATTAAACTTGCTTCATTGGAAAGGCAGCAAGATGCATCCTCATTTCAATGTCTACTGAAATAATACAGGTTGACACCAGGAAACATTAACGCCACTGCATCCTTGCTGCTTTCTCATGTGGAAGTCTGTTTAATGTGAAAACAAGGTGATATCTAATTAGCACACAGGTAAGGAATTAAGAAAATCTTTATTTAAGGGTGAAGATGTTTCTCACAAAATCGTTGCCCAAATGCATCATTGAAATTCAAGCTGGAAAGATGATTTTAATATATCACTTGTACATTTTGTATTGCTCTTCTGGTGACAATGTAGTTTGTTTTTGTCAATTACCATTTTAATAATAGGGTAAAGAAAATTAAGTGGATTTTTGAAAGAAAACAATACTGTCAATATACTATTAAAACAAATTAAAATGGTAAAAGTTATTGTACTTTAAGTAAAAATAAAAGAGCCAAAATATCAATCCCAATTTTGGATTACTTTAATTAAAAAAAAATGCATATAGCAGAGGATAGTTTCAATCTGCCTACCTCTGGGTTATCGGCCCAGCATGCTTCCATTGCAGTACTCTGCTGCACATGTAAGTGCAAGAGATCCTGAAGCACTCACTCATCGTGGGAAAGTACCAATGTGTTTCTTCGTTGGTTGATGGAAGAAACATCTTACAAAAACTCTCCAGATTATTGATTTTTTAAAGTTTTTCTAGGAAACGTTCTAGATGAATGCTTATTAGCCTTTGTCAGTATGTACTTTTTGCAAAGTGTCTCAGTGGCGCAATCGGTTAGTGTGTTCGGCTATTAACCAAAAGGTTGGTGGTTCAATCCCACCCAGGAATGTAATTGACCTTGTGATCAGATTTTGGTGATATTTAAGTAGACAAGTCAAAATTTCAAACCCCCTGTTATGGTGTGGGTACCTGGCCTTCCCTGATGTAATCAGAGTTAGATTTGATTCAGTGATTTTATAAAAACAGCTAGGAAGCACAATTTAGCAGTAGGTTGCAGAGAAAAAAAATATGCTGGCAGAAAAATCCAATTGAGTGAATAAACAGCTCTTCATTTTCTGGCTTTATTTTTATGCTAACAAATTTGTTCTCTGAAAAGTGTCCACAAAGCTAAGTCTCTGATTAACACCTTTGTAAGGATGGTTTTTCACCTATTACTAAATTAAACTTGCTTCATTGGAAAGGCAGCAAGATGCATCCTCATTTCAATGTCTACTGAAATAATACAGGTTGACACCAGGAAACATTAACGCCACTGCATCCTTGCTGCTTTCTCATGTGGAAGTCTGTTTAATGTGAAAACAAGGTGATATCTAATTAGCACACAGGTAAGGAATTAAGAAAATCTTTATTTAAGGGTGAAGATGTTTCTCACAAAATCGTTGCCCCAATGCATCATTGAAATTCAACCTGGAAAGATGATTTTAATATATCACTTGTACATTTTGTATTGCTCTTCTGGTGACAATGTAGTTTGTTTTTGTCAATTACCATTTTAATAATTGGGTAAAGAAAATTAAGTGGATTTTTGAAAGAAAACAATACTGTCAATATACTATTAAAACAAATTAAAATGGTAAAAGTTATTGTACTTTAAGTAAAAATAAAAGAGCAAAAATATCCATCCCAGTTTTGGATTACTTTAATTAACAAAAAAAATGCATATAACAAAGGATAGTTTCAATCTGCCTACCTCTGGGTTATGGGCCCAGCATGCTTCCATTGGAGTACTCTGCTGCACATGTAAGTGCAAGAGATCCTGAAGCACTCACTCATCATGGGAAAGTACCAATGTGTTTCTTTGTTGGTTGATGGAAGAAACATCTTTCAAAAACTCTCCAGATTATTGACTTTTTAAAGTTTTTCTAGGATATGTTCTAGATGAATGCTTATTAGCCTTTGTCAGTATGTACTTTTTGCAAAGTGTCTCTGTGGCGCAATTGGTTAGTGTGTACGGCTATTAACCAAAAGGTTGGTGGTTACATCCTACCCAGGGACGTAATTGACCTTGTGATCAGATTTTGGTGATATTTAAGTAGACAAGTCAAAATTTCAAACCCCCTCTTATTGTGTAGGGTACCTAGCCTTCTCTGATGTAATCAGAGTTAGATTTGATTCAGTGATTTTAGAAAAACAACTAGGAAGCACAATTTAGCAGTGGGTTGCAGAGAAAAAGAAATATGCTGGCAAAAAAATCCAATTGAGTGATTAAACAGCTCTTCATTTCTGGCTTTATTTTTATGCTAACAAATTTGTTCTCTGAAAAGTGTCCACAAAGCCAAGTCTCTGATTAACACCTTTGTAGGGATGGTTTTTCACCTATTACTAAATTAAACTTGCTTCATTGGAAAGGCAGCAAGATGCATCCTCATTTCAATGTCTACTGAAATAATACAGGTTGACACCAGGAAACATTAACGCCACTGCATCCTTGCTGCTTTCTCATGTGGAAGTCTGTTTAATGTGAAAACAAGGTGATATCTAATTAGCACACAGGTAAGGAATTAAGAAAATCTTTATTTAAGGGTGAAGATGTTTCTCACAAAATCGTTGCCCCAATGCATCATTGAAATTCAAGCTGGAAAGATGATTTTAATATATCACTTGTACATTTTGTATTGCTCTTCTGGTGACAATGTAGTTTGTTTTTGTCAATTACCATTTTAATAATAGGGTAAAGAAAATTAAGTGGATTTTTGAAAGAAAACAATACTGTCAATATACTATTAAAACAAATTAAAATGGTAAAAGTTATTGTACTTTAAGTAAAAATAAAAGAGCAAAAATATCAATCCCAGTTTTGAATTACTTTAATTAACAAAAAAATGCATATAGCAAAGGATAATTTCAATCTGCCTACCTCTGGGTTATGGGCCCAGCATGCTTCCATTGCAGTACTCTGCTGCACATGTAAGTGCAAGAGATCCTGAAGCACTCACTCATCATGGGAAAGTACCAATGTGTTTCTTCGTTGGTTGATGGAAGAAACATCTTACAAAAACTCTCCAGATTATTGACTTTTTAAAGTTTTTCTAGGAAACGTTCTAGATGAATGTATTAGCCTTTGTCAGTATGTTCTTTTGCAAAGTGTCTCTGTGGCGCAATTGGTTAGTGTGTAAGGCTATTAACAAAAGGTTGGTGGTTCAATCCCACCCAGGAATGTAATTGACCTTGTGATCAGATTTTGGTGATATTTAAGTAGACAAGTCAAAATTTCAAACCCCCTCTTATTGTGTAGGGTACCTGGCCTTCTCTGATGTAATCAGAGTTAGATTTGATTCAGTGATTTTATAAAAAACAGCTAGGAAGCACAATTTAGCAGTGGGTTGCAGATAAAAAAAATATGCTGGCAAAAAAATCCAATTGAGTGATTAAACAGCTCTTCATTTTCTGGCTTTATTTTTATGCTAACAAATTTGTTCTCTGAAAAGTGTCCACAAAGCCAAGTCTCTGATTAACACCTTTGTAGGGATGGTTTTTCACCTATTACTAAATTAAACTTGCTTCATTGGAAAGGCAGCAAGATGCATCCTCATTTCAATGTCTACTGAAATAATACAGGTTGACACCAGGAAACATTAACGCCACTGCATCCTTGCTGCTTTCTCATGTGGAAGTCTGTTTAATGTGAAAACAAGGTGATATCTAATTAGCACACAGGTAAGGAATTAAGAAAATCTTTATTTAAGGGTGAAGATGTTTCTCACAAAATCGTTGCCCCAATGCATCATTGAAATTCAAGCTGGAAAGATGATTTTAATATATCACTTGTACATTTTGTATTGCTCTTCTGGTGACAATGTAGTTTGTTTTTGTCAATTACCATTTTAATAATAGGGTAAAGAAAATTAAGTGGATTTTTGAAAGAAAACAATACTGTCAATATACTATCAAAACAAATTAAAATGGTAAAAGTTATTGTACTTTAAGTAAAAATAAAAGAGCCAAAATATCAATCCCAGTTTTGGATTACTTTAATTAACAAAAAAAATGCATATAGCAAAGGATAGTTTCAATCTGCCTACCTCTGGGTTATGGGCCCAGCATGCTTCCATTGCAGTACTCTGCTGCACATGTAAGTGCAAGAGATCCTGAAGCACTCACTCATCATGGGAAAGTACCAATGTGTTTCTTCATTGGTTGATGGAAGAAACATCTTACAAAAACTCTCCAGATTATTGACTTTTTAAAGTTTTTCTAGGAAACGTTCTAGATGAATGCTTATTAGCCTTTGTCAGTATGTACTTTTGCAAAGTGTCTCTGTGGCGCAATTGGTTAGTGTGTAAGGCTATTAACCAAAAGGTTGGTGGTTCAATCCCACCCAGGGACGTAATTGACCTTGTGTTCAGATTTTGGTGATCTTTAAGTAGATAAGTCAAAATTTCAAACCCCCTCTTATTGTGTAGGGTACCTGGCCTTCTCTGATGTTATCAGAGTTAGATTTGATTCAGTGATTTTATAAAAAACAGCTAGGAAGCACAATTTAGCAGTAGGTTGCAGAGAAAAAAAATATGCTGGCAAAAAAATCCAATTGAGTGATTAAACAGCTCTTCATTTTCTGGTTTATTTTTATGATAACAAATTTGTTCTCTGAAAAGTGTCCACAAAGCCAAGTCTCTGATTAACACCTTTGTAGGGATGGTTTTTCACCTATTACTAAATTAAACTTGCTTCATTGGAAAGGCAGCAAGATGCATCCTCATTTCAATGTCTACTGAAATAATACAGGTTGACACCAGGAAACATTAACGCCACTGCATCCTTGCTGCTTTCTCATGTGGAAGTCTGTTTAATGTGAAAACAAGGTGATATCTAATTAGCACACAGGTAAGGAATTAAGAAAATCTTTATTTAAGGGTGAAGATGTTTCTCACAAAATCGTTGCCCAAATGCATCATTGAAATTCAAGCTGGAAAGATGATTTTAATATATCACTTGTACATTTTGTATTGCTCTTCTGGTGACAATGTAGTTTGTTTTTGTCAATTACCATTTTAATAATAGGGTAAAGAAAATTAAGTGGATTTTTGAAAGAAAACAATACTGTCAATATACTATTAAAACAAATTAAAATGGTAAAAGTTATTGTACTTTAAGTAAAAATAAAAGAGCAAAAATATCA
The DNA here is from genome assembly GCF_028390025.1 of Pseudophryne corroboree. NCBI lineage: Eukaryota > Metazoa > Chordata > Amphibia > Anura > Myobatrachidae > Pseudophryne > Pseudophryne corroboree. The sequence goes on from NW_026970305.1 coordinate 127,472, forward strand.
ATCCCAGTTTTGGATTACTTTAATTAACAAAAAAAATGCATATAGCAAAGGATAGTTTCAATCTGCCTATCTCTGGGTTATGGGCCCAGCATGCTTCCATTGCAGTACTCTGCTGCACATGTAAGTGCAAGAGATCCTGAAGCACTCACTCATCATGGGAAAGTACCAATGTGTTTCTTCATTGGTTGATGGAAGAAACATCTTACAAAAACTCTCCAGATTATTGACTTTTTAAAGTTTTTCTAGGAAACGTTCTTGATGAATGCTTATTAGCCTTTGTCAGTATGTACTTTTTGCAAAGTGTCTCTGTGGTGCAATTGGTTAGTGTGTAAGGCTATTAACCAAAAGGTTGGTGGTTCAATCCCACCCAGGAATGTAATTGACCTTGTGATCAGATTTTGGTGATATTTAAGTAGACAAGTCAAAATTTCAAACCCCCTCTTATTGTGTAGGGTACCTGGCCTTCTCTGATGTAATCAGAGTTAGATTTGATTCAGTGATTTTATAAAAAACAGCTAGGAAGCACAATTTAGTAGTGGGTTGCAGAGAAAAAAAATATGCTGGCAAAAAAAAAATGCTGGGGGGGGGGGGTCAGCAACACTCCATTTCAAAGTCGGAGATGGAGCGGTGCGGGGGCAGGGCTTCAACGGAGAAACAGGATGCGTGGTCAGAGCGGCTGCATGACATCACATGCAGCCGTTGCGATCACAAAAATGGTGGCGGCTTCCTGCGCACACGTACAGTCTGCACCAACAGGAGGCTAACCCATTTTTTATGATCACGCTGAACTGCACTGAGACTGCAATTTCAGCGTGGTCAAGAAGGGAGGCGGCATGCTGGGAGGCCATGCCCTGTGATGGGTGGCCCCAGCATGCGAACCAAAGGATTGCAAATTCTGTTACTTAGCAGAATTTGCAATCCTTACTGAATTAGGCCATTGATTACAAAATTGTAAACAATATTTGAAGTTTTTCTTCAGGGACTAACACAAAAGATGCTTGGGGCTACTAACACATGGGTAAGCCACGTAAAGCTTACCATGGGTCAGTGGCATCACAACGGGGTTGCGGCACACACCCGAGTGTCACCCGCCAAGTGGGGTGACACAAAAGTGCCGGCTCTTCTTCAGTGACAGAATATGGGTGTTTCACTGTGACATTACGTGCAATACCCAGTTTCTGTCACTGTGCAGGAGCCAGCACCACTCACACACTAGTCCCCGGGTACAGCCCCCAACCCCCGGGATACCCGCAGCAACAAAATGGTGATTCAGGCCACGCCCCTACCTATGAGACCATGCCTCCTTTTTACCATTGCGCTGCTTATCTGCGCGCACTGCATTACAATCTCCCTCGCCGCCTCTCTGGGTGTCACCAGTGATAGTGACACCTCTGCCATGCTTGTAGCAGCTGGTCCTAAGATCTACGCCTCCAGCCCTGAGTGTTTTCCCTTGTGACTTGTTGATCATCATAGCGAAGCAGATGCTTACAGAAAACTGCAGGGGTTTAGATTGAAAAGAAAAACATTGACGAACCCATCATTTCAGCGACAGGGTCTGCCACACGACTGACTGAAATGACTGGTTGGTTTGGGCCCCCACCAAAAAAGAATCAATCAATCTCTCCTTGCACAAACTGGCTCTACAGAGGCAAGATGTCCACCTCATCATCCTCCGATTCCTCACCCCTTTCACTGTGTACATCCCCCTCCTCACAGATTATTAATTCGTCCCCACTGGAATCCACCATCTCAGATCCCTGTGTACTTTCTGGAGGCAATTGCTGGTGAATGTCTCCACGGAGGAATTGATTATAATTAATTTTGATGATCATCATCTTCTCCACATTTTCTGGAAGTAACCTTGTACGCCGATTGCTGACAAGGTGAGCGGCCGCACTAAACACTCTTTCGGAGTACACACTGGAGGGAGGGCAACTTAGGTAGAATAAAGCCAGTTTGTGCAAGGGCCTCCAAATTGCCTCTTTTTCTCCACCATTCTTTCAAAGGTGACAGAATCATATGCAGTGACAGTAGACGACATGTCAGTAATCGTTGCCAGGTCCTTCAGTCTGGACCAGATGTCAGCACTCACTCCAGACTGCCCTGCATCACCGCCAGCGGGTGGGCTCGGAATTCTTAGCCTTTTCCTCGCACCCCCAGTTGCGGGAGAATGTGAAGGAGGAGCTGTTGACGGGTCACGTTCCGCTTGACTTGACAATTTTCTCACCAGCAGGTCTTTGAACCTCTGCAGACTTGTGTCTGCCGGAAAGAGAGATACAATGTAGGTTTTAAATCTAGGATCGAGCACGGCGGCCAAAATGTAGTGCTCTGATTTCAACAGATTGAATCCTGGTTAAGCAAATTAAGGGCTCCATCCACAAGTCCCACATGCCTAGTTGAATCGCTCTGTTTTAGCTCCTCCTTCAATGTCTCCAGCTTCTTCTGCAAAAGCCTGATGAGGGGAATGACCTGACTCAGGCTGGCAGTGTCTGAACTGACTTCACGTGTGGAAAGTTCAAAGGGTTGCAGAACCTTGCACAACGTTGAAATCATTCTCCACTGCGCTTGAGTCAGGTGCATTCCCCCTCCTTTGCCTATATCGTGGGCAGATGTATAGGCTTGAATGGCCTTTTGCTGCTCCTCCATCCTCTGAAGCATATAGAGGGTTGAATTCCACCTCGTTACCACCTCTTGCTTCAGATGATGGCAGGGCAGGTTCAGGAATGTTTGGTGGTGCTCCAGTCTTCGGCATGCGGTGGCTGAAGGCAGAAAGTGGCCCGCAATTCTTCGGGCCACCGACAGCATCTCTTGCACGCCCCTGTCGTTTTTTAAATAATTCTGCACCACCAAGTTCAATGTATGTGCAAAACATGGGACGTGCTGGAATTTGCCCAGATGTAATGCACGCACAATATTGGTGGCGTTGTCCGATGTCACAAATCCCCAGGAGAGTTCAATTGGGGTAAGCCATTCTGCGATGATGTTCCTCAGTTTCCGTAAGAGGTTGTCAGCTGTGTGCCTCTTATGGAAAGCGGTGATACAAAGCGTAGCCTGCCTAGGAACGAGTTGGCAATTGCGAGATGCTGCTACTGGTGCCGCCGCTGCTGTTCTTGCTGCGGGAGGCAATACATCTACCCAGTGGGCTGTCACAGTCATATAGTCCTGAGTCTGCCCTGCTCCACTTAACCACAGACAAGTGGACATTGGGTACAACTGCATTTTTTAGGACACTGGTGACTCTTTTTCTGAGGTCTGTGTACATTTTCGGTATCGCCTGCCTAGAGAAATGGAACCTAGAGGGTATTTGGTACCGTGGACACAGTACCTCAATCAAGTCTCTAGTTGCCTCTAAATTAACGATGGATACCGGAACCACGTTTTTCACCACCCAGACCTGAGTTATCCGCTTTGCAGCAGGATGACTGCTGTGATATTTCATCTTCCTCGCAAAGGACTGTTGGACAGTCAATTGCTTACTGGAAGAAGTACAAGTGGTCTTCCGACTTCCCCTCTGGGATGACGATCGACTCCCAGCAGCAACAACAGCAGCGCCAGCAGCAGTAGGCGTTACACTCAAGGATGCATCGGAGGAATCCCAGGCAGGAGAGGACTCGTCAGACTTGCCAGTGACATGGCCTGCAGGACTATTGGCTCTCCTGTCTAAGGAGGAAATTGACACTGAGGGAGTTGGTGGTGTGGTTTGCAGGAGCTTGGTTACAAGAGGAAGGGATTTAGTGGTTAGTGGACTGCTTCCGCTGTCATCCAAAGTTTTTGAACTTGTCACTGACTTATGATGAATGCGCTGCAGGTGACGTATAAGGGAGGATGTTCCGAGGTGGTTAACGTCCTTATCCCTACTTATTACAGCTTGACAAAGGCAACACACGGCTTGACACCTGTTGTCCGCATTTGTGTACAGGATGCATACCTTCATGTCCCCATTTATCCACCTCATCAGGCGTAACTCAGATTTGCGGTACAGGACTGTCATTGCCAATTTCAGACGTTGCTGTTTGGTCTCTCCATGGCCCTGAGAATTTTCACCAAGGTAATGGCGGAAATGATGGTGCTCCTGTGCAAGCAAGGTGTCACAATTATCCCGTACTTGGGCGATCTCATAAAAGCGAGATCAAGAGAGCAGTTGCTGAACAGCGTATCACTTTCACTGAAAGTGTTACAGCAACACGGCTGGATTCTCAATATCCCGAAGTCGCAGTTGATTCCTACTACTCGTCTGTCTTTCTTGGGCATGATTCTGGACACAGACCAGAAGAAGGTTTATCTCCTGATAGAAAAGGCCCAGGAACTCATGACTCTTGTCAGGAACCTATTGAAACCAAAACAGGTGTCAGTGCATCACTGCACTCGAGTCCTGGGAAAGATGGTGGCATCATACGAGGCCATTCCATTCGGCAGGTTCCATGCGAGGACTTTCCAATGGGACCTACTGGACAAGTGGTCCGGGTCACATTTACAGATGCATTGGTTGATCACCCTGTCCCCCAGGGTCAGGGTATCACTCTTGTGGTGGCTGCAGAGTGCTCACCTTCTCGAGGGATGCAGATTCAGCATTCAGGGCTGGATCCTGGTGACCACAGACGCAAGCCTCCAAGGTTGGGGAGCAGTCACACAGGGAAGAAATTTCCAAGGTCTTTGGTCAAGTCAAGAGACTTGTCTTCACATCAACATCCTGGAACTAAGGGCCATATACAACGCCCTACGTCAAGCGGAGACCTTACTTTGCGACCAACCGGTTCTGATCCAGTCAGACAACGTCACCGCAGTGGCTCATGTAAACCGCCAAGGCGGCACAAGAAGCAGAGTGGCGATGGCACAAGCCACCAGAATTCTTCGCTGGGTGGAGAATCACGCAAGCGCACTGTCAGCAGTGTTCATTCCGGGAGTGGACAACTGGGAAGCAGACATCCTCAGCAGACACGACCTACATCCGGGAGAGTGGGGACTTCATCAGGAAGTCTTTGCACAGATTACAAGTCGGTGGGAACTGCCACAGATAGACATGATGCCGTCCCGGCTCAACAAAAAGCTACAGAGGTATTGCGCAAGGTCAAGAGACCCTCAGGCAGTAGCTGTAGACGCCCTAGTGACACTGTGGGTGTTCCGGTCGGTATTTCCTCCTCTTCCTCTCGTACCCAAGGTGTTGAGGATAATAAGACAAAGAGGAGTGAGAACAATCCTCATTGTTCCAGATTGGCCACGGAGGACCTGGTATCCGGATCTGCAGGAAATGCTCACAGAAGATCTGTGGCCTCTCCCTCTAAGACAGGACCTGTTGCATCAGGGGCCCTGTCTGTTCCAAGACTTACCGCGGCTGCGTTTGACGGCATGGCGGTTGAATGCCGGATCCTAGCATTCCGGTTGAGGTCATCCCTACGCTGATAAAGGCTAGGAAGGATGTAACGTTAAAACATTACACCGTATATGGCGAAATTATGTTTCTTGGTGTGAGGCCAGGAATGCTCCTACGGAAGAATTCCATCTGGGCCGTTTCCTTCACTTCCTACAAACTGGAGTGAATTTGGGCCTAAAATTAGGCTCTATTAAGGTCCAGATTTCGGCCTTATCCATTTTCTTTCAAAAAGAATTGGCTTCTCTTCCAGAAGTTCAGACTTTTGTAAAAGGAGTGCTGCATATTCAGCCTCCTTTTGTGCCTCCGGTGGCACCTTGGGACCTTAACGTGGTGTTAAGTTTTCTAAAATTACACTGGTTTGAACCACTTAAAACAGTGGAGTTAAAATATCTCACATGGAAGGTGGTCATGTTATTAGCCTTGGCTTCGGCTAGGCGAGTGTCGGAATTAGCGGCTTTGTCACATAAAAGCCCATATTTGGTATTCCATGTGGATAGAGCGGAAATGCAGACCCGTCCTCAATTCCTACCAAAAGTGGTCTCATCTTTTCATATGAACCAACCTATTGTGGTGCCTGTGGCTACGCGTGACTTGGAGGATTCCGAGTTACTTGATGTGGTTAGGGCTTTGAAAATTTACGTGGCCAGGACGGCTAGAGTCAGGAAAACTGAAGCGCTGTTTGTCCTGTATGCAACCAACAAGATTGGTGCCCCTGCTTCAAAGCAGGCTATTGCTCGCCGGATTTGTAACACGATTCAGCAAGCGCATTCTATGGCTGGATTGCAGTTACTGAAATCGGTCAAGGCCCATTCCACGAGGAAAGTGGGCTCTTCTTGGGCGGCTGCCCGAGGGGTCTCGGCACTACAGCTGTGTCAAGCTGCTACTTGGTCGGGTTCACACACCTTTGCAAAATACTATAAGTTTGATACCCTGGCTGAGGAGGAACTCATGTTTGCTCAATCGGTGCTGCAGAGTCATCCGCACTCTCCCGCCCGTTTTGGTATAATCCCCATGGTCCTTACGGAGTCCCCAGCATCCTCTAGGACGTTAGAGAAAATAAGATTTTAAACCTACTGGTAAATCTTTTTCTCGTAGTCCGTAGAGGATGCTGGGCGCCCGTCCCAAGTGCGGACTACTTCTGCAATACTTGTATATAGTTATTGCTTCAATAAGGGTTATGTTATAGTTGCATCGGTCCTGCACTGATGCTATGTTGTTTTTTCATACTGATAACTGGGTAGTTTATCACAAGTTATACGGTGTGATTGGTGTGGCTGGTATGAATCTTGCCCTGGATTAACAAAATCCTTTCCTCATACTGTCCGTCTCCTCTGGGCACAGTTTCTCTAACTGTGGCATAGAGGGAGGAGCCAGTGCACACCCAGAACTAAAGTCTTTCTTAAAGTGCCCATGTCTCCTGTGGAGCCCGTCTATCCCCATGGTCCTTACGGAGTCCCCAGCATCCTCTACGGACTACGAGAAAAAGATTTACCGGTAGGTTTAAAATCTTATTTTCTACTTTATTCTTTTCTATCCTAGTTTATTACGACCAACTCTCATCCAAGGAGTTTGATATTCTACTACCTGCATGCAATTTAAATTGCTTAAATTGTTTATATGGTTGATTTGTCCTTCACAATCCATAATCTGCAACTTGGATGTACTTCTGTCATTGAAAATCTTATAATAAAAATGTATATACAGATACTCAACCTGTATATTGAAAAAAAAAAAAGTTATAAGACATATGCATTCAATATTTGAAGAAACAAAATAAAATAAAGCTATCTATTGGGTTTCACTAACAAGCACATTGGAAGACTTGACTACTGTTAAAAGACATGCATTACATGGTATAGAGCCACAAACCACAATGTAGTAAAATAAAAACAAACTTACATGTGTATCAAACCTATGTGAGGCTTACATTGATAGTGCAAGATCAACACTCTATCAACTGTGCAAACTAGACTGCACATAAATGCCATAAAATTTATCTGAGATTTTAGTAAATAAGGCCCGTTGCTGTCCGGGTCACGCAGCCGTCACAGCCCGCCCCCATACGGTCCGGTCATGTCTGCGTTGTCCTGACTGTGCCCCCAAAATGGCGGCACAACGCCGCTGGCCCGACTCCTCCTGCCCAGTGACCGCCTCTGCCTGTCAAGGTGGCTAGTGGAGCGGCTGCCCAGTAATCAGTGTCCACGCCAGTGCGCACACGGCCCGCCCCCATCAGCGGCCTCGTGATCCCGGAGGGCGGTGTGTGTGTGACTGACCTTAGGAAGAAACCGGAGCCTCCGCTGCAGTGACCCAGCAACCGGGGCACGGGAGTATACTGCGCCACTGGGAGTGATGGAGCTGCAGTAAAGAGGTCTATTAGACCTAGCCTGCTGCAGCCCTTGTAGATTCTTATAAAAAAAGTTCTTCTTTTCTTGCCAAAATTAATAGCTAAGAATAGGCTGCCTGAGGCAGCCCCCTGTTAAGTGGCCTGCTACTGAAGGCACCAACTACAAACTGAGCTCCCTGTTCATGGAAGCGAGGTTATAGAGGAGGGGGCGCTGAGCATCTTGGGAACAGTCAAAAGCTTTGAGCCTGTTGGTGCCTCAGATCAAGATCCTACTCTGGTGTACATATACAATGTGAATCCTTGTGGAGTCCAGTGTACCCCACAGAAGAAATGAATGCGTCACACCCATTGGCAGCAACATTAGAATAGCTGCTGATGGGCACAATTGAGAAAGGAAGGGGGGAAAACATTTGAATCCAGCACATATATGTAATTTGAATATGTAATTTGTACCTTCCTACTTTAAAATGTAATGGATGAACCTCACCCTGTGAGAACTATCTTCATGATCAAGAGATCTCATATGCAAGATAAGTATGTGTTGGGATAGGGCTGTGGAGGGCGGCTGCTCGGGCACACCCCTGTCAAGTTAAGGAGATTCAACTGAGGAAGCACAAGGGAACTCTCATCTGGGAACAACAACTGCAGGGAGAACACATTTTCAGACGAATGTGGGAGGGCAGAAGGCTGCCTAATACTGAAGCACCCCCAAACAACAAACCAAATGCAACAACTACTGCAAGCATTCCTGGGGGAAGGCCTGCAGCAGATGGATTTGCATATAGTGATGTCATCCAAGCAGTGGGCATAGTTGGCTGCAACCCTCGTCTGCATATGAAAAGAGAAAAGGGTCACGCAGGGCATGGCGGCCTTTGTGGGGTTGCGCTTGGATGACCCCTAAATCGCTTTATACACCCCCACCCCCCATCAGTGTGGGCTCATGTTGGCCATGCCCCAGCCCCTGAAGCATTCAAGCTGATTTCTTGCAGCAGCTGGACCCAGAAACAGCTCCAGAGTTGCTCTACAAGACAAGTAAAAGGGTGTGAGCCCTGCAGCACCACCTGTAGTTTGCATACACACATATATAGGACAGCATCTCTTATATGCCCCAGGGTCAATAAAATAGTATCCTTATCTAGGGTATCCATCCCCTCAGATAAGGTATCCGTCCATGCCGCTACAGCACTACACACCCAGGCCGACGCAATTGCCGGTCTGAGTAAGGTACCTGAATGTGTATAAATGGACTTCAGGGTAATCTCCTGTTTGCGGTCAGCAGACTCTTTGAGGGTAGCCGTATACTGGGACGGGAGGGCTACCTTCTTGGATAAGCGTGTTAATGCTTTGTCCACCCTAGGGGAGGATTCCCATCGTAACCTATCCATTGATGGGAAAGGATACGCCATAAGAATCCTTTTGGAAATCTGCAGTCTTTTATCTGGAGATTCCCAAGCTTTTTCACATAACTCGTTCAGCTCGTGTGACCCCCTCAAAGGTTACCTCAGGCTTTTTCACCTTGTACATATGTAACCTCTTGTCAGGGACAGGGGGTTCCTCTCTGATGTGCAAAACATCTTTTATTGCCATAATCATATATCGAATGGATTTTGCCAATTTTGGCTGTAACTTTGCATCATCGTAATCGACACTGGAGTCAGAATCCGTGTCTGTATCTGTGTCAACAATCTGGGATAGTGGGCGCTTATGAGACCCTGACAGTCCCTGCAACATAGGATCAGGCATGGGTTGAGACCCTGACTGTCCCAAAGCTTCAGCCTTGTCTAATCTTTTGTGCAATGAGTTTACACTAGCATTTAAAACATTCCACATATCCATCCAATCAGCTGTCGGCGGAGACACCACATTCATTTGCTCCTGCTCCTCTCTAATATAGCCTTCTTCCTCAGACATGTCGACACATGTGTACCGACACACCACACACACAGGGAATGCTTTTTCTGAAGACAGTTTCCCCACAAGGCCCTTTGGAGAGACAGAGAGAGAGTATGCCAGCACACACCCCAGCGCTATATAACCCAGGAATACACAGTAACTTAATGTTTGCCCAGTAGTACTGCAGCATGTAATTTGCGCCAAATTATGTGCCCCCCCCCCCCTCTTTTCAACTCTCTTGTCTACCGTGGTATAAGCAGGGGAGAGTCCGGGGAGCTTCCTCTCAGCGGTGCTGTGAAGAAAAAATGGCGCTGGTGAGTGCTGAGGGAGAAGCCCCGCACCCTCGGCGGCAGGCTTCTGTCCCGCTTAAACTGTAAAATTGGCGGGGGCTCATACATATATACAGTGCCCCGCTGTATATGTGTTATATTTTTGCCAAAAAGAGGTTTATATTGCTGCCCAGGGTGCCCCCCCCCCCCCTGCGCCCTGCACCCTTACAGTGACCGGAGTGTGTGAGGTGTATGGGAGCAATGGCGCACAGCTGCAGTGCTGTGCGTTACTTCAGTGAAGATCATGAAGTCTTCTGCCGCCTCTGAAGTCTTCTTTCCTTCTCATACTCACCCGGCTTCTATCTTCCGGCTCTGCAAGGGGGACGGAGGCGCGACTCTGGGACGGACGGCGAGGGTGAGATCCTGCGTACCAATCCCTCTGGAGCTAATGGTGTCCAGTAGCCTAAGAAGCAGGACCTTGCAACTCAGAGAGTAGGGCTGCTTCTCTCCCCTCAGTCCCTCGATGAGGGAGTCTGTTGCCAGCAGTGCTCCCTGAAAATTAAAAACCTAACAAAATACTTTCTGTCAGAAAGCTCAGGAGAGCTCCTGAAAAGCACCCAGTCTCCACTGGGCACAGTATCAAACTGAGGTCTGGAGGAGGGGCATAGAGGGAGGAGCCAGTGCACACCCAGAACTAAAGTCTTTCTTAAAGTACCCATGTCTCCTGCGGAGCCTATCTATCCCCATGGTCCTTACGGAGTCCCCAGCATCCTCTAGGACGTTAGAGAAAATAGGATTTTAATACCTACCGGTAAATCCTTTTCTCTTAGTCCGTAGAGGATGCTGGGCACCCGTCCCAGTGCGTACTGTGTCTGCAGTTATTAAATGGCCCTTAACTCCAGAACATTTATGTGGAGAAAACTTTCCTGACTTGACCATCTTCCTTGGATGTTTTCCCCCTGTGTGACTGCTCCCCAGCCTCGGAGGGTTGCATCCTTGGTCCCTAGGATCCAGTCCTGGATCCCGAACCATCGCCCCTCTAGGAGGTGAGAACTGTGCAGCCACCAATGGAGTAAGATTCTGGTCTTGGAAGACTGGATTATCCTCCGGTGCATGTGTAGGTGGGATCCGGACCACTTGTCCAACAGGTCCCACTGGAACACTCTGGCATGGAACCTGCCAAACTGAATGGCCTCGTAGGCCGCAACCATCTTCCCCAGCAACAGAATGCATTGATGGATTAACACTCTTGCTGGTTTCAGAATTTGTTTGACCAGACTCTGGAACTCCATAGCCTTTCCACTGGAAGAAAGCCTCTTCTGTGTCCAGTATGACTCCCAGAAACAACAACCGCGTCATTGGGACCAACTGCGATTTTGGCAAGTTTAGGAGCCAACCATGTTGTTGAAGAACTGTCAGGGAGAGTAGATGTTTTGCACCAACTGGTCCCTGGATCTCGCCTTTATCAGGAGATCATCCAAGTACGGCATAATTGTGACTCCTTGCTTGCGGAGGAGAACCATCATTTCCACCATCACCCTGGTGAAAATCCTCGGAGCCGTGGACAGACCAAACGGCAACGTCTGAAATTGGTAATGACAATCCTGAATTGCAAACCTCAGGTAGCTTGATGCAGTGGCTAAATGGGAACATGTAATTAGGCATCCTTATGTCTACCAAAACCATGAAATCTCCTTCCTCCGGACTGGAGATACCTACCCTGAGAGATTCCATCTTGAAATTGAATTTCTTCAGGTAGAAATTGAGGGATTTCAGATTTAAGATTGGTCTGACTGAGCCGTCCGGCTTCGGGAGCACGAAGAGGCTTGAATAAAAACCTTCTCCCTGCTGACTAAGGCCGATTTGAACAATCGGTGAGGGGGAACGTCTTGAAACCCCAGTTTGTACCCGTTGTTGAAGAACTGTCAGGGAGAGTAGATGTTTTGCACCAACTGGTCCCTGGATCTCGCCTTTATCAGGAGATCATCCAAGTACGGGATAATTGTGACTCCTTGCTTGCGAAGGAGAACCATCATTTCCGCCATCACCCTGGTGAAAATCCTCGGAGCCGTGGACAGACCAAACGGCAACGTCTGAAATTGGTAATGACAATCCTGAATTGCAAACCTCAGGTAGCTTGATGCAGTGGCTAAATGGGAACATATAAGTAGGCATCCTTTATGTCTACCAAAACCATGAAATCTCCTTTATCCCCCGGACTGGAGATCACTACCCTGAGAGATTCCATCTTGAAATTGAATTTCTTTAGGTAGAAATTAAGGGATTTCAGATTTAAGATTGGTCTGACTGAGCCGTCCGGCTTCGGGACCACGAAGAGGCTTGAATAAAAACCTTCTCCCTGCTGACTAAGGCTGATTTGAACAATCGGTGAGGGGGAACGTCTTGAAACCCCAGTTTGTACCCTTGGGACACTATTTGTAAAGCCCACGAGTCCAGGTCCCAATGAATCCAGAACTGACTGAAGAGTTTTAGACGTGCCCCCCACTGGTGCGGGCTCCTGCAAGAGAGCCCCAGCGTCATGCAGTGGATTTGGCAAAAGCAGAGGACGATCTCTGCTCCTGCGATCTTGAAGAGGCTACAGACCTCTTCCCTCTTTTCCTTCCTCTACCTGCAAAGAAAGGGGAATCTTAACTTCTTGCATATCTATTGGGCCGAAATGACTGCGTCAGATAATGATGCGTCTTCATCCGTTGAGAGGGAACATAGGGCAAGAAGGATGACTTACCTGCGGGAGCTGCCGAGATCAAATTAACTAGGCCGTCGCCAAACAAGGCTTCACCTTCATAGGGAAGAGACTCCCTTTCTTCTTGGAGTCAGCATCAGCATTCCCTTGGTGAATCCACAATGCCCTCCTATCCGAGACTGCCATGAAATTGGCCCGTGAGCACTTGTGCCCGGTGTAGGATTTTTAAATATGTGTAGTTTACTGTATGCAAAGGTTTAAAACCTTTTAGGAACTGAGATCTAAGGTGTATTACATGTAGTTTAAAAAAAACAAAAAAGGTTTATTTTATGGCAGTAGTATGATGCTCACACCTGTTAAACTGGATACACACAGAATGCCCTACACAGGGGGTGAAATGAGCGCCCCCCCACCCCCCGTACGCTCAGCACACATCACGCTGTGCTGAGCGGGGGCAGAGATGTGTGCTGAGCAGTTCGCTCAGCACACATCTCTCCCCAAAATCGGGCCGTGAATACGGACCTTTAAACTGGATCCACACTTAGATTATCTGTCCAATTTTTTTTTTCTAGTTGAAACAAAATTATGCTAATATGTGGCAGCAAATGACAATTGACCATTTGCTCACAAACACTGGAAAACATCCAAAAATGGTCATTTAGATAAATTGGTTAAATCCATTTCATTTAGCTAATTTATCCAAACTACCTTTATTGTATCTTTGTGGGTGAATGATGTGTGGGTCAGTGTTGAGGGTGGTGGAGGAGATGGGTAATAGGCACAGCAGGGTGTGGACAGTCAAATAGTGTGCTTAGAGGTTCAGAGTCATTGTATGAGACTCTGGCAACAGTGACTTGATGAGTCTGGTGTCCATAGGGTGGGACGCATTAACCTTTTTATGCTATTGAAATAGTTCTCCTCCTGACCGACGCAGTTCCTTGCTCCGAGGTTGGTGTATTGTCCTGTTGCAGCGCCTCTCCACTGTGGTCACAGTGAGCTGTGTGGTGTTGCTGGCGCATGCCAATCTCCCCCCAACCTCCCTCTTGCATTTCAGACCTACGTACGCATGATGGGATCTTGTATGATATGCGCGTGTGCTGTAGAGATGAAAGTGGGGGTGAGGAGGCAGATCGTGAGATGGGGAAACTTTGTGGACTGTTAGCGAAGGGGAGCACTGGGCAATCTGAGTTGCAAAGAGGGCAGCAGAAGAGGTTATTGCATGTGCACTGGTGACAGGTCCATCCTTGGTGGCCAGCCTCAGTGGTAAAGGGGTACATGAGCTAGTGTCCCTTGGCCAGCCATGTACCATGGCCACCTCCCTACCTCCTATATATTCTCCCTGATCTGTCACTTTGTTACGGTCTGCTGCTGGCACTGGTGTATCGTCCTGCAGATGCCGTCTCCGCCCATTGCTGTGACTTCCCCCAGAGTTAGCCACACAGAGTGACAGATCTGGGAAAATATATAGGAGATCATTACTTTCACTTGCAGCCTACCTTATTTTTTGCAGCCTAGCATGCTCCTGACCCCTTCTCTCACTAATACTTATACAACATTCATGAACTCATCTTAAGGTTTCTTTATTATTCAGTCACACTGTCTTGGATCCAAACCATTTCCTGTGGCATTGCAGTCAAACAATTGAGCTATTTACCCTTGCATAGAAAGGTATAATCTAAGCTAGAGAATTCTATTTGGAGCTCACCTTGTACTTTGTGAAGAAATAATCAGCTTTGTGGCTGAGCAGATATATGGAGTGTGTGGCTGCACACTGCATTGATCTGCTGAGTTGCAATGCTAATAATTTTTTTTTTGCAAAGTACCAATAGCTTCATTGTGAAGGTGGAAAGAAGGGTGTTACGGCATGGAATGTACAAACTGCGAGACCCTGCTGGTAGCGCCTTTGTCTATTTAGTAGGAAGGGCACGTAACAGCCGGGGGGCAATGGAGGAAGCCCCTTTAGGGCTGGAGCCCGGCGGCAACTGACTCCGTTGTCTCTGGCAGTTCCGCCCCTGGACTAGAGGAATGGTCAAGAACATGGCAACATTTAATGCCAAAAAATGCAAAATCATACACGTCTCAAAAATGCAAAGGCTAACTATAATATTAAGGGCATTATAATGGCAAGAGGAAAGCTATCTAAGTATTACTATTTCAGGTGAGCAATGTAACAAAGCAATAGGAAAGGCAAGTCAGATGCTTGTTTGCATAGGTTAAAGAACCAGTAGCAGAAAAAAGTAATACAGGTTGAGTATCCCATATCCAAATATTCCGAAATACGGAATATTCCGAAATACGGACTTTTTTGAGTGAGACTGAGATAGTGAAACCTTTGTGTTTTGATGGCTCAGTGTACACAAACTTTGTTTAATACTCAAAGTTATTAAAAATATTGTATTAAATGAACTTCAGACTGTGTGTATAAGGTGTATATGAAACATAAATGAATTCTGTGAATGTACACACACTTTGTTTAATGCACAAAGTTATAAAAAATATTGGCTAAAATGACCTTCAGGCTGTGTGTATAAGGTGTATATGAAACATAAATGCCTTCTGTGCTTAGATTTAGGTCCCATCACCATAATATCTCGTTATGGTATGCAATTATTCCAAAATACAGAAAAATCCGATATCCAAAATTCCTCTGGTCCCAAGCATTTTGGATAAGGGATACTCAAACTGTAATGCCACTGTATAGGTCCTTGGTACAGCCACATTTAGAATCCTGTGTTCAGTTCCAGAAGCCATATCTCCAGAAGGCTGTAAATACATTAGGGCAACTAAAATTGTGCATGGCCTACATCACAAAACTTACCTGGAAATACTAAAATAATTTGATGTGTATAGTTTGGAGAAGGGAAGAGGGAACATACAGTAATAGAAACATTTAAATATATAGGGAGGAATGTAATAGGGTGTGAGAATCAGAAAGTGAGAGATTTTGTGTTTTTTCCTGTTGTTTTTTTTTTTTTTTTGTTTGATTGTTTGTTTTTAAAGTGGCAATCCTTTACATGGCAAAACCAGGTTGATATTTGCCATGTAAAGGATTGCCACCGTGGGCATGTGTAGAAGGGGCACTGCTACTGTTGGCATTATGTGTGTAAGCTGCACTGATATGGTGGTTATGTGTATAAAGGGCACTGCGACTGTGGGTATTATTATTATTATTATTACATGCGGTGTAATGACAATAAGATAGTGCTACTGTGTGGCGTATTTTGATTTGGGGTGCTATTGTGTGGCCATGCCCCTTCCTTGTGATACCACACCTTCTTTTTTTAAGGAGCGCACTGTCCCTTTATTAAATATTGGAGAGAGGGCCCAAATTAATAGTTTGCAGGGAGGCGCCAAATAGAGATGAGCGGGTTCGGTTTCTCTGAATCCGAACCCGCCAGAACTTCATGTTTTTTTTCACGGGTCCGAGCGACTCGGATCTTCCCGCCTTGCTCGGTTAACCCGAGCGCGCCCGAACGTCATCATGACGCTGTCGGATTCTCGCGAGGCTCGGATTCTATCGCGAGACTCGGATTCTATATAAGGAGCCGCGCGTCGCCGCCATTTTCACACGTGCATTGAGATTGATAGGGAGAGGACGTGGCTGGCGTCCTCTCCGTTTAGAATTAGAATAGATTAGAGAGACACTTGATTTACTAATTTTGGGGAGCATTAGGAGTACTCAGTAGTGTACAGTGCAGAGTTTTGCTGATAGTGACCAGTGACCACCACTTTTATTTATAATCCGTTCTCTGCCTGAAAAAAGCGATACACAGCACACAGTGACTCAGTCACATACCATATCTGTGTGCACTGCTCAGGCTCAGGCCAGTGTGCTGCATCATCTATATATATTATATATCTGTCTGACTGCTCAGCTCACACAGCTTATAATTGTGGGGGAGACTGGGGAGCACTACTGCAGTGCCAGTTATAGGTTATAGCAGGAGCCAGGAGTACATAATATTATATTAAAATTAAACAGTGCACACTTTTGCTGCAGGAGTGCCACTGCCAGTGTGACTAGTGACCAGTGACCTGACCACCAGTATATAATATTAGTAGTATACTATCTCTTTATCAACCAGTCTATATTAGCAGCAGACACAGTACAGTGCGGTAGTTCACGGCTGTGGCTACCTCTGTGTCGGCACTCGGCAGCCCGTCCATAATTGTATATACCAGTGACCTAACCATGGTTTTTTTTTCTTTCTTTATACATACATACTAGTTACGAGTATACTATCTCTTTATCAACCAGTCTATATATTAGCAGCAGACACAGTACAGTGCGGTAGTTCACGGCTGTGGCTACCTCTGTGTCGGCACTCGGCAGCCCGTCCATAATTGTATATACCACCTAACCGTGGTTTTTTTTTCTTTCTTTATACATACATACTAGTTACGAGTATACTATCTCTTTATCAACCAGTCTATATATTAGCAGCAGACACAGTACAGTGCGGTAGTTCACGGCTGTGGCTACCTCTGTGTCGGCACTCGGCAGCCCGTCCATAATTGTATATACCACCTAACCGTGGTTTTTTTTTCTTTCTTTATACATACATACTAGTTACGAGTATACTATCTCTTTATCAACCAGTCTATATATTAGCAGCAGACACAGTACAGTGCGGTAGTTCACGGCTGTGGCTACCTCTGTGTCGGCACTCGGCAGCCCGTCCATAATTGTATATACCACCTAACCGTGGTTTTTTTTTCTTTCTTTATACATACATACTAGTTACGAGTATACTATCTCTTTATCAACCAGTCTATATATTAGCAGCAGACACAGTACAGTGCGGTAGTTCACGGCTGTGGCTACCTCTGTGTCGGCACTCGGCAGCCCGTCCATAATTGTATATACCACCTAACCGTGGTTTTTTTTTCTTTCTTTATACATACATACTAGTTACGAGTATACTATCTCTTTATCAACCAGTCTATATATTAGCAGCAGACACAGTACAGTGCGGTAGTTCACGGCTGTGGCTACCTCTGTGTCGGCACTCGGCAGCCCGTCCATAATTGTATATACCACCTAACCGTGTTTTTTTTTTCTTTCTTTATACATACATACTAGTTACGAGTATACTATCTCTTTATCAACCAGTCTATATTAGCAGCAGACACAGTACAGTGCGGTAGTTCACGGCTGTGGCTACCTCTGTGTCGGCACTCGGCAGCCCGTCCATAATTGTATATACTACCTAACCGTGGTTTTTTTTTCTTTCTTTATACATACATACTAGTTACGAGTATACTATCTCTTTATCAACCAGTCTATATATTAGCAGCAGACACAGTACAGTGCGGTAGTTCACGGCTGTGGCTACCTCTGTGTCGGCACTCGGCAGCCCGTCCATAATTGTATACTAGTATCCAATCCATCCATCTCCATTGTTTACCTGAGGTGCCTTTTAGTTGTGCCTATTAAAATATGGAGAACAAAAATGTTGAGGTTCCAAAATTAGGGAAAGATCAAGATCCACTTCCACCTCGTGCTGAAGCTGCTGCCACTAGTCATGGCCGAGACGATGAAATGCCAGCAACGTCGTCTGCCAAGGCCGATGCCCAATGGCATAGTACAGAGCATGTCAAAACCAAAACACCAAATATCAGTAAAAAAAGGACTCCAAAACCTAAAATAAAATTGTCGGAGGAGAAGCGTAAACTTGCCAATATGCCATTTACCACACGGAGTGGCAAGGAACGGCTGAGGCCCTGGCCTATGTTCATGGCTAGTGGTTAAGCTTCACATGAGGATGGAAGCACTCATCCTCTCGCTAGAAAAAAGAAAAGACTTAAGCTGGCAAAAGCACAGCAAAGAACTGTGCGTTCTTCGAAATCACAAATCCCCAAGGAGAGTCCAATTGTGTCGGTTGCGATGCCTGACCTTCCTCTTTTTTCTTTCATTTTTCTTTGCGTCATGTGCTGTTTGGGGAGTATTTTTTTGAAGGGCCATCCTGCCTGACACTGCAGTGCCACTCCTAGATGGGCCCGGTGTTTGTGTCGGCCACTAGGGTCGCTAATCTTACTCACACAGCTACCTCATTGCGCCTTTTTTTTTCTTTGCATCATGTGCTGTTTGGGGAGGGTTTTTTGGAAGGGACATCCTGCGTGACACTGCAGTGCCACTCCTAGATGGGCCCGGTGTTTGTGTCGGCCACTAGGGTCGCTTATCTTACTCACACAGCGACCTCGGTGCAAATTTTAGGACTAAAAATAATATTGTGAGGTGTGAGGTATTCAGAATAGACTGAAAATGAGTGTAAATTATGGTTTTTGAGGTTAATAATACTTTGGGATCAAAATGACCCCCAAATTCTATGATTTAAGCTGTTTTTTAGTGTTTTTTGAAAACCCAAACAATTTCAGGTGCTCATCTCTACTTTCTATAACCATCACTGCATTACTGACCCCTCTTTAGAGATGTGCACTTGAAATTTTTCAGGTTTTGTGTTTTGGTTTTGGGTTCGGTTCCGCGGCCGTGTTTTGGGTTCGACCGCGTTTTGGCAAAACCTCACCGAATTTTTTTTGTCGGATTCGGGTGTGTTTTGGATTCGGGTGTTTTTTTCAAAAAACACTAAAAAACAGCTTAAATCATAGAATTTGGGGGTCATTTTGATCCCAAAGTATTATTAACCTCAAAAACCATAATTTCCACTCATTTTCAGTCTATTCTGAACGCCTCACACCTCACAATATTATTTTTAGTCCTAAAATTTGCACCGAGGTCGCTGGATGACTAAGCTAAGCGACCCTAGTGGCCGACACAAACACCTGGCCCATCTAGGAGTGGCACTGCAGTGTCACGCAGGATGGCCCTTCCAAAAAAACACTCCCCAAACAGCATATGACGCAAAGAAAAAAAGAGGCGCAATGAGGTAGCTGTGTGAGTAAGCTAAGCGACTCTAGCGGCCGACACAAACACCTGGCCCATCTAGGAGTGGCACTGCAGTGTCACGCAGGATGGCCCTTCCAAAAAACACTCCCCAAACAGCACATGACGCAAAGAAAAAAAGAGGCGCAATGAGGTAGCTGTGTGAGTAAGATAAGCGACCCTAGTGGCCGACACAAACACCTGGCCCATCTAGGAGTGGCACTGCAGTGTCACGCAGGATGGCCCTTCCAAAAAACACTCCCCAAACAGCACATGACGCAAAGAAAAAAAGAGGCGCAATGAGGTAGCTGTGTGAGTAAGATAAGCGACCCTAGTGGCCGACACAAACACCTGGCCCATCTAGGAGTGGCACTGCAGTGTCACGCAGGATGGCCCTTCAAAAAAATACTCCCCAAACAGCACATGACGCAAAGAAAAATGAAAGAAAAAAAAGAGGTGCAAGATGGAATTGTCCTTGGGCCCTCCCACCCACCCTTATGTTGTATAAACAGGACATGCACACTTTAACCAACCCATCATTTCAGCGACAGGGTCTGCCACACGACTGTGACTGAAATGACGGGTTGGTTTGGACCCCCACCAAAAAAGAAGCAATTAATCTCTCCTTGCACAAACTGGCTCTACAGAGGCGAGATGTCCACCTCATCATCATCCTCCGATATATCACCGTGTACATCCCCCTCCTCACAGATTATCAATTCGTCCCCACTGGAATCCACCATCTCAGCTCCCTGTATACTTTGTGGAGGCAATTGCTGCTGGTCAATGTCTCCACGGAGGAATTGATTATAATTCATTTTAATGAACATCATCTTCTCCACATTTTCTGGAAGTAACCTCGTACGCCGATTGCTGACAAGGTGAGCGGCGGCACTAAACACTCTTTCGGAGTACACACTTGTGGGAGGGCAACTTAGGTAGAATAAAGCCAGTTTGTGCAAGGGCCTCCAAATTGCCTCTTTTTCCTGCCAGTATAAGTACGGACTGTCTGACGTGCCTACTTGGATGCGGTCACTCATATAATCCTCCACCATTCTTTCAATGGGGAGAGAATCATATGCAGTGCCAGTAGACAACATGTCCGACTCCGTAATCGTTGTCAGGTCCTTCAGTCCGGACCAGATGTCAGCATCAGCAGTCGCTCCAGACTGCCCTGCATCACCGCCAGCGGGTGGGCTCGGAATTCTGAGCCTTTTCCTCGCACCCCCAGTTGCGGGAGAATGTGAAGGAGGAGATGTTGACAGGTCGCGTTCCGCTTGACTTGACAATTTTCTCACCAGCAGGTCTTTGAACCCCAGCAGACTTGTGTGTGCCGGAAAGAGAGATCCAAGGTAGGTTTTAAATCTAGGATCGAGCACGGTGGCCAAAATGTAGTGCTCTGATTTCAATGGATTGACCACCCGTGAATCCTTGTTAAGCGAATTAAGGGCTCCATCCACAAGTCCCACATGCCTAGCGGAATCGCTTTGTGTTAGCTCCTTCTTCAATGTCTCCAGCTTCTTCTGCAAAAGCCTGATGAGGGGAATGACCTGACTCAGGCTGGCAGTGTCTGAACCTACTTCACGTGTGGCAAGTTCAAAGGGCAGCAGAACCTTGCACAACGTTGAAATCATTCTCCACTGCGCTTGAGACAGGTGCATTCCACCTCCTATATCGTGCTCAATTGTATAGGCTTGAATGGCCTTTTGCTGCTCCTCCAACCTCTGAAGCATATATAGGGTTGAATTCCACCTCGTTACCACTTCTTGCTTCAGATGATGGCAGGGCAGGTTCAGGCGTTTTTGGTGTTGCTCCAGTCTTCTGTACGTGGTGCCTGTACGCCGAAAGTGTCCCGCAATTCTTCTGGCCACCGACAGCATCTCTTGCATGCGCCTCTCGTTTTTTAAATAATTCTGCACCACCAAATTCAAGGTAGAGATGAGCGCCTGAAATTTTTCGGGTTTTGTGTTTTGGTTTTGGGTTCGGTTCCGCGGCCGTGTTTTGGGTTCGAACGCGTTTTGGCAAAACCTCACCGAATTTTTTTTGTCGGATTCGGGTGTGTTTTGGATTCGGGTGTTTTTTTCAAAAAACACTAAAAAACAGCTTAAATCATAGAATTTGGGGGTCATTTTGATCCCAAAGTATTATTAACCTCAAAAACCATAATTTACACTCATTTTCAGTCTATTCTGAATACCTCACACCTCACAATATTATTTTTAGTCCTAAAATTTGCACCGAGGTCGCTGTGTGAGTAAGATAAGCGACCCTAGTGGCCGACACAAACACCGGGCCCATCTAGGAGTGGCACTGCAGTGTCACGCAGGATGTCCCTTCCAAAAAACCCTCCCCAAACAGCACATGACGCAAAGAAAAAAAGAGGCGCAATGAGGTAGCTGTGTGAGTAAGATTAGCGACCCTAGTGGCCGACACAAACACCGGGCTCATCTAGGAGTGGCACTGCAGTGTCACGCAGGATGGCCCTTCCAAAAAACCCTCCCCAAACAGCACATGACGCAAAGAAAAAAAGAGGCGCAATGAGGTAGCTGTGTGAGTAAGATTAGCGACCCTAGTGGCCGACACAAACACCGGGCCCATCTAGGAGTGGCACTGCAGTGTCACGCAGGATGTCCCTTCCAAAAAACCCTCCCCAAACAGCACATGACGCAAAGAAAAAAAGAGGCGCAATGAGGTAGCTGTGTGAGTAAGATTAGCGACCCTAGTGGCCGACATAAACACCGGGCCCATCTAGGAGTGGCACTGCAGTGTCACGCAGGATGTCCCTTCCAAAAAACCCTCCCCAAACAGCACATGACGCAAAGAAAAAAAGAGGCGCAATGAGGTAGCTGACTGTGTGAGTAAGATTAGCGACCCTAGTGGCCGACACAAACACCGGGCCCATTTAGGAGTGGCACTGTAGTGTCACGCAGGATGTCCCTTCCAAAAAACCCTCCCCAATCAGCACATGATGCAAAGAAAAAGAAAAGAAAAAAGAGGTGCAAGATGGAATTGTCCTTGGGCCCTCCCACCCACCCTTATGTTGTATAAACAAAACAGGACATGCACACTTTAACCAACCCATCATTTCAGTGACAGGGTCTGCCACACGACTGTGACTGATATGACGGGTTGGTTTGGACCCCCCCAAAAAAGAAGCAATTAATCTCTCCTTGCACAAACTGGCTCTACAGAGGCAAGATGTCCACCTCATCATCACCCTCCGATATATCACCGTGTACATCCCCCTCCTCACAGATTATCAATTCGTCCCCACTGGAATCCACCATCTCAGCTCCCTGTGTACTTTGTGGAGGCAATTGCTGCTGGTCAATGTCTCCGCGGAGGAATTCATTATAATTCATTTTAATGAACATCATCTTCTCCACATTTTCTGGATGTAACCTCGTACGCCGATTGCTGACAAGGTGAGCGGCGGCACTAAACACTCTTTCGGAGTACACACTTGTGGGAGGGCAACTTAGGTAGAATAAAGCCAGTTTGTGCAAGGGCCTCCAAATTGCCTCTTTTTCCTGCCAGTATAAGTACGGACTGTGTGACGTGCCTACTTGGATGCGGTCACTCATATAATCCTCCACCATTCTATCAATGTTGAGAGAATCATATGCAGTGACAGTAGACGACATGTCCGTAATCGTTGTCAGGTCCTTCAGTCCGGACCAGATGTCAGCATCAGCAGTCGCTCCAGACTGCCCTGCATCACCGCCAGCGGGTGGGCTCGGAATTCTGAGCCTTTTCCTCGCACCCCCAGTTGCGGGAGAATGTGAAGGAGGAGATGTTGACAGGTCGCGTTCCGCTTGACTTGACAATTTTCTCACCAGCAGGTCTTTCAACCCCAGCAGACTTGTGTCTGCCGGAAAGAGAGATCCAAGGTAGGCTTTAAATCTAGGATCGAGCACGGTGGCCAAAATGTAGTGCTCTGATTTCAACAGATTGACCACCCGTGAATCCTTGTTAAGCGAATTAAGGGCTCCATCCACAAGTCCCACATGCCTAGCGGAATCGCTCCGTGTTAGCTCCTCCTTCAATGTCTCCAGCTTCTTCTGCAAAAGCCTGATGAGGGGAATGACCTGACTCAGGCTGGCAGTGTCTGAACTGACTTCACGTGTGGCAAGTTCAAAGGGCATCAGAACCTTGCACAACGTTGAAATCATTCTCCACTGCGCTTGAGACAGGTGCATTCCACCTACTATATCGTGCTCAATTGTATAGGCTTGAATGGCCTTTTGCTGCTCCTCCAACCTCTGAAGCATATAGAGGGTTGAATTCCACCTCGTTACCACTTCTTGCTTCAGATGATGGCAGGGCAGGTTCAGTAGTTTTTGGTGGTGCTCCAGTCTTCTGTACGTGGTGCCTGTACGCCGAAAGTGTCCCGCAATTCTTCTGGCCACCGACAGCATCTCTTGCACGCCCCTGTCGTTTTTTAAAAAATTCTGCACCACCAAATTCAAGGTATGTGCAAAACATGGGACGTGCTGGAATTTGCCCATATTTAATGCACACACAATATTGCTGGCGTTGTCCGATGCCACAAATCCACAGGAGAGTCCAATTGGGGTAAGCCATTCCGCGATGATCTTCCTCAGTTGCCGTAAGAGGTTTTCAGCTGTGTGCGTATTCTGGAAAGCGGTGATACAAAGCGTAGCCTGCCTAGGAAAGAGTTGGCGTTTGCGAGATGCTGCTACTGGTGCCGCCGCTGCTGTTCTTGCGGCGGGAGTCCATACATCTACCCAGTGGGCTGTCACAGTCATATAGTCCTGACCCTGCCCTGCTCCACTTGTCCACATGTCCGTGGTTAAGTGGACATTGGGTACAACTGCATTTTTTAGGACACTGGTGAGTCTTTTTCTGACGTCCGTGTACATTCTCGGTATCGCCTGCCTAGAGAAGTGGAACCTAGATGGTATTTGGTAACGGGGGCACACTGCCTCAATAAATTGTCTAGTTCCCTGTGAACTAACGGCGGATACCGGACGCACGTCTAACACCAACATAGTTGTCAAGGCCTCAGTTATCCGCTTTGCAGCAGGATGACTGCTGTGATATTTCATCTTCCTCGCAAAGGACTGTTGAACAGTCAATTGCTTACTGGAAGTAGTACAAGTGGGCTTACGACTTCCCCTCTGGGATGACCATCGACTCCCAGCGGCAACAACAGCAGCGCCAGCAGCAGTAGGCGTTACACGCAAGGATGCATCGGAGGAATCCCAGGCAGGAGAGGACTCGTCAGAATTGCCAGTGACATGGCCTGCAGGACTATTGGCATTCCTGGGGAAGGAGGAAATTGACACTGAGGGAGTTGGTGGGGTGGTTTGCGTGAGCTTGGTTACAAGAGGAAGGGATTTACTGGTCAGTGGACTGCTTCCGCTGTCACCCAAAGTTTTTGAACTTGTCACTGACTTATTATGAATGCGCTGCAGGTGACGTATAAGGGAGGATGTTCCGAGGTGGTTAACGTCCTTACCCCTACTTATTACAGCTTGACAAAGGGAACACACGGCTTGACACCTGTTGTCCGCATTGCTGGTGAAATACCTCCACACCGAAGAGCTGATTTTTTTGGTATTTTCACCTGGCATGTCAACGGCCATATTCCTCCCACGGACAACAGGTGTCTCCCCGGGTGCCTGACTTAAACAAACCACCTCACCATCAGAATCCTCCTGGTCAATTTCCTCCCCAGCGCCAGCAACACCCATATCCTCCTCATCCTGGTGTACTTCAACACTGACATCTTCAATCTGACTATCAGGAACTGGACTGCGGGTGCTCCTTCCAGCACTTGCAGGGGGCGTGCAAATGGTGGAAGGCGCATGCTCTTCACGTCCAGTGTTGGGAAGGTCAGGCATCGCAACCGACACAATTGGACTCTCCTTGTGGATTTGGGATTTCGAAGAATGCACAGTTCTTTGCTGTGCTGCTTTTGCCAGCTTGAGTCTTTTCATTTTTCTAGCGAGAGGCTGAGTGCTTCCATCCTCATGTGAAGCTGAACCACTAGCCATGAACATAGGCCAGGGCCTCAGCCGTTCCTTGCCACTCTGTGTCGTAAATGGCATATTGGCAAGTTTACGCTTCTCCTCCGACAATTTTATTTTAGGTTTTGGAGTCCTTTTTTTTCTGATATTTGGTGTTTTGGATTTGACATGCTCTGTACTATGACATTGGGCATCGGCCTTGGCAGACGACGTTGCTGGCATTTCATCGTCTCGGCCATGACTAGTGGCAGCAGCTTCAGCACGAGGTGGAAGTGGATCTTGATCTTTCCCTAATTTTGGAACCTCAACATTTTTGTTCTCCATATTTTAATAGGCACAACTAAAAGGCACCTCAGGTAAACAATGGAGATGGATACTAGTATACAATTATGGACTGCCTGCCGAGTGCAGACACAGAGGTAGCCACAGCCGTGAACTACCGTACTGTACTGTGTCTGCTGCTAATATAGACTGGTTGATAAAGAGATAGTATACTCGTAACTAGTATGTATGTATAAAGAAAGAAAAAAAAACCACGGTTAGGTGGTATATACAATTATGGACGGGCTGCCGAGTGCCGACACAGAGGTAGCCACAGCCGTGAACTACCGCACTGTACTGTGTCTGCTGCTAATATATAGACTGGTTGATAAAGAGATAGTATACTCGTAACTAGTATGTATGTATAAAGAAAGAAAAAAAAACCACGGTTAGGTGGTATATACAATTATGGACGGGCTGCCGAGTGCCGACACAGAGGTAGCCACAGCCGTGAACTACCGCACTGTACTGTGTCTGCTGCTAATATAGACTGGTTGATAAAGAGATAGTATACTCGTAACTAGTATGACTATAAAGAAAGAAAAAAAAACCACGGTTAGGTGGTATATACAATTATGGACGGGCTGCCGAGTGCCGACACAGAGGTAGCCACAGCCGTGAACTACCGCACTGTACTGTGTCTGCTGCTAATATATAGACTGGTTGATAAAGAGATAGTATACTCGTAACTAGTATGTATGTATAAAGAAAGAAAAAAAAACCACGGTTAGGTGGTATATACAATTATGGACGAGCTGCCGAGTGCCGACACAGAGGTAGCCACAGCCGTGAACTACCGCACTGTACTGTGTCTGCTGCTAATATAGACTGGTTGATAAAGAGATAGTATACTCGTAACTAGTATGTATGTATAAAGAAAGAAAAAAAAACCACGGTTAGGTGGTATATACAATTATGGACGGGCTGCCGAGTGCCGACACAGAGGTAGCCACAGCCGTGAACTACCGCACTGTACTGTGTCTGCTGCTAATATATAGACTGGTTGATAAAGAGATAGTATACTCGTAACTAGTATGTATGTATAAAGAAAGAAAAAAAAACCACGGTTAGGTGGTATATACAATTATGGACGGGCTGCCGAGTGCCGACACAGAGGTAGCCACAGCCGTGAACTACCGCACTGTACTGTGTCTGCTGCTAATATAGACTGGTTGATAAAGAGATAGTATACTCGTAACTAGTATGTATGTATAAAGAAAGAAAAAAAAACCACGGTTAGGTGGTATATACAATTATGGACGGGCTGCCGAGTGCCGACACAGAGGTAGCCACAGCCGTGAACTACCGCACTGTACTGTGTCTGCTGCTAATATATAGACTGGTTGATAAAGAGATAGTATACTCGTAACTAGTATGTATGTATAAAGAAAGAAAAAAAAACCACGGTTAGGTGGTATATACAATTATGGACGGGCTGCCGAGTGCCGACACAGAGGTAGCCACAGCCGTGAACTACCGCACTGTACTGTGTCTGCTGCTAATATAGACTGGTTGATAAAGAGATAGTATACTCGTAACTAGTATGTATGTATAAAGAAAGAAAAAAAAACCACGGTTAGGTGGTATATACAATTATGGACGGGCTGCCGAGTGCCGACACAGTGGTAGCCACAGCCGTGAACTACCGCACTGTACTGTGTCTGCTGCTAATATAGACTGGTTGATAAAGAGATAGTATACTCGTAACTAGTATGACTATAAAGAAAGAAAAAAAAACCACGGTTAGGTGGTATATACAATTATGGACGGGCTGCCGAGTGCCGACACAGAGGTAGCCACAGCCGTGAACTACCGCACTGTACTGTGTCTGCTGCTAATATAGACTGGTTGATAAAGAGATAGTATACTACTAATATTATATATACTGGTGGTCAGGTCACTGGTCACTAGTCACACTGGCAGTGGCACTCCTGCAGCAAAAGTGTGCACTGTTTAATTTTAATATAATATTATGTACTCCTGGCTCCTGCTATAACCTATAACTGGCACTGCAGTGCTCCCCAGTCTCCCCCACAATTATAAGCTGTGTGAGCTGAGCACAGTCAGATATATATATACATTGATGCAGCACACTGGGCTGAGCAGTGCACACAGATATGGTATGTGACTGAGTCACTGTGTGTATCGTTTTTTTCAGGCAGAGAACGGATATATTAAATAAAACAAACAACTGCACTGTCTGGTGGTCACTGTGGTCGTCAGTCACTAAACTCTGCACTCTCTTCTACAGTATCACAGCCTCAGGTCAATCTCTCTCTCTCTCTCTCAACCCTAATCTAAATGGAGAGGACGCCAGCCACGTCCTCTCCCTATCAATCTCAATGCACGTGTGAAAATGGCGGCGACGCGCGGCTCCTTATATAGAATCCGAGTCTCGCGATAGAATCCGAGCCTCGCGAGAATCCGACAGCGTCATGATGACGTTCGGGCGCGCTCGGGTTAACCGAGCAAGGCGGGAAGATCCGAGTCGCTCGGATCCGTGTAAAAAAAGCTGAAGTTCGGGCGGGTTCGGATTCCGAGGAACCGAACCCGCTCATCTCTAATTCAAGGTATGTGCAAAACATTGGACGTGCTGGAATTTGCCCATATTTAATGCACACACAATATTGCTGGCGTTGTCCGATGCCACAAATCCACAGGAGAGTCCAATTGGGGTAAGCCATTCCGCGATGATCTTCCTCAGTTGCCGTAAGAGGTTTTCAGCTGTGTGCGTATTCTGGAAACCGGTGATACAAAGCGTAGCCTGCCTAGGAAAGAGTTGGCGTTTGCGAGATGCTGCTACTGGTGCCGCCGCTGCTGTTCTTGCGGCGGGAGTCCATACATCTACCCAGTGGGCTGTCACAGTCATATAGTCCTGACCCTGCCCTGCTCCACTTGTCCACATGTCCGTGGTTAAATGGACATTGGGTACAACTGCATTTTTTAGGACACTGGTGAGTCTTTTTCTGACGTCCGTGTACATTCTCGGTATCGCCTGCCTAGAGAAGTGGAACCTAGATGGTATTTGGTAACGGGGGCACACTACCTCAAGAAATTGTCTAGTTCCCTGTGAACTAACGGCGGATACCGGACGCACGTCTAACACCAACATAGTTGTCAAGGCCTCAGTTATCCGCTTTGCAACAGGATGACTGCTGTGATATTTCATCTTCCTCGCAAAGGACTGTTGGACAGTCAATTGCTTGGTGGAAGTAGTAAAAGTGGGCTTACGACTTCCCCTCTGGGATGACCATCGACTCCCAGCAGCAACAACAGCAGCGCCAGCAGCAGTAGGCGTTACACGCAAGGATGCATCGGAGGAATCCCAGGCAGGAGAGGACTCGTCAGAATTGCCAGTGACATGGCCTGCAGGACTATTGGCATTCCTGGGGAAGGAGGAAATTGACACTGAGGGAGTTGGTGGGGTGGTTTGCGTGAGCTTGGTTACAAGAGGAAGGGATTTACTGGTCAGTGGACTGCTTCCGCTGTCGCCCAAAGTTTTTGAACTTGTCACTGACTTATTATGAATGCGCTGCAGGTGACGTATAAGGGAGGATGTTCCGAGGTGGTTAACGTCCTTACCCCTACTTATTACAGCTTGACAAAGGCAACACACGGCTTGACACCTGTTGTCCGCATTTCTGTTGAAATACTTCCACACCGAAGAGCTGATTTTTGGGGTATTTTCACCAGGCATGTCAATGGCCATATTCCTCCCACGGACAACAGGTGTCTCCCCGGGTGCCTGACTTAAACAAACCACCTCACCATCAGAATCCTCCTGGTCAATTTCCTCCCCAGCGCCAGCAACACCCATATCCTCCTCATCCTGGTGTACTTCAACACTGACATCTTCAATCTGACTATCAGGAACTGGACTGCGGGTGCTCCTTCCAGCACTTGCAGGGGGCGTGCAAATGGTGGAAGGCGCATGCTCTTCACGTCCAGTGTTGGGAAGGTCAGGCATCGCAACCGACACAATTGGACTCTCCTTGTGGATTTGGGATTTCAAAGAACGCACAGTTCTTTGCTGTGCTTTTGCCAGCTTGAGTCTTTTCATTTTTCTAGCGAGAGGCTGAGTGCTTCCATCCTCATGTGAAGCTGAACCACTAGCCATGAACATAGGCCAGGGCCTCAGCCGTTCCTTGCCACTCCGTGTGGTAAATGGCATATTGGCAAGTTTACGCTTCTCCTCCGACAATTTTATTTTAGATTTTTGAGTCCTTTTTTTACTGATATTTGGTGTTTTGGATTTTACATGCTCTGTACTATGACATTGGGCATCGGCCTTGGCAGACAACGTTGCTGGCATTTCATCGTCTCGGCCATGACTAGTGGCAGCAGCTTCAGCACGAGGTGGAAGTCGATCTTGATCTTTCCCTATTTTTGGAACCTCAACATTTTTGTTCTCCATATTTTAATAGGCACAACTAAAAGGCACCTCAGGTAAACAATGGAGATGGATGGATACTAGTATACTTATGGATGACGAGCGACTGCCGACACAGAGGTAGCTACAGCCGTGGACTACCGTACTGTGTCTGCTGCTAATATAGACTGGATGATAATGAGATAAAATTAAAATATATATATATATATCACACTAGTACTGCAGCCGGACAGGTATATATTATGTAATGACGGACCTTCTGGACACTGTCTGTCAGCACTGCAGACTCCTAAAGTAAGCTACTAGTATCAAGAAGATAGAAAAAAAAAAACCACGGGTAGGTGGTATACAATTATGGATGGACGAGCGACTGCCGACACAGAGGTAACTACAGCCGTGGACTACCGTACTGTGTCTGCTGCTAATATAGACTGGATGATAATGAGATAAAATTAAAATATATATATATATATATCACACTAGTACTGCAGCCGGACAGGTATATATTATGTAATGACGGACCTGCTGGACACTGTCTGTCAGCACTGCAGACTCCTAAAGTAAGCTACTAGTATCAAGAAGATAGAAAAAAAAAAAACACGGGTAGGTGGTATACAATTATGGATGGACGAGCGACTGCCGACACAGAGGTAGCTACAGCCGTGGACTACCGTACTGTGTCTGCTGCTAATATAGACTGGATGATAATGAGATAAAATTAAAATATATATATATATCACACTAGTACTGCAGCCGGACAGGTATATATTATGTAATGACGGACCTGCTGGACACTGTCTGTCAGCACTGCAGACTCCTAAAGTAAGCTACTAGTATCAAGAAGATAGAAAAAAAAAAAAACACGGGTAGGTGGTATACAATTATGGATGGACGAGCGACTGCCGACACAGAGGTAGCTACTACAGCCGTGGACTACCGTACTGTGTCTGCTGCTAATATAGACTGGATGATAATGAGATAAAATTAAAATATATATATATATATATATATATATCACACTAGTACTGGCGCCGGACAGGTATATATTATGTAATGACGGACCTGCTGGACACTGTCTGTCAGCACTGCAGACTCCTAAAGTAAGCTACTAGTATCAAGAAGATAGAAGAAAAGAAAAAACACGGGTAGGTGGTATACAATTATGGATGGACGAGCGACTGCCGACACAGAGGTAGCTACAGCCGTGGACTACCGTACTGTGTCTGCTGCTAATATAGACTGGATGATAATGAGATAAAATTAAAATATATATATATTATATATCACACTAGTACTGCAGCCGGACAGGTATATATTATGTAATGACGGACCTGCTGGACACTGTCTGTCAGACTCAGCACTGCAGACTCCTAAAGTAAGCTACTAGTATCAAGAAGATAGAAAAAAAAAACCACGGGTAGGTGGTATACAATTATGGATGGACGAGCGACTGCCGACACAGAGGTAGCTACAGCCGTGGACTACCGTACTGTGTCTGCTGCTAATATAGACTGGATGATAGTGAGATAAAATTAAAATATATATATATATCACACTAGTACTGCAGCCGGACAGGTATATATTATGTAATGACGGACCTGCTGGACACTGTCTGCAGAATGCGTTTATAAAAACACCACACGACGAGTGTTTAACTTTTTCAGGCAGACAATCACAATATACTGGTGGTCAGCAGACAATCACAATACTGGTGGTCAGTGGTCACTGGTCAGTCACACTGGCAGTGGCACTCTGGCAGCAAAAGTGTGCACTGTACTTAAAATATGTACTCCTGCTATAACTGCTCCCCAGTCTCCCCCACAATTAAGCTGTGTGAGCAGTGAGCACTCAGCACAGTCAGATAATGATATACAGTATTACATATAATGCAGCACACTGGGCTGAGCACAGATATGGTATGTGACTGTGTCACACTGTGTATCGTTTTTTTTCAGGCAGAGAACGGATTAATTAAACTGGTGGTCACTGGTCACACTATCAGCAGCAAGTAGTACTCCTCCTAATAATATGCTCCCCAAAATTTGTGTCTCTCTCTAGTACTCTAGTCTAAACGGAGAGGACGCCAGCCACGTCCTCTCCCTATCAATCTCAATGCACGTGTGAAAATGGCGGCGACGCGCGGCTCCTTATATAGAATCCGAGTCTCGCGATAGAATACGAGCCTCGCGAGAATCCGACAGCGGGATGATGACGTTCGGGCGCGCTCGGGTTAACCGAGCAAGGCGGGAAGATCCGAGTCGCTCGGCCCCGTGTAAAAAAACCTGAAGTTCGGGCGGGTTCGGATTCCGAGGAACCGAACCCGCTCATCTCTACCCTCTATACAGTACACTGACCTCTATATACCTGCTAGTACATCCCTGATGCCTATATTTCCTAAGCTAAATCCCTGACGCCTCTATTCCCTACGCTACATCCCTGACGCCTCTATTCCCTATGCTACATCCCTGACGCCTCTATACCCTACGCTACATCCCTGATGCCTCTATTCCCTACGCTACATTCCTGATGCCTCTATAACCTACGCTACATCCCTGACGCCTCTATACCCTACGCTACATCCCTGACGCCTCTATACAGTACAATGCATTACTGATCCCTCTAGACCATACATCCTCATTACATCAGAGAGATAGTGAAACACTGGAAAAAATAAGGATAAAGTGGACTACAGAAACTGATGCTCTAAACAAAGGAGAGAGAGAGAGAGAGAAAAGCACAAGGGAAAGTGGGCAATCGGAACACCATAGAGAGAGGAGAGATAGAAATGCCTGAAAAAGTAAAGGGGTTTGGGTATGGCATCCGGCGCTCGGGATTCCAGCAGTCATATGATACCTAATCCTAACCCTCTGGGGGGGTGGCGGATAGGGCTAACCCTCAGGGGGTGGCAGCTAGGACTAACCCCCCCCCCCTAGTGCCTTCCCTAACACCCCCTCCCCCGGTCCTAACCCTCCCTCCAATACTCGCCTTCGGGATGTTGGCTGTCAGCAAGATGCATCCTCATTTCAATGTCTACTGAAATAATTCAGGTTGACACCAGGAAACATTAACGCCACTGCATCCTTGCTGCTTTCTCATGTGGAAGTCTGTTTAATGTGAAAACAAGGTGATATCTAATTATCTAATTAGCACACAGGTAAGGAATTAAGAAAATCTTTATTTAAGGGTGAAGATGTTTCTCACAAAATCGTTGCCCCAATGCATCATTGAAATTCAAGCTGGAAAGATGATTTTAATATATCACTTGTACATTTTGTATTGCTCTTCTGGTGACAATGTAGTTTGTTTTTGTCAATTACCATTTTAATAATAGGGTAAATAAAATTAAGTGGATTTTTGAAAGAAAACAATACTGTCAATATACTATTAAAACAAATTAAAATGGTAAAAGTTATTGTACTTTAAGTAAAAATAAAAGAGCCAAAATATCAATCCCAGTTTTGGATTACTTTAATTAACAAAAAAAAAAGCATACAGCAGAGGATAGTTTCAATCTGCCTACCTCTGGGTTATGGGTCCAGCATGCTTCCATTGCAGTACTCTGCTGCACATGTAAGTGCAAGAGATCCTGAAGCACTCACTCATCATGGGAAAGTACCAATGTGTTTCTTCGTTGGTTGATGGAAGAAACATCTTACAAAAACTCTCCAGATTATTGACTTTTTAAAGTTTTGCTAGGAAACGTTTTAGATGAATGCTTATTAGCCTTTGTCAGTATGGACTTTTGCAAAGTGTCTCTGTGGCGCAATCAGTTAGTATGTACGGCTATTAACCAAAAGGTTGGTGGTTCAATCCCACCCAGGGACCTAATTGACCTTGTTATCAGATTTTGGTGATCTTTAAGTAGACTAGTCAAAATTTCAAACCCCCTGTTATGGTGTAGGGTACTTGGCCTTCTCTGATGTAATCAGAGTTAGATTTGATTCAGTGATTTTATAAAAACAGCTAGGAAGCACAATTTAGCAGTGGGTTGCAGAGAAAAAAAATATGCTGGCAGAAAAATCCAATTGAGTGATTAAACAGTTTTTTATTTTCTGGCTTTATTTTTATGCTAACAAATTTGTTCTCTGAAAAGTGTCCACAAAGCCAAGTCTCTGATTAACACCTTTGTAAGGATGGTTTTTCACCTATTACTAAATTAAACTTGCTTCATTGGAAAGGCAGCAAGATGCATCCTCATTTCAATGTCTACTGAAATAATACAGGTTGACACCAGGAAACATTAACGCCACTGCATCCTTGCTGCTTTCTCATGTGGAAGTCTGTTTAATGTGAAAACAAGGTGATATCTAATTAGCACACAGGTAAGGAATTAAGAAAATCTTTATTTAAGGGTGAAGATGTTTCTCACAAAATCGTTGCCCCAATGCATCATTGAAATTATAGCTGGAAAGATGATTTTAATATATCACTTGTACATTTTGTATTGCTCTTCTGGTGACAATGTAGTTTGTTTTTGTCAATTACCATTTTAATAATAGGGTAAAGAAAATGAAGTGGATTTTTGAAAGAAAACAATACTGTCAATATACTATTAAAACAAATTAAAATGGTAAAAGTTATTGTACTTTAAGTAAAAATAAAAGAGACAAAATATCAATCCCAGTTTTGGATTACTTTAATTAACAAACAAAAAAATGCATATAGCAGAGGATAGTTTCAATCTGCCTACCTCTGGGTTATGGGCCCAGCATGCTTCCATTGCAGTACTCTGCTGCACATGTAAGTGCAAGAGATCCTGAAGCACTCACTCATCATGGGAAAGTACCAATGTGTTTCTTCGTTGGTTGATGGAAGAAACATCTTACAAAAACTCTCCTGATTATTGACTTTTTAAAGTTTTTCTAGGAAACGTTTTAGATGAATGCTTATTAGCCTTTGTCAGTATGAACTTTTGCAAAGTGTCTCTGTGGCGCAATCAGTTAGTATGTACGGCTATTAACCAAAAGGTTGGTGGTTCAATCCCACCCAGGGACCTAATTGACCTTGTTATCAGATTTTGGTGATCTTTAAGTAGACAAGTCAAATTTCATACCCCCTGTTATGGTGTAGGGTACCTGGCCTTCTCTGATGTAATCAGAGTTAGATTTGATTCAGTGATTTTATAAAAACATCTAGGAAGCACAATTTAGCAGTGGGTTGCAGAGAAAAAGAAATATGCTGGCAAAAAAATCAAATTGCGTGATTAAACAGCTCTTCATTTTCTGGCTTTATTTTTATGCTAACAAATTTGTTCTCTGAAAAGTGTCCACAAAGCCAAGTCTCTGATTAACACCTTTGTAAGGATGGTTTTTCACCTATTACTAAATTAAACTTGCTTCATTGGAAAGGCAGCAAGATGCATCCTCATTTCAATGTCTACTGAAATAATACAGGTTGACACCAGGAAACATTAACGCCACTGCATCCTTGCTGCTTTCTCATGTGGAAGTCTGTTTAATGTGAAAACAAGGTGATATCTAATTAGCACACAGGTAAGAAATTACGAAAATCTTTATTTAAGGGTGAAGATGTTTCTCACAAAATTGTTGCCCCAATGCATCATTGAAATTCAAGCTGGAAAGATGATTTTAATATATCACTTGTACATTTTGTATTGCTCTTCTGGTGACAATGTAGTTTTTTTTGTCAATTACCATTTTAATAATAGGGTAAAGAAAATGAAGTGGATTTTTGAAAGAAAACAATACTGTCAATATACTATTAAAACAAATTAAAATGGTAAAAGTTATTGTACTTTAAGTAAAAATAAAAGAGACAAAATATCAATCCCAGTTTTGGATTACTTTAATTAACAAAAAAAAAAAGCATACAGCAGAGGATAGTTTCAATCTGCCTACCTCTGGGTTATGGGTCCAGCATGCTTCCATTGCAGTACTCTGCTGCACATGTAAGTGCAAGAGATCCTGAAGCACTCACTCATCATGGGAAAGTACCAATGTGTTTCTTCGTTGGTTGATGGAAGAAACATCTTACAAAAACTCTCCAGATTATTGACTTTTTAAAGTTTTGCTAGGAAACGTTTTAGATGAATGCTTATTAGCCTTTGTCAGTATGGACTTTTGCAAAGTGTCTCTGTGGCGCAATCAGTTAGTATGTACGGCTATTAACCAAAAGGTTGGTGGTTCAATCCCACCCAGGGACCTAATTGACCTTGTTATCAGATTTTGGTGATCTTTAAGTAGACAAGTCAAAATTTCAAACCCCCTGTTATGGTGTAGGGTACTTGGCCTTCTCTGATGTAATCAGAGTTAGATTTGATTCAGTGATTTTATAAAAACAGCTTGGAAGCACAATTTAGCAGTGGGTTGCAGAGAAAAAAAATATGCTGGCAGAAAAATCCAATTGAGTGATTAAACAGTTTTTTATTTTCTGGCTTTATTTTTATGCTAACAAATTTGTTCTCTGAAAAGTGTCCACAAAGCCAAGTCTCTGATTAACACCTTTGTAAGGATGGTTTTTCACCTATTACTAAATTAAACTTGCTTCATTGGAAAGGCAGCAAGATGCATCCTCATTTCAATGTCTACTGAAATAATACAGGTTGACACCAGGAAACATTAACGCCACTGCATCCTTGCTGCTTTCTCATGTGGAAGTCTGTTTAATGTGAAAACAAGGTGATATCTAATTAGCACACAGGTAAGGAATTAAGAAAATCTTTATTTAAGGGTGAAGATGTTTCTCACAAAATCGTTGCCCCAATGCATCATTGAAATTATAGCTGGAAAGATGATTTTAATATATCACTTGTACATTTTGTATTGCTCTTCTGGTGACAATGTAGTTTGTTTTTGTCAATTACCATTTTAATAATAGGGTAAAGAAAATGAAGTGGATTTTTGAAAGAAAACAATACTGTCAATATACTATTAAAACAAATTAAAATGGTAAAAGTTATTGTACTTTAAGTAAAAATAAAAGAGACAAAATATCAATCCCAGTTTTGGATTACTTTAATTAACAAACAAAAAAATGCATATAGCAGAGGATAGTTTCAATCTGCCTACCTCTGGGTTATGGGCCCAGCATGCTTCCATTGCAGTACTCTGCTGCACATGTAAGTGCAAGAGATCCTGAAGCACTCACTCATCATGGGAAAGTACCAATGTGTTTCTTCGTTGGTTGATGGAAGAAACATCTTACAAAAACTCTCCAGATTATTGACTTTTTAAAGTTTTTCTAGGAAACGTTTTAGATGAATGCTTATTAGCCTTTGTCAGTATGAACTTTTGCAAAGTGTCTCTGTGGCGCAATCAGTTAGTATGTACGGCTATTAACCAAAAGGTTGTTGGTTCAATCCCACCCAGGGACCTAATTGACCTTGTTATCAGATTTTGGTGATCTTTAAGTAGACAAGTCAAATTTCATACCCCCTGTTATGGTGTAGGGTACCTGGCCTTCTCTGATGTAATCAGAGTTAGATTTGATTCAGTGATTTTATAAAAACATCTAGGAAGCACAATTTAGCAGTGGGTTGCAGAGAAAAAGAAATATGCTGGCAAAAAAATCAAATTGCGTGATTAAACAGCTCTTCATTTTCTGGCTTTATTTTTATGCTAACAAATTTGTTCTCTGAAAAGTGTCCACAAAGCCAAGTCTCTGATTAACACCTTTGTAGGGATGGTTTTTCACCTATTACTAAATTAAACTTGCTTCATTGGAAAGGCAGCAAGATGCATCCTCATTTCAATGTCTACTGAAATAATACAGGTTGACACCAGGAAACATTAACGCCACTGCATCCTTGCTGCTTTCTCATGTGGAAGTCTGTTTAATGTGAAAACAAGGTGATATCTAATTAGCACACAGGTAAGAAATTACGAAAATCTTTATTTAAGGGTGAAGATGTTTCTCACAAAATTGTTGCCCCAATGCATCATTGAAATTCAAGCTGGAAAGATGATTTTAATATATCACTTGTACATTTTGTATTGCTCTTCTGGTGACAATGTAGTTTTTTTTGTCAATTACCATTTTAATAATAGGGTAAAGAAAATTAAGTGGATTTTTGAAAGAAAACTATACTGTCAATATACTATTAAAACAAATTAAAATGGTAAAAGTTATTGTACTTTAAGTAAAAATAAAAGAGCAAAAATATCAATCCCAGTTTTGATTACTTAAATTAACCAAAAAAAATGCATATAGCAAAGGATAGTTTCAATCTGCCTACCTCTGGGTTATGGGTCCAGCATGCTTCCATTGCAGTACTCTGCTGCACATGTAAGTGCAAGAGATCCTGAAGCACTCCCTCATCATGGGAAAGTACCAATGTGTTTATTCATTGGTTGATGGAAGAAACATCTTACAAAAACTCTCCAGATTATTGATTTTTTAATATTTTTCTAGGAAACGTTCTAGATGTATGCTTATTAGCCTTTGTCAGTATGTACTGTTTGCAAAGTGTCTCGGTGGCGCAATCGGTTAGTGTGTTCGGCTATTAACCAAAAGGTTGGTGGTTCAATCCCACCCAGGGACGTAATTGACCTTGTGATCAGATTTTGGTGATATTTAAGTAGACAAGTCAAAATTTCAAACCCCCTCTTATTGTGTAGGGTACCTGGCCTTCTCTGATGTAATCAGAGTTAGATTTGATTCAGTGATTTTATAAAAAACAGCTAGGAAGCACAATTTAGCAGTGGGTTGCAGAGAAAAAAAATATGCTGGCAGAAAAATCCAATTGAGTGATTAAACAGCTCTTCATTTTCTGGAATTTATTTTTATGCTAACAAATTTGTTCTCTGAAAAGTGTCCACAAAGCCAAGTCTCTGATTAACACCTTTGTAAGGATGGTTTTTCACCTATTACTAAATTAAACTTGCTTCATTGGAAAGGCAGCAAGATGCATCCTCATTTCAATGTCTACTGAAATAATACAGGTTGACACCAGGAAACATTAACGCCACTGCATCTTTGCTGCTTTCTCACATGGAAGTCTGTTTAATGTGAAAACAAGGTGATATCTAATTAGCACACAGGTAAGGAATTACGAAAATCTTTATTTAAGGGTGAAGATGTTTCTCACAAAATTGTTGCCCCAATGCATCATTGAAATTCAAGCTGGAAAGATGATTTTAATATATCACTTGTACATTTTGTATTGCTCTTCTGGTGACAATGTAGTTTTTTTGTCAATTACCATTTTAATAACAGGGTAAAGAAAATTAAGTGGATTTTTGAAAGAAAACTATACTGTCAATATACTATTAAAACAAATTAAAATGGTAAAAGTTATTGTACTTTAAGTAAAAATAAAAGAGCAAAAATATCAATCCCAGTTTTGATTACTTAAATTAACAAAAAAAATGCATATAGCAAAGGATAGTTTCAATCTGCCTACCTCTGGGTTATGGGTCCAGCATGCTTCCATTGCAGTACTCTGCTGCCCATGTAAGTGCAAGAGATCCTGAAGCACTCACTCATCATGGGAAAGTACCAATGTGTTTATTCGTTGGTTGATGGAAGAAACATCTTACAAAAACTCTCCAGATTATTGATTTTTTAATGTTTTTCTAGGAAACGTTCTAGATGTATGCTTATTAGCCTTTGTCAGTATGTACTTTTTGCAAAGTGTCTCTGTGGCGCAATCGGTTAGTGTGTTTGGCTGTTAACCAAAAGGTTGGTGGTTCAATCCCACCCAGGGATGTAATTAACCTTGTGATCAGATTTTGGTGATATTTAAGTAGACAAGTCAAAATTTCAAACCTCCTCTTATGGTGTAGGGTACATGGCCTTCTCTGATGTAATCAGAGTTAGATTTGATTCAGTGATTTTATAAAAAACAGCTAGGAAGCACAATTTAGCAGTGGGTTGCAGAGAAAAAAAATTTGCTGGCAGAAAAATCCAATCGAGTGATTAAACAGCTCTTCATTTTCTGGCTTTATTTTTATGCTAACAAATTTGTTCTCTGAAAAGTGTCCACAAAGCCAAGTCTCTGATTAACACCTTTGTAAGGATGGTTTTTCACCTATTACTAAATTAAACTTGCTTCATTGGAAAGGCAGCAAGATGCATCCTCATTTCAATGTCTACTGAAATAATACAAGTTGACACCAGGAAACATTAACGCCACTGCATCCTTGCTGCTTTCTCATGTGGAAGTCTGTTTAATGTGAAAACAAGGTGATATCTAATTAGCACACAGGTAAGGAATTAAGAAAATCTTTATTTAAGGGTGAAGATGTTTCTCACAAAATTGTTGACCCAATGCATCATTGAAATTCAAGCTGGAAAGATGATTTTAATATATCACTTGTACATTTTGTATTGCTCTTCTGGTGACAATGTAGTTTGTTTTTGTCAATTACCATTTTAATAATAGGGTAAAGAAAATGAAGTGGATTTTTGAAAGAAAACAATACTGTCAATATACTATTAAAACAAATTAAAATGGTAAAAGTTATTGTACTTTAAGTAAAAATAAAAGAGACAAAATATCAATCCGAGTTTTGGATTACTTTAATTAACAAAAAAAAATGCATATAGCAGAGGATAGTTTCAATCTGCCTACCTCTGGGTTATGGGCCCAGCATGCTTCCATTGCAGTACTCTGCTGCACATGTAAGTGCAAGAGATCCTGAAGCACTCACTCATCATGGGAAAGTACCAATGTGTTTCTTCGTTGGTTGATGGAAGAAACATCTTACAAAAACTCTCCAGATAATTGACATTTTAAAGTTTTTCTAGGAAACGTTTTAGATGAATGCTTATTAGCCTTTGTCAGTATGAACTTTTGCAAAGTGTCTCTGTGGCGCAATCAGTTAGTATGTACGGCTATTAACCAAAAGGTTGGTGGTTCAATCCCACCAATTGACCTTGTTATCAGATTTTGGTGATATTTAAGTAGACAAGTCAAATTTCATACCCCCTGTTATGGTGTAGGGTACCTGGCCTTCTCTGATGTAATCAGAGTTAGATTTGATTCAGTGATTTTATAAAAACATCTAGGAAGCACAATTTAGCAGTGGGTTGCAGAGAAAAAGAAATATGCTGGCAAAAAAATCAAATTGCGTGATTAAACAGCTCTTCATTTTCTGGCTTTATTTTTATGCTAACAAATTTGTTCTCTGAAAAGTGTCCACAAAGCCAAGTCTCTGATTAACACCTTTGTAGGGATGGTTTTTCACCTATTACTAAATTAAACTTGCTTCATTGGAAAGGCAGCAAGATGCATCCTCATTTCAATGTCTACTGAAATAATACAAGTTGACACCAGGAAACATTAACGCCACTGCATCCTTGCTGCTTTCTCATGTGGAAGTCTGTTTAATGTGAAAACAAGGTGATATCTAATTAGCACACAGGTAAGAAATTCCGAAAATCTTTATTTAAGGGTGAAGATGTTTCTCACAAAATTGTTGCCCCAATGCATCTTTGAAATTCAAGCTGGAAAGATGATTTTAATATATCACTTGTACATTTTGTATTGCTCTTCTGGTGACAATGTAGTTTTTTTTGTCAATTACCATTTTAATAATAGGGTAAAGAAAATTAAGCGGATTTTTGAAAGAAAACTATACTGTCAATATACTATTAAAACAAATTAAAATGGTAAAAGTTATTGTACTTTAAGTAAAAATAAAAGAGCAAAAATATCAATCCCAGTTTTGATTACTTAAATTAACAAAAAAAAATGCATATAACAAAGGATAGTTTCAATCTGCCTACCTCTGGGTTATGGGTCCAGCATGCTTCCATTGCAGTACTCTGCTGCACATGTAAGTGCAAGAGATCCTGAAGCACTCACTCATCATGGGAAAGTACCAATGTGTTTATTCATTGGTTGATGGAAGAAACATCTTACAAAAACTCTCCAGATTATTGATTTTTTAATGTTTTTCTAGGAAACGTTCTAGATGTATGCTTATTAGCCTTTGTCAGTATGTACTGTTTGCAAAGTGTCTCTGTGGCGCAATCGGTTAGTGTGTTCGGCTATTAACCAAAAGGTTGGTGGTTCAATCCCACCCAGTGACGTAATTAACCTTGTGATCAGATTTTGGTGATATTTAAGTAGACAAGTCAAAATTTCAAACCTCCTCTTATGGTGTAGGGTACATGGCCTTCTCTGATGTAATCAGAGTTAG
This sequence comes from Pseudophryne corroboree, assembly GCF_028390025.1. Classification (NCBI taxonomy): domain Eukaryota; kingdom Metazoa; phylum Chordata; class Amphibia; order Anura; family Myobatrachidae; genus Pseudophryne; species Pseudophryne corroboree. The sequence goes on from NW_026970305.1 coordinate 169,744, forward strand.
ATTTGATTCAGTGATTTTATAAAAAACAGCTAGGAAGCACAATTTAGCAGTGGGTTGCAGAGAAAAAAAATATGCTGGCAGAAAAATCCAATCGAGTGATTAAACAGCTCTTCATTTTCTGGCTTTATTTTTATGCTAACAAATTTGTTCTCTGAAAAGTGTCCACAAAGCCAAGTCTCTGATTAACACCTTTGTAAGGATGGTTTTTCACCTATTACTAAATTAAACTTGCTTCATTGGAAAGGCAGCAAGATGCATCCTCATTTCAATGTCTACTGAAATAATACAAGTTGACACCAGGAAACATTAACGCCACTGCATCCTTGCTGCTTTCTCATGTGGAAGTCTGTTTAATGTGAAAACAAGGTGATATCTAATTAGCACACAGGTAAGGAATTAAGAAAATCTTTATTTAAGGGTGAAGATGTTTCTCACAAAATTGTTGACCCAATGCATCATTGAAATTCAAGCTGGAAAGATGATTTTAATATATCACTTGTACATTTTGTATTGCTCTTCTGGTGACAATGTAGTTTGTTTTTGTCAATTACCATTTTAATAATAGGGTAAAGAAAATTAAGTGGATTTTTGAAAGAAAACAATACTGTCAATATACTATTAAAACAAATTAAAATGGTAAAAGTTATTGTACTTTAAGTAAAAATAAAAGAGACAAAATATCAATCCCAGTTTTGGATTACTTTAATTAACAAAAAAAAATGCATATAGCAGAGGATAGTTTCAATCTGCCTACCTCTGGGTTATGGGCCCAGCATGCTTCCATTGCAGTACTCTGCTGCACATGTAAGTTCAAGAGATCCTGAAGCACTCACTCATCATGGGAAAGTACCAATGTGTTTCTTCGTTGGTTGATGGAAGAAACATCTTACAAAAACTCTCCAGATTATTGACTTTTTAAAGTTTTGCTAGGAAACGTTTTAGATGAATGCTTATTAGCCTTTGTCAGTATGGAAATTTGCAAAGTGTCTCTGTGGCGCAATCAGTTAGTATGTACGGCTTTTAACCAAAAGGTTGGTGGTTTAATCCCACCTAGGGACCTAATTGACCTTGTTATCAGATTTTGGTGATCTTTAAGTAGACAAGTCAAAATTTCAAACCCCCTGTTAAGGTGTAGGGTACTTGGCCTTCTCTGATGTAATCAGAGTTAGATTTGATTCAGTGATTTTATAAAAACAGCTAGGAAGCACAATTTAGCAGTGGGTTGCAGAGAAAAAAAATATGCTGGCAGAAAAATCCAATTGAGTGATTAAACAGCTCTTTATTTTCTGGCTTTATTTTTATGCTAACAAATTTGTTCTCTGAAAAGTGTCCACAAAGCCAAGTCTCTGATTAACACCTTTGTAAGGATGGTTTTTCACCTATTACTAAATTAAACTTGCTTCATTGGAAAGGCAGCAAGATGCATCCTCATTTCAATGTCTACTGAAATAATACAGGTTGACACCAGGAAACATTAACGCCACTGCATCCTTGCTGCTTTCTCATGTAAAAGTCTGTTTAATATGAAAACAAGGTGATATCTAATTAGCACACAGGTAAGGAATTAAGAAAATCTTTATTTAAGGGTGAAGATGTTTCTCACAAAATCGTTGCCCCAATGCATCATTGAAATTCAAGCTGGAAAGATGATTTTAATATATCACTTGTACATTTTGTATTGCTCTTCTGGTGACAATGTAGTTTGTTTTTGTCAATTACCATTTTAATAATAGGGTAAAGAAAATGAAGTGGATTTTTGAAAGAAAACAATACTGTCAATATACTATTAAAACAAATTAAAATGGTAAAAGTTATTGTACTTTAAGTAAAAATAAAAGAGCCAAAATATCAATCCCAGTTTTGGATTACTTTAATTAACAAAAAAAAATGCATATAGCAGAGGATAGTTTCAATCTGCCTACCTCTGGGTTATGGGCCCAGCATGCTTCCATTGCAGTACTCTGCTGCACATGTAAGTGCAAGAGATCCTGAAGCACTCACTCATCATGGGAAAGTACCAATGTGTTTCTTCGTTGGTTGATGGAAGAAACATCTTACAAAAACTCTCCAGATTATTGACTTTTTAAAGTTTTTCTAGGAAACGTTTTAGATGAATGCTTATTAGCCTTTGTCAGTATGAACTTTTGCAAAGTGTCTCTGTGGCGCAATCAGTTAGTATGTACGGCTATTAACCAAAAGGTTGGTGGTTCAATCCCACCCAGGGACCTAATTGACCTTGTTATCAGATTTTGGTGATCTTTAAGTAGACAAGTCAAATTTCATACCCCCTGTTATGGTGTAGGGTACCTGGCCTTCTCTGATGTAATCAGAGTTAGATTTGATTCAGTGATTTTATAAAAACATCTAGGAAGCACAATTTAGCAGTGGGTTGCAGAGAAAAAGAAATATGCTGGCAAAAAAATCAAATTGCGTGATTAAACAGCTCTTCATTTTCTGGCTTTATTTTTATGCTAACAAATTTGTTCTCTGAAAAGTGTCCACAAAGCCAAGTCTCTGATTAACACCTTTGTAGGGATGGTTTTTCACCTATTACTAAATTAAACTTGCTTCATTGGAAAGGCAGCAAGATGCATCCTCATTTCAATGTCTACTGAAATAATACAGGTTGACACCAGGAAACATTAACGCCACTGCATCCTTGCTGCTTTCTCATGTGGAAGTCTGTTTAATGTGAAAACAAGGTGATATCTAATTAGCACACAGGTAAGAAATTACGAAAATCTTTATTTAAGGGTGAATATGTTTCTCACAAAATTGTTGCCCCAATGCATCATTGAAATTCAAGCTGGAAAGATGATTTTAATATATCACTTGTACATTTTGTATTGCTCTTCTGGTGACAATGTAGTTTTTTTTGTCAATTACCATTTTAATAATAGGGTAAAGAAAATTAAGTGGATTTTTGAAAGAAAACTATACTGTCAATATACTATTAAAACAAATTAAAATGGTAAAAGTTATTGTACTTTAAGTAAAAATAAAAGAGCAAAAATATCAATCCCAGTTTTGATTACTTAAATTAACAAAAAAAAATGCATATAGCAAAGGATAGTTTCAATCTGCCTACCTCTGGGTTATGGGTCCAGCATGCTTCCATTGCAGTACTCTGCTGCACATGTAAGTGCAAGAGATCCTGAAGCACTCCCTCATCATGGGAAAGTACCAATGTGTTTATTCATTGGTTGATGGAAGAAACATCTTACAAAAACTCTCCAGATTATTGATTTTTTAATATTTTTCTAGGAAACGTTCTAGATGTATGCTTATTAGCCTTTGTTAGTATGTACTGTTTGCAAAGTGTCTTGGTGGCGCAATCGGTTAGTGTGTTCGGCTATTAACCAAAAGGTCGGTGGTTCAATCCCACCCAGGGACGTAATTGACCTTGTGATCAGATTTTGGTGATATTTAAGTAGACAAGTCAAAATTTCAAACCCCCTCTTATTGTGTAGGGTACCTGGCCTTCTCTGATGTAATCAGAGTTAGATTTGATTCAGTGATTTTATAAAAAACAGCTAGGAAGCACAATTTAGCAGTGGGTTGCAGAGAAAAAAAATATGCTGGCAGAAAAATCCAATTGAGTGATTAAACAGCTCTTCATTTTCTGGAATTTATTTTTATGCTAACAAATTTGTTCTCTGAAAAGTGTCCACAAAGCCAAGTCTCTGATTAACACCTTTGTAAGGATGGTTTTTCACCTATTACTAAATTAAACTTGCTTCATTGGAAAGGCAGCAAGATGCATCCTCATTTCAATGTCTACTGAAATAATACAGGTTGACACCAGGAAACATTAACGCCACTGCATCTTTGCTGCTTTCTCACATGGAAGTCTGTTTAATGTGAAAACAAGGTGATATCTAATTAGCACACAGGTAAGGAATTACGAAAATCTTTATTTAAGGGTGAAGATGTTTCTCACAAAATTGTTGCCCCAATGCATCATTGAAATTCAAGCTGGAAAGATGATTTTAATATATCACTTGTACATTTTGTATTGCTCTTCTGGTGACAATGTAGTTTTTTTGTCAATTACCATTTTAATAACAGGGTAAAGAAAATTAAGTGGATTTTTGAAAGAAAACTATACTGTCAATATACTATTAAAACAAATTAAAATGGTAAAAGTTATTGTACTTTAAGTAAAAATAAAAGAGCAAAAATATCAATCCCAGTTTTGATTACTTAAATTAACAAAAAAAATGCATATAGCAAAGGATAGTTTCAATCTGCCTACCTCTGGGTTATGGGTCCAGCATGCTTCCATTGCAGTACTCTGCTGCCCATGTAAGTGCAAGAGATCCTGAAGCACTCACTCATCATGGGAAAGTACCAATGTGTTTATTCGTTGGTTGATGGAAGAAACATCTTACAAAAACTCTCCAGATTATTGATTTTTTAATGTTTTTCTAGGAAACGTTCTAGATGTATGCTTATTAGCCTTTGTCAGTATGTACTTTTTGCAAAGTGTCTCTGTGGCGCAATCGGTTAGTGTGTTTGGCTGTTAACCAAAAGGTTGGTGGTTCAATCCCACCCAGGGACGTAATTAACCTTGTGATCAGATTTTGGTGATATTTAAGTAGACAAGTCAAAATTTCAAACCTCCTCTTATGGTGTAGGGTACATGGCCTTCTCTGATGTAATCAGAGTTAGATTTGATTCAGTGATTTTATAAAAAACAGCTAGGAAGCACAATTTAGCAGTGGGTTGCAGAGAAAAAAAATATGCTGGCAGAAAAATCCAATCGAGTGATTAAACAGCTCTTCATTTTCTGGCTTTATTTTTATGCTAACAAATTTGTTCTCTGAAAAGTGTCCACAAAGCCAAGTCTCTGATTAACACCTTTGTAAGGATGGTTTTTCACCTATTACTAAATTAAACTTGCTTCATTGGAAAGGCAGCAAGATGCATCCTCATTTCAATGTCTACTGAAATAATACAAGTTGACACCAGGAAACATTAACGCCACTGCATCCTTGCTGCTTTCTCATGTGGAAGTCTGTTTAATGTGAAAACAAGGTGATATCTAATTAGCACACAGGTAAGGAATTAAGAAAATCTTTATTTAAGGGTGAAGATGTTTCTCACAAAATTGTTGACCCAATGCATCATTGAAATTCAAGCTGGAAAGATGATTTTAATATATCACTTGTACATTTTGTATTGCTCTTCTGGTGACAATGTAGTTTGTTTTTGTCAATTACCATTTTAATAATAGGGTAAAGAAAATGAAGTGGATTTTTGAAAGAAAACAATACTGTCAATATACTATTAAAACAAATTAAAATGGTAAAAGTTATTGTACTTTAAGTAAAAATAAAAGAGACAAAATATCAATCCCAGTTTTGGATTACTTTAATTAACAAAAAAAAATGCATATAGCAGAGGATAGTTTCAATCTGCCTACCTCTGGGTTATGGGCCCAGCATGCTTCCATTGCAGTACTCTGCTGCACATGTAAGTGCAAGAGATCCTGAAGCACTCACTCATCATGGGAAAGTACCAATGTGTTTCTTCGTTGGTTGATGGAAGAAACATCTTACAAAAACTCTCCAGATTATTGACATTTTAAAGTTTTTCTAGGAAACGTTTTAGATGAATGCTTATTAGCCTTTGTCAGTATGGAAATTTGCAAAGTGTCTCTGTGGCGCAATCAGTTAGTATGTATGGCTTTTAACCAAAAGGTTGGTGGTTTAATCCCACCCAGGGACCTAATTGACCTTGTTATCAGATTTTGGTGATCTTTAAGTAGAGAAGTCAAAATTTCAAACCCCCTGTTATGGTGTAGGGTACTTGGCCTTCTCTGATGTAATCAGAGTTAGATTTGATTCAGTGATTTTATAAAAACAGCTAGGAAGCACAATTTAGCAGTGGGTTGCAGAGAAAAAAAATATGCTGGCAGAAAAATCCAATTGAGTGATTAAACAGCTCTTTATTTTCTTGCTTTATTTTTATGCTAACAAATTTGTTCTCTGAAAAGTGTCCACAAAGCCAAGTCTCTGATTAACACCTTTGTAAGGATGGTTTTTCACCTATTACTAAATTAAACTTGCTTCATTGGAAAGGCAGCAAGATGCATCCTCATTTCAATGTCTACTGAAATAATACAGGTTGACACCAGGAAACATTAACGCCACTGCATCCTTGCTGCTTTCTCATGTAAAAGTCTGTTTAATATGAAAACAAGGTGATATCTAATTAGCACACAGGTAAGGAATTAAGAAAATCTTTATTTAAGGGTGAAGATGTTTCTCACAAAATCGTTGCCCCAATGCATCATTGAAATTCAAGCTGGAAAGATGATTTTAATATATCACTTGTACATTTTGTATTGCTCTTCTGGTGACAATGTAGTTTTTTTTGTCAATTACCATTTTAATAATAGGGTAAAGAAAATTAAGTGGATTTTTGAAAGAAAACTATACTGTCAATATACTATTAAAACAAATTAAAATGGTAAAAGTTATTGTACTTTAAGTAAAAATAAAAGAGCAAAAATATCAATCCCAGTTTTGATTACTTAAATTAACAAAAAAAATGCATATAGCAAAGGATAGTTTCAATCTGCCTACCTCTGGGTTATGGGTCCAGCATGCTTCCATTGCAGTACTCTGCTGCACATGTAAGTGCAAGAGATCCTGAAGCACTCACTCATCATGGGAAAGTACCAATGTGTTTATTCATTGGTTGATGGAAGAAACATCTTACAAAAACTCTCCAGATTATTGATTTTTTAATATTTTTCTAGGAAACGTTCTAGATGTATGCTTATTAGCCTTTGTCAGTATGTACTGTTTACAAAGTGTCTCGGTGGCGCAATCGGTTAGTGTGTTCGGCTATAAACCAAAAGGTTGGTGGTTCAATCCCACCCAGGGACGTAATTGACCTTGTGATCAGATTTTGGTGATATTTAAGTAGACAAGTCAAAATTTCAAACCCCCTCTTATTGTGTAGGGTACCTGGCCTTCTCTGATGTAATCAGAGTTAGATTTGATTCAGTGATTTTATAAAAAACAGCTAGGAAGCACAATTTAGCAGTGGGTTGCAGAGAAAAAAAATATGCTGGCAGAAAAATCCAATCGAGTGATTAAACAGCTCTTCATTTTCTGGCTTTATTTTTATGCTAACAAATTTGTTCTCTGAAAAGTGTCCACAAAGCCAAGTCTCTGATTAACACCTTTGTAAGGATGGTTTTTCACCTATTACTAAATTAAACTTGCTTCATTGGAAAGGCAGCAAGATGCATCCTCATTTCAATGTCTACTGAAATAATACAAGTTGACACCAGGAAACATTAACGCCACTGCATCCTTGCTGCTTTCTCATGTGGAAGTCTGTTTAATGTGAAAACAAGGTGATATCTAATTAGCACACAGGTAAGGAATTAAGAAAATCTTTATTTAAGGGTGAAGATGTTTCTCACAAAATTGTTGACCCAATGCAACATTGAAATTCAAGCTGGAAAGATGATTTTAATATATCACTTGTACATTTTGTATTGCTCTTCTGGTGACAATGTAGTTTGTTTTTGTCAATTACCATTTTAATAATAGGGTAAAGAAAATGAAGTGGATTTTTGAAAGAAAACAATACTGTCAATATACTATTAAAACAAATTAAAATGGTAAAAGTTATTGTACTTTAAGTAAAAATAAAAGAGACAAAATATCAATCCCAGTTTTGGATTACTTTAATTAACAAACAAAAAAATGCATATAGCAGAGGATAGTTTCAATCTGCCTACCTCTGGGTTATGGGCCCAGCATGCTTCCATTGCAGTACTCTGCTGCACATGTAAGTTCAAGAGATCCTGAAGCACTCACTCATCATGGGAAAGTACCAATGTGTTTCTTCGTTGGTTGATGGAAGAAACATCTTACAAAAACTCTCCAGATTATTGACTTTTTAAAGTTTTTCTAGGAAACGTTTTAGATGAATGCTTATTAGCCTTTGTCAGTATGGACTTTTGCAAAGTGTCTCTGTGGCGCAATCAGTTAGTATGTACGGCTATTAACCAAAAGGTTGGTGGTTCAATCCCACCCAGGGACCTAATTGACCTTGTTATCAGATTTTGGTGATCTTTAAGTAGACAAGTCAAAATTTCAAACCCCCTGTTATGGTGTAGGGTACCTGGCCTTCTCTGATGTAATCAGAGTTAGATTTGATTCAGTGATTTTATAAAAACAGCTAGGAAGCACAATTTAGCAGTGGGTTGCAGAGAAAAAAAATATGCTGGCAGAAAAATCCAATTGAGTGATTAAACAGCTCTTTATTTTCTGGCTTTATTTTTATGCTAACAAATTTGTTCTCTGAAAAGTGTCCACAAAGCCAAGTCTCTGATTAACACCTTTGTAGGGATGGTTTTTCACCTATTACTAAATTAAACTTGCTTCATTGGAAAGGCAGCAAGATGTATCCTCATTTCAATGTCTACTGAAATAATACAGGTTGACACCAGGAAACATTAACGCCACTGCATTCTTGCTGCTTTCTCATGTGGAAGTCTGTTTAATGTGAAAACAAGGTGGTATCTAATTAGCACACAGGTAAGGAATTACGAAAATCTTTATTTAAGGGTGAAGATGTTTCTCACAAAATTGTTGCCCCAATGCATCATTGAAATTCAAGCTGGAAAGATGATTTTAATATATCACTTGTACATTTTGTATTGCTCTTCTGGTGACAATGTAGTTTTTTTGTCAATTACCATTTTAATAACAGGGTAAAGAAAATTAAGTGGATTTTTGATAGAAAACTATACTGTCAATATACTATTAAAACAAATTAAAATGGTAAAAGTTATTGTACTTTAAGTAAAAATAAAAGAGCCAAAATATCAATCCCAGTTTTGGATTACTTTAATTAACAAACAAAAAAATGCATATAGCAGAGGATAGTTTCAATCTGCCTACCTCTGGGTTATGGGCCCAGCATACTTCCATTGCAGTACTCTGCTGCACATGTAAGTGCAAGAGATCCTGAAGCACTCACTCATCATGGGAAAGTACCAATGTGTTTCTTCGTTGGTTGATGGAAGAAACATCTTACAAAAACTCTCCAGATTATTGACTTTTTAAAGTTTTTCTAGGAAACGTTTTAGATGAATGCTTATTAGCCTTTGTCAGTATGGACTTTTGCAAAGTGTCTCTGTGGTGCAATCGGTTAGTGTGTTTGGCTATTAACCAAAAGGTTGGTGGTTCAATCCCACCCAGGGACATAATTAACCTTGTGATCAGATTTTGGTGATATTTAAGTAGACAAGTCAAAATTTCAAACCTCATCTTATGGTGTAGGGTACATGGCCTTCTCTGATGTAATCAGAGTTAGATTTGATTCAGTGATTTTATAAAAAACAGCTAGGAAGCACAATTTAGCAGTGGGTTGCAGAGAAAAAAAATATGCTGGCAGAAAAATCCAATCGAGTGATTAAACAGCTCTTCATTTTCTGGCTTTATTTTTATGCTAACAAATTTGTTCTCTGAAAAGTGTCCACAAAGCCAAGTCTCTGATTAACACCTTTGTAAGGATGGTTTTTCACCTATTACTAAATTAAACTTGCTTCATTGGAAAGGCAGCAAGATGCATCCTCATTTCAATGTCTACTGAAATAATACAAGTTGACACCAGGAAACATTAACGCCACTGCATCCTTGCTGCTTTCTCATGTGGAAGTCTGTTTAATGTGAAAACAAGGTGATATCTAATTAGCACACAGGTAAGGAATTAAGAAAATCTTTATTTAAGGGTGAAGATGTTTCTCACAAAATTGTTGCCCCAATGCATCATTGAAATTCAAGCTGGAAAGATGATTTTAATATATCACTTGTACATTTTGTATTGCTCTTCTGGTGACAATGTAGTTTTTTTGTCAATTACCATTTTAATAACAGGGTAAAGAAAATTAAGTGGATTTTTGATAGAAAACTATACTGTCAATATACTATTAAAACAAATTAAAATGGTAAAAGTTATTGTACTTTAAGTAAAAATAAAAGAGCCAAAATATCAATCCCAGTTTTGGATTACTTTAATTAACAAACAAAAAAATGCATATAGCAGAGGATAGTTTCAATCTGCCTACCTCTGGGTTATGGGCCCAGCATACTTCCATTGCAGTACTCTGCTGCACATGTAAGTGCAAGAGATCCTGAAGCACTCACTCATCATGGGAAAGTACCAATGTGTTTCTTCGTTGGTTGATGGAAGAAACATCTTACAAAAACTCTCCAGATTATTGACTTTTTAAAGTTTTTCTAGGAAACGTTTTAGATGAATGCTTATTAGCCTTTGTCAGTATGGACTTTTGCAAAGTGTCTCTGTGGTGCAATCGGTTAGTGTGTTTGGCTATTAACCAAAAGGTTGGTGGTTCAATCCCACCCAGGGACATAATTAACCTTGTGATCAGATTTTGGTGATATTTAAGTAGACAAGTCAAAATTTCAAACCTCATCTTATGGTGTAGGGTACATGGCCTTCTCTGATGTAATCAGAGTTAGATTTGATTCAGTGATTTTATAAAAAACAGCTAGGAAGCACAATTTAGCAGTGGGTTGCAGAGAAAAAAAATATGCTGGCAGAAAAATCCAATCGAGTGATTAAACAGCTCTTCATTTTCTGGCTTTATTTTTATGCTAACAAATTTGTTCTCTGAAAAGTGTCCACAAAGCCAAGTCTCTGATTAACACCTTTGTAAGGATGGTTTTTCACCTATTACTAAATTAAACTTGCTTCATTGGAAAGGCAGCAAGATGCATCCTCATTTCAATGTCTACTGAAATAATACAAGTTGACACCAGGAAACATTAACGCCACTGCATCCTTGCTGCTTTCTCATGTGGAAGTCTGTTTAATGTGAAAACAAGGTGATATCTAATTAGCACACAGGTAAGGAATTAAGAAAATCTTTATTTAAGGGTGAAGATGTTTCTCACAAAATTGTTGACCCAATGCAACATTGAAATTCAAGCTGGAAAGATGATTTTAATATATCACTTGTACATTTTGTATTGCTCTTCTGGTGACAATGTAGTTTGTTTTTGTCAATTACCATTTTAATAATAGGGTAAAGAAAATGAAGTGGATTTTTGAAAGAAAACAATACTGTCAATATACTATTAAAACAAATTAAAATGGTAAAAGTTATTGTACTTTAAGTAAAAATAAAAGAGACAAAATATCAATCCCAGTTTTGGATTACTTTAATTAACAAAAAAAAAATGCATATAGCAGAGGATAGTTTCAATCTGCCTACCTCTGGGTTATGGGCCCAGCATGCTTCCATTGCAGTACTCTGCTGCACATGTAAGTTCAAGAGATCCTGAAGCACTCACTCATCATGGGAAAGTACCAATGTGTTTCTTCGTTGGTTGATGGAAGAAACATCTTACAAAAACTCTCCAGATTATTGACTTTTTAAAGTTTTTCTAGGAAACGTTTTAGATGAATGCTTATTAGCCTTTGTCAGTATGGACTTTTGCAAAGTGTCTCTGTGGCGCAATCAGTTAGTATGTACGGCTATTAACCAAAAGGTTGGTGGTTCAATCCCACCCAGGGACCTAATTGACCTTGTTATCAGATTTTGGTGATCTTTAAGTAGACAAGTCAAAATTTCAAACCCCCTGTTATGGTGTAGGGTACCTGGCCTTCTCTGATGTAATCAGAGTTAGATTTGATTCAGTGATTTTATAAAAACAGCTAGGAAGCACAATTTAGCAGTGGGTTGCAGAGAAAAAAAATATGCTGGCAGAAAAATCCAATTGAGTGATTAAACAGCTCTTTATTTTCTGGCTTTATTTTTATGCTAACAAATTTGTTCTCTGAAAAGTGTCCACAAAGCCAAGTCTCTGATTAACACCTTTGTAGGGATGGTTTTTCACCTATTACTAAATTAAACTTGCTTCATTGGAAAGGCAGCAAGATGTATCCTCATTTCAATGTCTACTGAAATAATACAGGTTGACACCAGGAAACATTAACGCCACTGCATCCTTGCTGCTTTCTCATGTGGAAGTCTGTTTAATGTGAAAACAAGGTGGTATCTAATTAGCACACAGGTAAGGAATTACGAAAATCTTTATTTAAGGGTGAAGATGTTTCTCACAAAATTGTTGCCCCAATGCATCATTGAAATTCAAGCTGGAAAGATGATTTTAATATATCACTTGTACATTTTGTATTGCTCTTCTGGTGACAATGTAGTTTTTTTGTCAATTACCATTTTAATAACAGGGTAAAGAAAATTAAGTGGATTTTTGATAGAAAACTATACTGTCAATATACTATTAAAACAAATTAAAATGGTAAAAGTTATTGTACTTTAAGTAAAAATAAAAGAGCCAAAATATCAATCCCAGTTTTGGATTACTTTAATTAACAAACAAAAAAATGCATATAGCAGAGGATAGTTTCAATCTGCCTACCTCTGGGTTATGGGCCCAGCATACTTCCATTGCAGTACTCTGCTGCACATGTAAGTGCAAGAGATCCTGAAGCACTCACTCATCATGGGAAAGTACCAATGTGTTTCTTCGTTGGTTGATGGAAGAAACATCTTACAAAAACTCTCCAGATTATTGACTTTTTAAAGTTTTTCTAGGAAACGTTTTAGATGAATGCTTATTAGCCTTTGTCAGTATGGACTTTTGCAAAGTGTCTCTGTGGTGCAATCGGTTAGTGTGTTTGGCTATTAACCAAAAGGTTGGTGGTTCAATCCCACCCAGGGACATAATTAACCTTGTGATCAGATTTTGGTGATATTTAAGTAGACAAGTCAAAATTTCAAACCTCATCTTATGATGTAGGGTACATGGCCTTCTCTGATGTAATCAGAGTTAGATTTGATTCAGTGATTTTATAAAAAACAGCTAGGAAGCACAATTTAGCAGTGGGTTGCAGAGAAAAAAAATATGCTGGCAGAAAAATCCAATCGAGTGATTAAACAGCTCTTCATTTTCTGGCTTTATTTTTATGCTAACAAATTTGTTCTCTGAAAAGTGTCCACAAAGCCAAGTCTCTGATTAACACCTTTGTAAGGATGGTTTTTCACCTATTACTAAATTAAACTTGCTTCATTGGAAAGGCAGCAAGATGCATCCTCATTTCAATGTCTACTGAAATAATACAAGTTGACACCAGGAAACATTAACGCCACTGCATCCTTGCTGCTTTCTCATGTGGAAGTCTGTTTAATGTGAAAACAAGGTGATATCTAATTAGCACACAGGTAAGGAATTAAGAAAATCTTTATTTAAGGGTGAAGATGTTTCTCACAAAATTGTTGCCCCAATGCATCATTGAAATTCAAGCTGGAAAGATGATTTTAATATATCACTTGTACATTTTGTATTGCTCTTCTGGTGACAATGTAGTTTTTTTGTCAATTACCATTTTAATAACAGGGTAAAGAAAATTAAGTGGATTTTTGATAGAAAACTATACTGTCAATATACTATTAAAACAAATTAAAATGGTAAAAGTTATTGTACTTTAAGTAAAAATAAAAGAGCCAAAATATCAATCCCAGTTTTGGATTACTTTAATTAACAAACAAAAAAATGCATATAGCAGAGGATAGTTTCAATCTGCCTACCTCTGGGTTATGGGCCCAGCATACTTCCATTGCAGTACTCTGCTGCACATGTAAGTGCAAGAGATCCTGAAGCACTCACTCATCATGGGAAAGTACCAATGTGTTTCTTCGTTGGTTGATGGAAGAAACATCTTACAAAAACTCTCCAGATTATTGACTTTTTAAAGTTTTTCTAGGAAACGTTTTAGATGAATGCTTATTAGCCTTTGTCAGTATGGACTTTTGCAAAGTGTCTCTGTGGTGCAATCGGTTAGTGTGTTTGGCTATTAACCAAAAGGTTGGTGGTTCAATCCCACCCAGGGACATAATTAACCTTGTGATCAGATTTTGGTGATATTTAAGTAGACAAGTCAAAATTTCAAACCTCATCTTATGGTGTAGGGTACATGGCCTTCTCTGATGTAATCAGAGTTAGATTTGATTCAGTGATTTTATAAAAAACAGCTAGGAAGCACAATTTAGCAGTGGGTTGCAGAGAAAAAAAATATGCTGGCAGAAAAATCCAATCGAGTGATTAAACAGCTCTTCATTTTCTGGCTTTATTTTTATGCTAACAAATTTGTTCTCTGAAAAGTGTCCACAAAGCCAAGTCTCTGATTAACACCTTTGTAAGGATGGTTTTTCACCTATTACTAAATTAAACTTGCTTCATTGGAAAGGCAGCAAGATGCATCCTCATTTCAATGTCTACTGAAATAATACAAGTTGACACCAGGAAACATTAACGCCACTGCATCCTTGCTGCTTTCTCATGTGGAAGTCTGTTTAATGTGAAAACAAGGTGATATCTAATTAGCACACAGGTAAGGAATTAAGAAAATCTTTATTTAAGGGTGAAGATGTTTCTCACAAAATTGTTGACCCAATGCAACATTGAAATTCAAGCTGGAAAGATGATTTTAATATATCACTTGTACATTTTGTATTGCTCTTCTGGTGACAATGTAGTTTGTTTTTGTCAATTACCATTTTAATAATAGGGTAAAGAAAATGAAGTGGATTTTTGAAAGAAAACAATACTGTCAATATACTATTAAAACAAATTAAAATGGTAAAAGTTATTGTACTTTAAGTAAAAATAAAAGAGACAAAATATCAATCCCAGTTTTGGATTACTTTAATTAACAAAAAAAAAAAATGCATATAGCAGAGGATAGTTTCAATCTGCCTACCTCTGGGTTATGGGCCCAGCATGCTTCCATTGCAGTACTCTGCTGCACATGTAAGTTCAAGAGATCCTGAAGCACTCACTCATCATGGGAAAGTACCAATGTGTTTCTTCGTTGGTTGATGGAAGAAACATCTTACAAAAACTCTCCAGATTATTGACTTTTTAAAGTTTTTCTAGGAAACGTTTTAGATGAATGCTTATTAGCCTTTGTCAGTATGGACTTTTGCAAAGTGTCTCTGTGGCGCAATCAGTTAGTATGTACAGCTATTAACCAAAAGGTTGGTGGTTCAATCCCACCCAGGGACCTAATTGACCTTGTTATCAGATTTTGGTGATCTTTAAGTAGACAAGTCAAATTTCATATCCCCCTGTTATGGTGTAGGGTACCTGGCCTTCTCTGATGTAATCAGAGTTAGATTTGATTCAGTGATTTTATAAAAACATCTAGGAAGCACAATTTAGCAGTGGGTTGCAGAGAAAAAGAAATATGCTGGCAAAAAAATCAAATTGCGTGATTAAACAGCTCTTCATTTTCTGGCTTTATTTTTATGCTAACAAATTTGTTCTCTGAAAAGTGTCCACAAAGCCAAGTCTCTGATTAACACCTTTGTAGGGATGGTTTTTCACCTATTACTAAATTAAACTTGCTTCATTGGAAAGGCAGCAAGATGCATCCTCATTTCAATGTCTACTGAAATAATACAGGTTGACACCAGGAAACATTAACGCCACTGCATCCTTGCTGCTTTCTCATGTGGAAGTCTGTTTAATGTGAAAACAAGGTGATATCTAATTAGCACACAGGTAAGAAATTACGAAAATCTTTATTTAAGGGTGAAGATGTTTCTCACAAAATTGTTGCCCCAATGCATCATTGAAATTCAAGCTGGAAAGATGATTTTAATATATCACTTGTACATTTTGTATTGCTCTTCTGGTGACAATGTAGTTTTTTTTGTCAATTACCATTTTAATAATAGGGTAAAGAAAATTAAGTGGATTTTTGAAAGAAAACTATACTGTCAATATACTATTAAAACAAATTAAAATGGTAAAAGTTATTGTACTTTAAGTAAAAATAAAAGAGCAAAAATATCAATCCCAGTTTTGATTACTTAAATTAACAAAAAAAAATGCATATAGCAAAGGATAGTTTCAATCTGCCTACCTCTGGGTTATGGGTCCAGCATGCTTCCATTGCAGTACTCTGCTGCACATGTAAGTGCAAGAGATCCTGAAGCACTCACTCATCATGGGAAAGTACCAATGTGTTTATTCATTGGTTGATGGAAGAAACATCTTACAAAAACTCTCCAGATTATTGATTTTTTAATATTTTTCTAGGAAACGTTCTAGATGTATGCTTATTAGCCTTTGTCAGTATGTACTGTTTGCAAAGTGTCTCGGTGGCGCAATCGGTTAGTGTGTTTGGCTATTAACCAAAAGGTTGGTGGTTCAATCCCACCCAGGGATGTAATTGACCTTGTGATCAGATTTTGGTGATATTTAAGTAGACAAGTCAAAATTTCAAACCCCCTATTATTGTGTAGGGTACCTGGCCTTCTCTGATGTAATCAGAGTTAGATTTGATTCAGTGATTTTATAAAAAAACAGCTAGGAAGCACAATTTAGCAGTGGGTTGCAGAGAAAAAAAATATGCTGGCAGAAAAATCCAATTGAGTGATTAAACAGCTCTTCATTTTCTGGAATTTATTTTTATGCTAACAAATTTGTTCTCTGAAAAGTGTCCACAAAGCCAAGTCTCTGATTAACACCTTTGTAAGGATGGTTTTTCACCTATTACTAAATTAAACTTGCTTCATTGGAAAGGCAGCAAGATGCATCCTCATTTCAATGTCTACTGAAATAATACAGGTTGACACCAGGAAACATTAAAGCCACTGCATCCTTGCTGCTTTCTCATGTGGAAGTCTGTTTAATGTGAAAACAAGGTGATATCTAATTAGCACACAGGTAAGAAATTACGAAAATCTTTATTTAAGGGTGAAGATGTTTCTCACAAAATTGTTGCCCCAATGCATCATTGAAATTCAAGCTGGAAAGATGATTTTAATATATCACTTGTACATTTTGTATTGCTCTTCTGGTGACAATGTAGTTTGTTTTTGTCAATTACCATTTTAATAATAGGGTAAAGAAAATTAAGTGGATTTTTGAATGAAAACTATACTGTCAATATACTATTAAAACAAATTAAAATGGTAAAAGTTATTGTACTTTAAGTAAAAATAAAAGAGCAAAAATATCAATCCCAGTTTTGATTACTTAAATTAACAAAAAAAAATGCATATAGCAAAGGATAGTTTCAATCTGCCTACCTCTGGGTTATGGGTCCAGCATGCTTCCATTGCAGTACTCTGCTGCACATGTAAGTGCAAGAGATCCTGAAGCACTCACTCATCATGGGAAAGTACCAATGTGTTTATTCATTGGTTGATGGAAGAAACATCTTACAAAAACTCTCCAGATTATTGATTTTTTAATATTTTTCTAGGAAACGTTCTAGATGTATGCTTATTAGCCTTTGTCAGTATGTACTTTTTGCAAAGTGTCTCGGTGGCGCAATCGGTTAGTGTGTTTGGCTATTAACCAAAAGGTTGGTGGTTCAATCCCACCCAGGGACGTAATTGACCTTGTGATCAGATTTTGGTGATATTTAAGTAGACAAGTCAAAATTTCAAACCCCCTCTTATTGTGTAGGGTACCTGGCCTTCTCTGATGTAATCAGAGTTAGATTTGATTCAGTGATTTTATAAAAAAACAGCTAGGAAGCACAATTTAGCAGTGGGTTGCAGAGAAAAAAAATATGCTGGCAGAAAAATCCAATTGAGTGATTAAACAGCTCTTCATTTTCTGGAATTTATTTTTATGCTAACAAATTTGTTCTCTGAAAAGTGTCCACAAAGCCAAGTCTCTGATTAACACCTTTGTAAGGATGGTTTTTCACCTATTACTAAATTAAACTTGCTTCATTGGAAAGGCAGCAAGATGCATCCTCATTTCAATGTCTACTGAAATAATACAGGTTGACACCAGGAAACATTAAAGCCACTGCATCCTTGCTGCTTTCTCATGTGGAAGTCTGTTTAATGTGAAAACAAGGTGATATCTAATTAGCACACAGGTAAGGAATTACGAAAATCTTTATTTAAGGGTGAAGATGTTTCTCACAAAATTGTTGCCCCAATGCATCATTGAAATTCAAGCTGGAAAGATGATTTTAATATATCACTTGTACATTTTGTATTGCTCTTCTGGTGACAATGTAGTTTTTTTGTCAATTACCATTTTAATAACAGGGTAAAGAAAATTAAGTGGATTTTTGAAAGAAAACTATACTGTCAATATACTATTAAAACAAATTAAAATGGTAAAAGTTATTGTACTTTAAGTAAAAATAAAAGAGCCAAAATATCAATCCCAGTTTTGGATTACTTTAATTAACAAACAAAAAAATGCATATAGCAGAGGATAGTTTCAATCTGCCTACCTCTGGGTTATGGGCCCAGCATGCTTCCATTGCAGTACTCTGCTGCACATGTAAGTGCAAGAGATCCTGAAGCACTCACTTATCATGGGAAAGTACCAATGTGTTTCTTCGTTGGTTGATGGAAGAAACATCTTACAAAAACTCTCCAGATTATTGACTTTTTAAAGTTTTTCTAGGAAACGTTTTAGATGAATGCTTATTAGCCTTTGTCAGTATGGACTTTTGCAAAGTGTCTCTGTGGCGCAATCAGTTAGTGTGTTTGGCTATTAACCAAAAGGTTGGTGGTTCAATCCCACCCAGGGACGTAGTTAACCTTGTGATCAGATTTTGGTGATATTTAAGTAGACAAGTCAAAATTTCAAACCTCCTCTTATGGTGTAGGGTACATGGCCTTCTCTGATGTAATCAGAGTTAGATTTGATTCAGTGATTTTATAAAAAACAGCTAGGAAGCACAATTTAGCAGTGGGTTGCAGAGAAAAAAAATATGCTGGCAGAAAAATCCAATCGAGTGATTAAACAGCTCTTCATTTTCTGGCTTTATTTTTATGCTAACAAATTTGTTCTCTGAAAAGTGTCCACAAAGCCAAGTCTCTGATTAACACCTTTGTAAGGATGGTTTTTCACCTATTACTAAATTAAACTTGCTTCATTGGAAAGGCAGCAAGATGCATCCTCATTTCAATGTCTACTGAAATAATACAAGTTGACACCAGGAAACATTAACGCCACTGCATCCTTGCTGCTTTCTCATGTGGAAGTCTGTTTAATGTGAAAACAAGGTGATATCTAATTAGCACACAGGTAAGGAATTAAGAAAATCTTTATTTAAGGGTGAAGATGTTTCTCACAAAATTGTTGACCCAATGCAACATTGAAATTCAAGCTGGAAAGATGATTTTAATATATCACTTGTACATTTTGTATTGCTCTTCTGGTGACAATGTAGTTTGTTTTTGTCAATTACCATTTTAATAATAGGGTAAAGAAAATGAAGTGGATTTTTGAAAGAAAGCAATACTGTCAATATACTATTAAAACAAATTAAAATGGTAAAAGTTATTGTACTTTAAGTAAAAATAAAAGAGACAAAATATCAATCCCAGTTTTGGATTACTTTAATTAACAAAAAAAAAAATGCATATAGCAGAGGATAGTTTCAATCTGCCTACCTCTGGGTTATGGGCCCAGCATGCTTCCATTGCAGTACTCTGCTGCACATGTAAGTTCAAGAGATCCTGAAGCACTCACTCATCATGGGAAAGTACCAATGTGTTTCTTCGTTGGTTGATGGAAGAAACATCTTACAAAAACTCTCCAGATTATTGACTTTTGAAAGTTTTTCTAGGAAACGTTTTAGATGAATGCTTATTAGCCTTTGTCAGTATGGACTTTTGCAAAGTGTCTCTGTGGCGCAATCAGTTAGTATGTACGGCTATTAACCATAAGGTTGGTGGTTCAATCCCACCCAGGGACCTAATTGACCTTGTTATCAGATTTTTGTGATCTTTAAGTAGACAAGTCAAAATTTCAAACCCCCTGTTATGGTGTAGGGTACCTGGCCTTCTCTGATGTAATCAGAGTTAGATTTGATTCAGTGATTTTATAAAAACAGCTAGGAAGCACAATTTAGCAGTGGGTTGCAGAGAAAAAAAATATGCTGGCAGAAAAATCCAATTGAGTGATTAAACAGCTCTTTATTTTCTGGCTTTATTTTTATGCTAACAAATTTGTTCTCTGAAAAGTGTCCACAAAGCCAAGTCTCTGATTAACACCTTTGTAAGGATGGTTTTTCACCTATTACTAAATTAAACTTGCTTCATTGGAAAGGCAGCAAGATGCATCCTCATTTCAATGTCTACTGAATTAATACAGGTTGACACCAGGAAACATTAACGCCACTGCATCCTTGCTGCTTTCTCTTGTGGAAGTCTGTTTAATGTGAAAACAAGGTGATATCTAATTAGCACACAGGTAAGGAATTAAGAAAATCTTTATTTAAGGGTGAAGATGTTTCTCACAAAATCGTTGCCCCAATGCATCATTGAAATTCAAGCTGGAAAGATGATTTTAATATATCACTTGTACATTTTGTATTGCTCTTCTGGTGACAATGTAGTTTGTTTTTGTCAATTACCATTTTAATAATAGGGTAAAGAAAATTAAGTGGATTTTTGAAAGAAAACAATACTGTCAATATACTATTAAAACAAATTAAAATGGTAAAAGTTATTGTACTTTAAGTAAAAATAAAAGAGCCAAAATATCAATCCCAGTTTTGGATTACTTTAATTAACAAACAAAAAAATGCATATAGCAGAGGATAGTTTCAATCTGCCTACCTCTGGGTTATGGGCCCAGCATGCTTCCATTGCTGTACTCTGCTGCACATGTAAGTGCAAGAGATCCTGAAGCACTCACTCATCATGGGAAAGTACCAATGTGTTTCTTCGTTGGTTGATGGAAGAAACATCTTACAAAAACTCTCCAGATTATTAACTTTTGAAAGTTTTTCTAGGAAACGTTTTAGATGAATGCTTATTAGCCTTTGTCAGTATGTGCTTTTGAAAAAGTGTCTCTGTGGCGCAATCAGTTAGTGTGTACGGCTATTAACCAAAAGGTTGGTGGTTCAATCCCACCCAGGGACCTAATTGACCTTGTTATCAGATTTTGGTGATCTTTAAGTAGACAAGTCAAATTTCATACCCCCTGTTATGGTGTAGGGTACCTGGCCTTCTCTGATGTAATCAGAGTTAGATTTGATTCAGTGATTTTATAAAAACAGCTAGGAAGCACAATTTAGCAGTGGGTTGCAGAGAAAAAAAATATGCTGGCAGAAAAATCCAATTGAGTGATTAAACAGCTCTTCATTTTCTGGCTTTATTTTTATGCTAACAAATTTGTTCTCTGAAAAGTGTCCACAAAGCCAAGTCTCTGATTAACACCTTTGTAAGGATGGTTTTTCACCTATTACTAAATTAAACTTGCTTCATTGGAAAGGCAGCAAGATGCATCCTCATTTCAATGTCTACTAAAATAATACAAGTTGACACCAGGAAACATTAACGCCACTGCATCCTTGCTGCTTTCTCATGTGGAAGTCTGTTTAATATGAAAACAAGGTGATATCTAATTAGCACACAGGTAAGGAATTAAGAAAATCTTTATTTAAGGGTGAAGATGTTTCTCACAAAATCGTTGCCCCAATGCATCATTGAAATTCAAGCTGGAAATGTGATTTTAATATATCACTTGTACATTTTGTATTGCTCTTCTGGTGACAATGTAGTTTGTTTTTGTCAATTACCATTTTAATAATAGGGTAAAGAAAATGAAGTGGATTTTTGAAAGAAAACAATACTGTCAATATACTATTAAAACAAATTAAAATGGTAAAAGTTATTGTACTTTAAGTAAAAATAAAAGAGACAAAATATCAATCCCAGTTTTGGATTACTTTAATTAACAAAAAAAAAATGCATATAGCAGAGGATAGTTTCAATCTGCCTACCTCTGGGTTATGGGCCCAGCATGCTTCCATTGCAGTACTCTGCTGCACATGTAAGTTCAAGAGATCCTGAAGCACTCACTCATCATGGGAAAGTACCAATGTGTTTCTTCGTTGGTTGATGGAAGAAACATCTTACAAAAACTCTCCAGATTATTGACTTTTTAAAGTTTTTCTAGGAAACGTTTTAGATGAATGCTTATTAGCCTTTGTCAGTATGGACTTTTGCAAAGTGTCTCTGTGGCGCAATCAGTTAGTATGTACGGCTATTAACCAAAAGGTTGGTGGTTCAATCCCACCCAGGGACCTAATTGACCTTGTTATCAGATTTTGGTGATCTTTAAGTAGACAAGTCAAAATTTCAAACCCCCTGTTATGGTGTAGGGTACCTGGCCTTCTCTGATGTAATCAGAGTTAGATTTGATTCAGTGATTTTATAAAAACAGCTAGGAAGCACAATTTAGCAGTGGGTTGCAGAGAAAAAAAATATGCTGGCAGAAAAATCCAATTGAGTGATTAAACAGCTCTTTATTTTCTGGCTTTATTTTTATGCTAACAAATTTGTTCTCTGAAAAGTGTCCACAAAGCCAAGTCTCTGATTAACACCTTTGTAAGGATGGTTTTTCACCTATTACTAAATAAAACTTGCTTCATTGGAAAGGCAGCAAGATGCATCCTCATTTCAATGTCTACTGAAATAATACAGGTTGACACCAGGAAACATTAACGCCACTGCATCCTTGCTGCTTTCTCATGTGGAAGTCTGTTTAATGTGAAAACAAGGTGATATCTAATTAGCACACAGGTAAGGAATTAAGAAAATCTTTATTTAAGGGTGAAGATGTTTCTCACAAAATCGTTGCCCCCATGCATCATTGAAATTCAAGCTGGAAAGATGATTTTAATATATCACTTGTACATTTTGTATTGCTCTTCTGGTGACAATGTAGTTTGTTTTTGTCAATTACCATTTTATTATAGGGTAAAGAAAATTAAGTGGATTTTTGAAAGAAAACAATACTGTCAATATACTATTAAAACAAATTAAAATGGTAAAAGTTATTGTACTTTAAGTAAAAATAAAAGAGCCAAAATATCAATCCCAGTTTTGGATTACTTTAATTAACAAACAAAAAAATGCATATAGCAGAGGATAGTTTCAATCTGCCTACCTCTGGGTTATGGGCCCAGCATGCTTCCATTGCAGTACTCTGCTGCACATGTAAGTGCAAGAGATCCTGAAGCACTCACTTATCATGGGAAAGTACCAATGTGTTTCTTCGTTGGTTGATGGAAGAAACATCTTACAAAAACTCTCCAGATTATTGACTTTTTAAAGTTTTTCTAGGAAACGTTTTAGATGAATGCTTATTAGCCTTTGTCAGTATGGACTTTTGCAAAGTGTCTCTGTGGCGCAATCGGTTAGTGTGTTTGGCTATTAACCAAAAGGTTGGTGGTTCAATCCCACCCAGGGACGTAATTAACCTTGTGATCAGATTTTGGTGATATTTAAGTAGACAAGTCAAAATTTCAAACCTCCTCTTATGGTGTAGGGTACATGGCCTTCTCTGATGTAATCAGAGTTAGATTTGATTCAGTGATTTTATAAAAAACAGCTAGGAAGCACAATTTAGCAGTGGGTTGCAGAGAAAAAAAATATGCTGGCAGAAAAATCCAATCGAGTGATTAAACAGCTCTTCATTTTCTGGCTTTATTTTTATGCTAACAAATTTGTTCTCTGAAAAGTGTCCACAAAGCCAAGTCTCTGATTAACACCTTTGTAAGGATGGTTTTTCACCTATTACTAAATTAAACTTGCTTCATTGGAAAGGCAGCAAGATGCATCCTCATTTCAATGTCTACTGAAATAATACAAGTTGACACCAGGAAACATTAATGCCACTGCATCCTTGCTGCTTTCTCATGTGGAAGTCTGTTTAATGTGAAAACAAGGTGATATCTAATTAGCACACAGGTAAGGAATTAAGAAAATCTTTATTTAAGGGTGAAGATGTTTCTCACAAAATTGTTGACCCAATGCAACATTGAAATTCAAGCTGGAAAGATGATTTTAATATATCACTTGTACATTTTGTATTGCTCTTCTGGTGACAATGTAGTTTGTTTTTGTCAATTACCATTTTAATAATAGGGTAAAGAAAATGAAGTGGATTTTTGAAAGAAAGCAATACTGTCAATATACTATTAAAACAAATTAAAATGGTAAAAGTTATTGTACTTTAAGTAAAAATAAAAGAGACAAAATATCAATCCCAGTTTTGGATTACTTTAATTAACAAAAAAAAAAAATGCATATAGCAGAGGATAGTTTCAATCTGCCTACCTCTGGGTTATGGGCCCAGCATGCTTCCATTGCAGTACTCTGCTGCACATGTAAGTTCAAGAGATCCTGAAGCACTCACTCATCATGGGAAAGTACCAATGTGTTTCTTCGTTGGTTGATGGAAGAAACATCTTACAAAAACTCTCCAGATTATTGACTTTTGAAAATTTTTCTAGGAAACGTTTTAGATGAATGCTTATTAGCCTTTGTCAGTATGGACTTTTGCAAAGTGTCTCTGTGGCGCAATCAGTTAGTATGTACGGCTATTAACCATAAGGTTGGTGGTTCAATCCCACCCAGGGACCTAATTGACCTTGTTATCAGATTTTTGTGATCTTTAAGTAGACAAGTCAAAATTTCAAACCCCCTGTTATGGTGTAGGGTACCTGGCCTTCTCTGATGTAATCAGAGTTAGATTTGATTCAGTGATTTTATAAAAACAGCTAGGAAGCACAATTTAGCAGTGGGTTGCAGAGAAAAAAAATATGCTGGCAGAAAAATCCAATTGAGTGATTAAACAGCTCTTTATTTTCTGGCTTTATTTTTATGCTAACAAATTTGTTCTCTGAAAAGTGTCCACAAAGCCAAGTCTCTGATTAACACCTTTGTAAGGATGGTTTTTCACCTATTACTAAATTAAACTTGCTTCATTGGAAAGGCAGCAAGATGCATCCTCATTTCAATGTCTACTGAATTAATACAGGTTGACACCAGGAAACATTAACGCCACTGCATCCTTGCTGCT
Organism: Pseudophryne corroboree; assembly: GCF_028390025.1. Lineage (NCBI taxonomy): Eukaryota > Metazoa > Chordata > Amphibia > Anura > Myobatrachidae > Pseudophryne > Pseudophryne corroboree. Next base: position 194,628 of record NW_026970305.1, read on the forward strand.
TTCTCTTGTGTAAGTCTGTTTAATGTGAAAACAAGGTGATATCTAATTAGCACACAGGTAAGGAATTAAGAAAATCTTTATTTAAGGGTGAAGATGTTTCTCACAAAATCGTTGCCCCAATGCATCATTGAAATTCAAGCTGGAAAGATGATTTTAATATATCACTTGTACATTTTGTATTGCTCTTCTGGTGACAATGTAGTTTGTTTTTGTCAATTACCATTTTAATAATAGGGTAAAGAAAATTAAGTGGATTTTTGAAAGAAAACAATACTGTCAATATACTATTAAAACAAATTAAAATGGTAAAAGTTATTGTACTTTAAGTAAAAATAAAAGAGCCAAAATATCAATCCCAGTTTTGGATTACTTTAATTAACAAACAAAAAAATGCATATAGCAGAGGATAGTTTCAATCTGCCTACCTCTGGGTTATGGGCCCAGCATGCTTCCATTGCTGTACTCTGCTGCACATGTAAGTGCAAGAGATCCTGAAGCACTCACTCATCATGGGAAAGTACCAATGTGTTTCTTCGTTGGTTGATAGAAGAAACATCTTACAAAAACTCTCCAGATTATTGACTTTTTTAAGTTTTTCTAGGAAACGTTTTAGATGAATGCTTATTAGCATTTGTCAGTATGTACTTTTGCAAAGTGTCTCTGTGGCGCAATCAGTTAGTGTGTACGGCTGTTAACCAAAAGGTTGGTGGTTCAATCCCACCCAGGGACGTAATTGACCTTGTTATCAGATTTTGGTGATCTTTAAGTAGACAAGTCAAATTTCATACCCCCTGTTATGGTGTAGGGTACCTGGCCTTCTCTGATGTAATCAGAGTTAGATTTGATTCAGTGATTTTATAAAAACATCTAGGAAGCACAATTTAGCAGTGGGTTGCAGAGAAAAAGAAATATGCTGGCAAAAAAATCAAATTGCGTGATTAAACAGCTCTTCATTTTCTGGCTTTATTTTTATGCTAACAAATTTGTTCTCTGAAAAGTGTCCACAAAGCCAAGTCTCTGATTAACACCTTTGTAGGGATGGTTTTTCACCTATTACTAAATTAAACTTGCTTCATTGGAAAGGCAGCAAGATGTATCCTCATTTCAATGTCTACTGAAATAATACAGGTTGACACCAGGAAACATTAACGCCACTGCATCCTTGCTGCTTTCTCATGTGGAAGTCTGTTTAATGTGAAAACAAGGTGATATCTAATTAGCACACAGGTAAGGAATTAAGAAAATCTTTATTTAAGGGTGAAGATGTTTCTCACAAAATTGTTGACCCAATGCATCATTGAAATTCAAGCTGGAAAGATGATTTTAATATATCACTTGTACATTTTGTATTGCTCTTCTGGTGACAATGTAGTTTGTTTTTGTCAATTACCATTTTAATAATAGGGTAAAGAAAATGAAGTGGATTTTTGAAAGAAAACAATACTGTCAATATACTATTAAAACAAATTAAAATGGTAAAAGTTATTGTACTTTAAGTAAAAATAAAACAGACAAAATATCAATCCCAGTTTTGGATTACTTTAATTAACAAACAAAAAAATGCATATAGCAGAGGATAGTTTCAATCTGCCTACCTCTGGGTTATGGGCCCAGCATGCTTCCATTGCAGTACTCTGCTGCACATGTAAGTTCAAGAGATCCTGAAGCACTCACTCATCATGGGAAAGTACCAATGTGTTTCTTCGTTGGTTGATGGAAGAAACATCTTACAAAAACTTTCCAGATTATTGACTTTTTAAAGTTTTTCTAGGAAACGTTTTAGATGAATGCTTATTAGCCTTTGTCAGTATGGACTTTTGCAAAGTGTCTCTGTGGCGCAATCAGTTAGTATGTACGGCTATTAACCAAAAGGTTGGTGGTTCAATCCCACCCAGGGACCTAATTGACCTTGTTATCAGATTTTGGTGATCTTTAAGTAGACAGTCAAAATTTCATACCCCCTTTTATGGTGTAGGGTACCTGGCCTTCTCTGATGTAATCAGAGTTAGATTTGATTCAGTGATTTTATAAAAACAGCTAGGAAGCACAATTTAGCAGTGGGTTGCAGAGAAAAAAAATATGCTGGCAGAAAAATCCAATTGAGTGATTAAACAGCTCTTTATTTTCTGGCTTTATTTTTATGCTAACAAATTTGTTCTCTGAAAAGTGTCCACAAAGCCAAGTCTCTGATTAACACCTTTGTAAGGATGGTTTTTCACCTATTACTAAATTAAACTTGCTTCATTGGAAAGGCAGCAAGATGCATCCTCATTTCAATGTCTACTGAAATAATACAGGTTGACACCAGGAAATATTAACGCCACTGCATCCTTGCTGCTTTCTCATGTGGAAGTCTGTTTAATGTGAAAACAAGGTGATATCTAATTAGCACACAGGTAAGGAATTAAGAAAATCTTTATTTAAGGGTGAAGATGTTTCTCACAAAATCGTTGCCCCAATGCATCATTGAAATTCAAGCTGGAAAGATGATTTTAATATATCACTTGTACATTTTGTATTGCTCTTCTGGTGACAATGTAGTTTGTTTTTGTCAATTACCATTTTAATAATAGGGTAAAGAAAATGAAGTGGATTTTTGAAAGAAAACAATACTGTCAATATACTATTAAAACAAATTAAAATGGTAAAAGTTATTGTACTTTAAGTAAAAATAAAAGAGACAAAATATCAATCCCAGTTTTGGATTACTTTAATTAACACAAAAAAAATGCATATAGCAGAGGATAGTTTCAATCTGCCTACCTCTGGGTTATGGGCCCAGCATCACTGTATGCAAATCCGTCTTCTGCAGACCTTCCCCCAGGAATGCTTGTACTAGTTGTTGCATTTGGTTTGTTGTTTGGGGGTGCTTCAGTATTAGGCAGCCTTCTGCCCTCCCATGTTCATTTGAAAATATGTGTTCTCCCTGCAGTTGTTGTCCCCAGATGAGAGTTCCCTTGTGCTGCCTCAGTTGAATCGCCTTTACTTGACAGAGATGTGCCTGAGCAGCGGCCCTCCCCAGCCCTATCCCAAATCATACTTATTTTGCATAGGAGATATCATGGTCATGAAGATTGTTCTCCCAGGGTGAGGTTCATTCATTGCATTCTGGGTATGATGACCCCTGTGATTTCCCCAAATATGGGAAACTCGACTGCATTATTTGTGGTAGTGGGGGACTGTGTTTGTGCTTTCCTCTGGTCAGCTCTGGTAAAAGTCAGATTTCTTTGTCTCAGATCTTCCTCTAGCCTTGTTCTTCTTTCGAGAGTTCCCTTGTGCTGCCTCAGTTGGATCTCCTTCACTTGACAGGGGGGTGCCCGAGCAGCGACCCTCCCCAGCTCTAGCCCAACTCCTACTTACCTGCCAGGTGAGATACTATGATCAGGAAGGTGCTTCTCCCAGGGCAAGGCTCACCCATTGCACTCTGGGTGTGCTGCCCCTTTGATTTCCCCAAATGTGGGACACTTGACTGCATAATTTGTGTTTCCCCTGGTCGGCTCTCATATAATTCAGATCTCTTTGTCTCAGGTCTCTCTTCAGCCTAGTTTGCTGTCTGTTTCCACTTCTCTTTTCTTGAGCCGCTCCCTTCTATGCCCTTGCACACTAGCCTGACTTCTCCCATCTGCTTACTTTGTGCCTTCCAACGCACAATGCGAACTACAGGTAGTGCTGCAGGGCCCACACCCTTTTACTTGCCTTACAGAGCAGCTCTGGAGCTGTTACAGTGCCCAGCTGCTGCAAGAAATCAGCTTGAATGCTTCAGGGGCTGGGGCATAGCCAACATGAGCCCCACACCGAAGGAGGGTGGAGGTGTTTAATGCGAACTAGGGGTCATCCAAGCGCCGCAAAAGGCCGCCATGCCCTGCATGCCCCTTTTCTCTTTTCATATGCAGACGAGGGTTGAAGCCAACTTTGACCCACTGCTTGGATGACATCACCATATGCAAATCCATCTGCTGCAGGCCTTCCCCCAGGAATGCTTGCACTAGTTGTTGCATTTGGTTTGTTGTTTGGGGGTGCTTCAGTATTAGGCAGCCTTCTGCCCTCCCATGTTCATCTGAAAATATGTGTTCTCCCTGCAGTTGTTGTCCCCAGATGAGAGTTCCCTTGTGGTGCCTCAGTTGAATCTCCTTTACTTGACAGAGATGTGCCTGAGCAGCGGCCCTCCCCAGCCCTATCCCAAATCATACTTATTTTGCATAGGAGATACCATGGTCATGAAGATTGTTCTCCCAGGGTGAGGTTCATTCATTGCATTCTGGGTATGCTGACCCCTGTGATTTCCCCAAATGTGGGAAACTCGACTGCATTATTTGTGGTAGTGGGGGACTGTGTTTGTGCTTTCCTCTGGTCAGCTCTGGTAAAAGTCAGATTTCTTTGTCTCAGATCTTCCTCTAGCCTTGTTCTTCTTTCGAGAGTTCCCTTGTGCTGCCTCAGTTGGATCTCCTTCACTTGACAGGGGGGTGCCCGAGCAGCGACCCTCCCCAGCTCTAGCCCAACTCCTACTTACCTGCCAGGTGAGATACTATGATCATGAAGGTGCTTCTCCCAGGGCAAGGCTCATCCATTGCACTCTGGGTGTGCTGCTCCTGTGATTTCCCCAAATGTGGGAAACTTGACTGCATAATTTGTGTTTCCACTGGTCGGCTTTCATATAATTCAGATCTCTTTGTCTCAGGTCTCTCTCCAGCCTAGTTTGCTGTCTGTTTCCACTTCTTTTTTTTTGAGCCCCTCCCTTCTATACCCTTGTGCACTATCCTGACTTCTACTCCTGTCTGCTTACTTTGTGCCTTCCAATGCACAATGCAAACTACAGGTAGTGCTGCAGGGCCCACAACCTTTTACTTGCCTTACAGAGCAGCTCTGGAGCTGTTACAGTGCCAAGCTGCTGCAAGAAATCAGCTTGAATGCTGGGGCATTGCCAATATGAGCCCCACACCGAAGGATGGTGGGGGTGTTTAATGCGAACTAAGGGTCATCCAAGCGCCGCAAAAGGCCGCCATGCCCTGCATACCCCTTTTCTCTTTTCATATGCAGATGAGGGTTCCAGCCAACTTTGGCCCACTGCTTGGATGACATCACTGTATGCAAATCCGTCTTCTGCAGACCTTCCCCCAGGAATGCTTGTACTAGTTGTTGCATTTGGTTTGTTGTTTGGGGGTGCTTCAGTATTAGGCAGCCTTCTGCCCTCCCATGTTCATTTGAAAATATGTGTTCTCCCTGCAGTTGTTGTCCCCAGATGAGAGTTCCCTTGTGCTGCCTCAGTTGAATCTCCTTTACTTGACAGAGATATGCCTGAGCAGCGGCCCTCCCCAGCCCTATCCCAAATCATACTTATTTTGCATAGGAGATACCATGGTCATGAAGATTGTTCTCCCAGGGTGAGGTTCATTCATTGCATTCTGGGTATGCTGACCCCTGTGATTTCCCCAAATGTGGGAAACTCGACTGCATTATTTGTGGTAGTGGGGGACTGTGTTTGTGCTTTCCTCTGGTCAGCTCTGGTAAAAGTCAGATTTCTTTGTCTCAGATCTTCCTCTAGCCTTGTTCTTCTTTCGAGAGTTCCCTTGTGCTGCCTCAGTTGGATCTCCTTCACTTGACAGGGGGGTGCCCGAGCAGTGACCCTCCCCAGCTCTAGCCCAACTCCTACTTACCTGCCAGGTGAGATACTATGATCAGGAAGGTGCTTCTCCCAGGGCAAGGCTCACCCATTGCACTCTGGGTGTGCTGCTCCTGCGATTTCCCCAAATGTGGGACACTTGACTGCATAATTTGTGTTTCCTCTGGTCGGCTCTCGTATAATTCAGATCTCTTTGTCTCAGGTCTCTCTCCAGCCTAGTTTGCTGTCTGTTTCCACTTCTCTTTTCTTGAGCCGCTCCCTTCTATGCCCTTGCGCACTATCCTGACTTCTCCCGTCTGCTTACTTTGTGCCTTCCAACGCACAATGCGAACTACAGGTAGTGCTGCAGGGCCCACACCCTTTTAGTTGCCTTACAGAGCAGCTCTGGAGCTGTTACAGTGCCCAGCTGCTGCAAGAAATCAGCTGGAATGCTTCAGGGGCTGGGGCATTGCCAACATGAGCCCCACACCGAAGGAGGGTGGGGGTGTTTAATGCGAACTGAGGGTCATCCAAGCGCCGCAAAAGGCCGCCATGCCCTGCATACCCCTTTTCTCTTTTCATATGCAGATGAGGGTTCCAGCCAACTTTGGCCCACTGCTTGGATGACATCACTGTATGCAAATCCGTCTTCTGCAGACCTTCCCCCAGGAATGCTTGTACTAGTTGTTGCATTTGGTTTGTTGTTTGGGGGTGCTTCAGTATTAGGCAGCCTTCTGCCCTCCCATGTTCATTTGAAAATATGTGTTCTCCCTGCAGTTGTTGTCCCCAGATGAGAGTTCCCTTGTGCTGCCTCAGATGAATCTCCTTTACTTGACAGATATATGCCTGAGCAGCGGCCCTCCCCAGCCCTATCCCAAATCATACTTATTTTGCATAGGAGATACCATGGTCATGAAGATTGTTCTCCCAGGGTGAGGTTCATTCATTGCATTCTGGGTATGCTGACCCCTGTGATTTCCCCAAATGTGGGAAACTCGACTGCATTATTTGTGGTAGTGGGGGACTGTGTTTGTGCTTTCCTCTGCTCAGCTCTGGTAAAAGTCAGATTTCTTTGTCTCAGATCTTCCTCTAGCCTTGTTCTTCTTTCGAGAGTTCCCTTGTGCTGCCTCAGTTGGATCTCCTTCACTTGACAGGGGGGTGCCCTAGCAGCGACCCTCCCCAGCTCTAGCCCAACTCCTACTTACCTGCCTGGTGAGATATTATGATCAGGAAGGTGCTTCTCCCAGGGCAAGGCTCACCCATTGCACTCTGGGTGTGCTGCTCCTGCGATTTCCCCAAATGTGGGGCACTTGACTGCATAATTTGTGTTTCCTCTGGTCGGCTCTCGTATAATTCAGATCTCTTTGTCTCAGGTCTCTCTCCAGCCTAGTTTGCTGTCTGTTTCCACTTCTCTTTTCTTGAGCCGCTCCCTTCTATGCCCTTGCGCACTATCCTGACTTCTCCCGTCTGCTTACTTTGTGCCTTCCAACGCACAATGCGAACTACAGGTAGTGCTGCAGGGCCCACACCCTTTTACTTGCCTTACAGAGCAGCTCTGGAGCTGTTACAGTGCCCAGCTGCTGCAAGAAATCAGCTTGAATGCTTCAGGTGCTGGGGCATAGCCAACATGAGCCCCACACCGAAGGAGGGTGGAGGTGTTTAATGCGAATTAGGGGTCATGCAAGCGCCGCAAAAGGCCGCCATGCCCTGCACATCCCTTTTTTCTTTTCATATGCAGACGAGGGTTGAAGCCAACTTTGACCCACTGCTTGGATGACATCACCATATGCAAATCCATCTGCTGCAGGCCTTCCCCCAGGAATGCTTGCACTAGTTGTTGCATTTGGTTTGTTGTTTTTTGGGTGCTTCAGTATTAGGCAGCCTTCTGCCCTCCCATGTTCATCTGAAAATATGTGTTCTCCCTGCAGTTGTTGTCCCCAGATGAGAGTTCCCTTGTGCTGCCTCAGTTGAATCGCCTTTACTTGACAGAGATGTGCCTGAGCAGCGGCCCTCCCCAGCCCTATACCAAATCATACTTATTTTGCATAGGAGATATCATGGTCATGAAGATTGTTCTCCCAGGGTGAGGTTCATTCATTGCATTCTGGGTATGATGACCCCTGTGATTTCCCCAAATGTGGGAAACTCGACTGCATTATTTGTGGTAGTGGGGGACTGTGTTTGTGCTTTCCTCTGGTCAGCTCTGGTAAAAGTCAGATTTCTTTGTCTCAGATCTTCCTCTAGCCTTGTTCTTCTTTCGAGAGTTCCCTTGTGCTGCCTCAGTTGGATCTCCTTCACTTGACAGGGGGGTGCCCGAGCAGCGACCCTCCCCAGCTCTAGCCCAACTCCTACTTACCTGCCAGGTGAGATACTATGATGATGTAGGTGCTTCTCCCAGGGCAAGGCTCACCCATTGCACTCTGGGTGTGCTGCCCCTTTGATTTCCCCAAATGTGGGAAACTTGACTGCATAATTTGTGTTTCCCCTGGTCGGCTCTCATATAATTCAGATCTCTTTGTCTCAGGTCTCTCTTCAGCCTAGTTTGCTGTCTGTTTCCACTTCTCTTTTCTTGAGCCGCTCCCTTCTATGCCCTTGCGCACTATCCTGACTTCTCCCATCTGCTTACTTTGTGCCTTCCAACGCACAATGCGAACTACAGGTAGTGCTGCAGGGCCCACACCCTTTTACTTGCCTTACAGAGCAGCTCTGGAGCTGTTACAGTGCCCAGCTGCTGCAAGAAATCAGCTTGAATGCTTCAGGGGCTGGGGCATAGCCAACATGAGCCCCACACCGAAGGAGGGTGGAGGTGTTTAATGCGAACTAGGGGTCATCCAAGCGCCGCAAAAGGCCGCCATGCCCTGCACGCCCCTTTTCTCTTTTCATATGCAGATGAGGGTTGAAGCCAACTTTGACCCACTGCTTGGATGACATCACCATATGCAAATCCATCTGCTGCAGGCCTTCCCCCAGGAATGCTTGTACTAGTAGTTGCATTTGGTTTGTTGTTTGGGGGTGCTTCAGTATTAGGCAGCCTTCTGCCCTCCCATGTTCATCTGAAAATATGTGTTCTCCCTGCAGTTGTTGTCCCCAGATGAGAGTTCCCTTGTGCTGCCTCAGTTGAATCTCCTTTACTTGACAGAGATGTGCCTGAGCAGCGGCCCTCCCCAGCCCTATCCCAAATCATACTTATTTTGCATAGGAGATACCATGGTCATGAAGATTGTTCTCCCAGGGTGAGGTTCATTCATTGCATTCTGAGTATGCTGACCCCTGTGATTTCCCCAAATGTGGGAAACTCGACTGCATTATTTGTGGTAGAGGGGGACTATGTTTGTGCTTTCCTCTGGTCAGCTCTGTTAAAAGTCAGATTTCTTTGTCTCAGATCTTCCTCTAGCCTTGTTCCTCTTTCGAGAGTTCCCTTGTGCTGCCTCAGTTGGATCTCCTTCACTTGACAGGGGGGTTCCCGAGCAGCGACCCTCCCCAGCTCTAGCCCAACTCCTACTTACCTGCCAGGTGAGATACTATGATCATGAAGGTGCTTCTCCCAGGGCAAGGCTCACCCATTGCACTCTGGGTGTGCTGCTCCTGCAATTTCCCCAAATGTGGGACACTTGACTGCATAATTTGTGATTCCTCTGGTCGGCTCTCGTATAATTCAGATCTCTTTGTCTCAGGTCTCTCTCCAGCCTAGTTTGCTGTCTGTTTCCACTTCTCTTTTCTTGAGCCGCTCCCTTCTATGCCCTTGCGCACTATCCTGACTTCTCCCATCTGCTTACTTTGTGCCTTCCAACGCACAATGCATACTACAGGTAGTGCTGCAGGGCCCACACCCTTTTACATGCTTTACAGAACAGCTCTGGAGCTGTTACAGTGCCCAGCTGCTGCAAGAAATCATCTTGAATGCTTCAGGGGCTGGGGCATAGCCAACATGAGCCCCACACCGAAGGAGGGTGGAGATGTTTAATGCGAATTAAGGGTCATCCAAGCGCCACAAAAGGACGCCATGCCCTGCACATCCCTTTTTTCTTTTCATATGCAGACGAGGGTTGAAGCCAACTTTGACCCACTGCTTGGATGACATCACCATATGCAAATCCATCTGCTGCAGGCCTTCCCCCAGGAATGCTTACACTAGTTGTTGCATTTGGTTTGTTGTTTGGGGGTGCTTCAGTATTAGGCAGCCTTCTGCCCTCCCATGTTCATCTGAAAATATGTGTTCTCCCTGCAGTTGTTGTCCCCAGATGAGAGTTCCCTTGTGCTGCCTCAGTTGAATCTCCTTTACTTGACAGAGATGTGCCTGAGCAGCGGCCCTCCCCAGCCCTATCCCAAATCATACTTATTTTGCATAGGAGATACCATGGTCATGAAGATTGTTCTCCCAGGGTGAGGTTCATTCATTGCATTCTGGGTATGCTGACCCCTGTGATTTCCCCAAATGTGGGAAACTCGACTGCATTATTTGTGGTAGTGGGGGACTGTGTTTGGGCTTTCCTCTGCTCAGCTCTGGTAAAAGTCAGATTTCTTTGTCTCAGATCTTCCTCTAGCCTTGTTCTTCTTTCGAGAGTTCCCTTGTGCTGCCTCAGTTGGATCTCCTTCACTTGACAGGGGGGTGCCCGAGCAGCGACCCACCCCAGCTCTAGCCCAACTCCTACTTACCTGCCAGGTGAGATACTATGATCAGGAAGGTGCTTCTCCCAGGGCAAGGCTCACCCATTGCACTCTGGGTGTGCTGCTCCTGTGATTTCCCCAAATGTGGGAAACTTGACTGCATAATTTGTGTTTCCTCTGGTCGGCTCTCGTATAATTCAGATCTCTTTGTCTCAGGTCTTTCTCCAGCCTAGTTTGCTGTCTGTTTCCACTTCTCTTTTCTTGAGCCGCTCCCTTCTATGCCCTTGCGCACTATCCTGACCTCTCCCGTCTGCTTACTTTGTGCCTTCCAACGCACAATGCATACTACAGGTAGTGCTGCAGGGCCCACACCCTTTCACATGCTTTACAGAACAGCTCTGGAGCTGTTACAGTGCCCAGCTGCTGCAAGAAATCATCTTGAATGCTTCAGGGGCTGGGGCAAAGCCAACATGAGCCCCACACCGAAGGAGGGTGGAGATGTTTAATGCGAATTAAGGGTCATCCAAGCGCCACAAAAGGACGCCATGCCCTGCACATCCCTTTTTTGTTTTCATATGCAGACGAGGGTTGAAGCCAACTTTGACCCACTGCTTGGATGACATCACCATATGCAAATCCATCTGCTGCAGGCCTTCCCCCAGGAATGCTTACACTAGTTGTTGCATTTGGTTTGTTGTTTGGGGGTGCTTCAGTATTAGGCAGCCTTCTGCCCTCCCATGTTCATCTGAAAATATGTGTTCTCCCTGCAGTTGTTGTCCCCAGATGAGAGTTCCCTTGTGCTTCCTCAGTTGAATCTCCTTTACTTGACAGAGCTGTGCCTGAGCAGCGGCCCTCCCCAGCCCTATCCCAAATCATACTTATTTTGCATAGGAGATACCATGGTCATGAAGATTGTTCTCCCAGGGTGAGGTTCATTCATTGCATTCTGGGTATGCTGACCCCTGTGATTTCCCCAAATGTGGGAAACTCGACTGCATTATTTGTGGTAGTGGGGGACTGTGTTTGTGCTTTCTTCTGGTCAACTCTGGTAAAAGTCAGATTTCTTTGTCTCAGATCTTCCTCTAGCCTTGTTCTTCTTTCGAGAGTTCCCTTGTGCTGCCTCAGTTGGATCTCCTTCACTTGACAGGGGGGTGCCCGAGCAGCGACCCTCCCCAGCTCTAGCCCAACTCCTACTTACCTGCCAGGTGAGATACTATGATCAGGAAGGTGCTTCTCCCAGGGCAAGGCTCACCCATTGCACTCTGGGTGTGCTGCTCCTGCGATTTCCCCAAATGTGGGACACTTGACTGCATAATTTGTGTTTCCTCTGGTCGGCTCTCGTATAATTCAGATCTCTTTGTCTCAGGTCTCTCTCCAGCCTAGTTTGCTGTCTGTTTCCACTTCTCTTTTCTTGAGCCGCTCCCTTCTATGCCCTTGCGCACTATCCTGACTTCTCCCGTCTGCTTACTATGTGCCTTCCAACGCACAATGCGAACTACAGGTAGTGCTGCAGGGCCCACACCCTTTTAGTTGCCTTACAGAGCAGCTCTGGAGCTGTTACAGTGCCCAGCTGCTGCAAGAAATCAGCTTGAATGCTTCAGGTGCTGGGGCATAGCCAACATGAGCCCCACACCTAAGGAGGGTGGAGGTGTTTAATGCGAATTAGGGGTCATGCAAGCGCCGAATAAGGCCGCCATGCCCTGCACATCCCTTTTTTCTTTTCATATGCAGACGAGGGTTGAAGCCAACTTTGACCCACTGCTTGGATGACATCACCATATGCAAATCCATCTGCTGCAGGCCTTCCCCCAGGAATGCTTGCACTAGTTGTTGCATTTGGTTTGTTGTTTGGGGGTGCTTCAGTATTAGGCAGCCTTCTGCCCTCCCATGTTCATCTGAAAATATGTGTTCTCCCTGCAGTTGTTGTCCCCAGATGAGAGTTCCCTTGTGCTGCCTCAGTTGAATCTCCTTTACTTGACAGAGATGTGCCTGAGCAGCGGCCCTCCCCAGCCCTATCCCAAATCATACTTATTTTGCATAGGAGATACCATGGTCATGAAGATTGTTCTCCCAGGGTGAGGTTCATTCATTGCATTCTGGGTATGATGACCCCTGTGATTTCCCCAAATGTGGGAAACTCGACTGCATTATTTGTGGTAGTGGGGGACTGTGTTTGTGCTTTCTTCTGGTCAACTCTGGTAAAAATCAGATTTCTTTGTCTCAGATCTTCCTCTAGCCTTGTTCCTCTTTCGAGAGTTCCCTTGTGCTGCCTCAGTTGGATCTCCTTCACTTGACAGGGGGGTACCCGAGCAGCGACCCTCCCCAGCTCTAGCCCAACTCCTACTTACCTGCCAGGTGAGATACTATGATCATGTAGGTGCTTCTCCCAGGGCAAGGCTCACCCATTGCACTCTGGGTGTGCTGCCCCTGTGATTTCCCCAAATGTGGGAAACTTGACTGCATAATTTGTGTTTCCCCTGGTCGTCTCTCGTATAATTCAGATCTCTTTGTCTCAGGTCTCTCTCCAGCCTAGTTTGCTGTCTGTTTCCACTTCTCTTTTCTTGAGCCGCTCCCTTCTATGCCCTTGCGCACTATCCTGACTTCTCCCGTCTGCTTACTTTGTGCCTTCCAACACACAATGCAAACTACAGGTAGTGCTGCAGGGCCCACACCCTTTTACTTGCCTCACAGAGCAGCTCTGGAGCTGTTACAGTACCCAGCTGCTGCAAGAAATCAGCTTGAATGCTTCAGGGGCTGGGGCATTGCCAACATGAGCCCCACACCGAAGGAGGGTGGAGGTGTTTAATGCGAACTAAGGGTCACCCAAGCGCCGCAAAAGGCCGCCATGCCCTGCACGCCCCTTTTCTCTTTTCATATGCAGACGAGGGTTGAAGCCAACTTTGACCCACTGCTTGGATGGCATTACCATATGCAAATCAATCTGCTGCAGGCCTTCCCCCAGGAATGCTTGCACTAGTTGTTGCATTTGGTTTGTTGTTTGGGGGTGCTTCGGTATTAGGCAGCCTTCTGCCCTCCCATGTTCATCTGAAAATATGTGTTCTCCCTGCAGTTGTTGTCCCCAGATGAGAGTTCCCTTGTGCTGCCTCAGTTGAATCTCCTTTACTTGACAGAGATGTGCCTGAGCAGCGGCCCTCCCCAGCCCTATCCCAAATCATACTTATTTTGCATAGGAGATACCATGGTCATGAAGATTGTTCTCCCAGGGTGAGGTTCATTCATTGCATTCTGGGTATGCTGACCCCTGTGATTTCCCCAAATGTGGGAAACTCGACTGCATTATTTGTGGTAGTGGGGGACTGTGTTTGTGCTTTCCTCTGCTCAGCTCTGGTAAAAGTCAGATTTCTTTGTCTCAGATCTTCCTCTAGCCTTGTTCTTCTTTCGAGAGTTCCCTTGTGCTGCCTCAGTTGGATCTCCTTCACTTGACAGGGGGGTGCCCGAGCAGCGACCCTCCCCAGCTCTAGCCCAACTCCTACTTACCTGCCAGGTGAGATACTATGATCAGGAAGGTGCTTCTCCCAGGGCAAGGCTCACCCATTGCACTCTGGGTGTGCTGCTACTGCGATTTCCCCAAATGTGGGAAACTTGACTGCATAATTTGTGTTTCCTCTGGTCGGCTCTCGTATAATTCAGATCTCTTTGTCTCAGGTCTTTCTCCAGCCTAGTTTGCTGTCTGTTTCCACTTCTCTTTTCTTGAGCCGCTCCCTTCTATGCCCTTGCGCACTATCCTGACCTCTCCCGTCTGCTTACTTTGTGCCTTCCAACGCACAATGCATACTACAGGTAGTGCTGCAGGGCCCACACCCTTTTACATGCTTTAAAGAACAGCTCTGGAGCTGTTACAGTGCCCAGCTGCTGCAAGAAATCATCTTGAATGCTTCAGGGGCTGGGGCATAGCCAACATGAGCCCCACACCGAAGGAGGGTGGAGATGTTTAATGCGAATTAAGGGTCATCCAAGCGCCACAAAAGGACGCCATGCCCTGCACATCCCTTTTTTCTTTTCATATGCAGACGAGGGTTGAAGCCAACTTTGACCCATTGCTTGGATGACATCACCATATGCAAATCCATCTGCTGCAGGCCTTCCCCCAGGAATGCTTACACTAGTTGTTGCATTTGGTTTGTTGTTTGGGGGTGCTTCAGTATTAGGCAGCCTTCTGCCCTCCCATGTTCATCTGAAAATATGTGTTCTCCCTGCAGTTGTTGTCCCCAGATGAGAGTTCCCTTGTGCTGCCTCAGTTGAATCTCCTTTACTTGACAGAGATGTGCCTGAGCAGCGGCCCTCCCCAGCCCTATCCCAAATCATACTTATTTTGCATAGGAGATACCATGGTCATGAAGATTGTTCTCCCAGGGTGAGGTTCATTCATTGCATTCTGGGTATGCTGACCCCTGTGATTTCCCCAAATGTGGGAAACTCGACTGCATTATTTGTGGTAGTGGGGGACTGTGTTTGTGCTTTCTTCTGGTCAACTCTGGTAAAAGTCAGATTTCTTTGTCTCAGATCTTCCTCTAGCCTTGTTCTTCTTTCGAGAGTTCCCTTGTGCTGCCTCAGTTGGATCTCCTTCACTTGACAGGGGGGTGCCCGAGCAGCGACCCTCCCCAGCTCTAGCCCAACTCCTACTTATCTGCCAGGTGAGATACTATGATCAGGAAGGTGCTTCTCCCAGGGCAAGGCTCACCCATTGCACTCTGGGTGTGCTGCTCCTGCGATTTCCCCAAATGTGGGACACTTGACTGCATAATTTGTGTTTCCTCTGGTCGGCTCTCGTATAATTCAGATCTCTTTGTCTCAGGTCTCTCTCCAGCCTAGTTTGCTGTCTGTTTCCACTTCTCTTTTCTTGAGCCGCTCCCTTCTATGCCCTTGCGCACTATCCTGACTTCTCCTGTCTGCTTACTTTGTGCCTTCCAACGCACAATGCGAACTACAGGTAGTGCTGCAGGGCCCACACCCTTTTAGTTGCCTTACAGAGCAGCTCTGGAGCTGTTACAGTGCCCAGCTGCTGCAAGAAATCAGCTTGAATGCTTCAGGTGCTGGGGCATAGCCAACATGAGCCCCACACCTAAGGAGGGTGGAGGTGTTTAATGCGAATTAGGGGTCATGCAAGCGCCGCAAAAGGCCGCCATGCCCTGCACATCCCTTTTTTCTTTTCATATGCAGACGAGGGTTGAAGCCAACTTTGACCCACTGCTTGGATGACATCACCATATGCAAATCCATCTGCTGCAGGCCTTCCCCCAGGAATGCTTGCACTAGTTGTTGCATTTGGTTTGTTGTTTGGGGGTGCTTCAGTATTAGGCAGCCTTCTGCCCTCCCATGTTCATCTGAAAATATGTGTTCTCCCTGCAGTTGTTGTCCCCAGATGAGAGTTCCCTTGTGCTGCCTCAGTTGAATCGCCTTTACTTGACAGAGATGTGCCTGAGCAGCGGCCCTCCCCAGCCCTATCCCAAATCATACTTATTTTGCATAGGAGATATCATGGTCATGAAGATTGTTCTCCCAGGGTGAGGTTCATTCATTGCATTCTGGGTATGATGACCCCTGTGATTTCCCCAAATGTGGGAAACTCGACTGCATTATTTGTGGTAGAGGGGGACTGTGTTTGTGCTTTCCTCTGGTCAGCTCTGGTAAAAGTCAGATTTCTTTGTCTCAGATCTTCCTCTAGCCTTGTTCTTCTTTCGAGAGTTCCCTTGTGCTGCCTCAGTTGGATCTCCTTCACTTGACAGGGGGGTGCCCGAGCAGCGACCCTCCCCAGCTCTAGCCCAACTCCTACTTACCTGCCAGGTGAGATACTATGATCAGGAAGGTGCTTCTCCCAGGGCAAGGCTCACCCATTGCACTCTGGGTGTGCTGCTCCTGCGATTTCCCCAAATGTGGGACACTTGACTGCATAATTTGTGTTTCCTCTGGTCGGCTCTCGTATAATTCAGATCTCTTTGTCTCAGGTCTCTCTCCAGCCTAGTTTGCTGTCTGTTTCCACTTCTCTTTTCTTGAGCCGCTCCCTTCTATGCCCTTGCGCACTATCCTGACTTCTCCCGTCTGCTTACTTTGTGCCTTCCAACGCACAATGCGAACTACAGGTAGTGCTGCAGGGCCCACACCCTTTTACTTGCCTTACAGAGCAGCTCTGGAGCTGTTACAGTGCCCAGCTGCTGCAAGAAATCAGCTTGAATGCTTCAGGTGCTGGGGCATAGCCAACATGAGCCCCACACCTAAGGAGGGTGGAGGTGTTTAATGCGA
This sequence comes from Pseudophryne corroboree, assembly GCF_028390025.1. NCBI lineage: Eukaryota > Metazoa > Chordata > Amphibia > Anura > Myobatrachidae > Pseudophryne > Pseudophryne corroboree. The sequence continues at coordinate 211,096 of NW_026970305.1, forward strand.
ATTAGGGGTCATGCAAGCGCCGCAAAAGGCCGCCATGCCCTGCACATCCCTTTTTTCTTTTCATATGCAGACGAGGGTTGAAGCCAACTTTGACCCACTGCTTGGATGACATCACCATATGCAAATCCATCTGCTGCAGGCCTTCCCCCAGGAATGCTTGCACTAGTTGTTGCATTTGGTTTGTTGTTTGGGGGTGCTTCAGTATTAGGCAGCCTTCTGCCCTCCCATGTTCATCTGAAAATATGTGTTCTCCCTGCAGTTGTTGTCCCCAGATGAGAGTTCCCTTGTGCTGCCTCAGTTGAATCTCCTTTACTTGACAGAGATGTGCCTGAGCAGCGGCCCTCCCCAGCCCTATCCCAAATCATACTTATTTTGCATAGGAGATACCATGGTCATGAAGATTGTTCTCCCAGGGTGAGGTTCATTCATTGCATTCTGGGTATGCTGACCCCTGTGATTTCCCCAAATGTGGGAAACTCGACTGCATTATTTGTGGTAGTGGGGGACTGTGTTTGTGCTTTCCTCTGGTCAGCTCTGGTAAAAGCCAGATTTCTGTGTCTCAGATCTTCCTCTAGCCTTGTTCTTCTTTCGAGAGTTCTCTTGTGCTGCCTCAGTTGGATCTCCTTCACTTGACAGGGGGGTGCCCGAGCAGCGACCCTCCTCAGCTCTTGCCCAACTCCTACTTACCTGCCAGGTGAGATACTATGATCATGAAGGTGCTTCTCCCAGGGCAAGGCTCACCCATTGCACTCTGTGTGTGCTGCTCCAGCTATTTCCCCAAATGTGGGAAACTCGACTGCATAATTTGTGTTTCCCCTGGTCGGCTCTCGTATAATTCAGATCTCTTTGTCTCAGGTCTCTCTCCAGCCTAGTTTGCTGTCAGTTTCCACTTCTCTTTTCTTGAGCCGCTCCCTTCTATGCCCTTGCGCACTATCCTGACTTCTCCCGTCTGCTTACTTTGTGCCTTCCAGCGCACAATGCGAACTACAGGTAGTGCTGCAGGGCCCACACCCTTTTAGTTGCCTTACAGAGCAGCTCTGGAGCTGTTACAGTGCCCAGCTGCTGCAAGAAATCAGCATGAATGTTCTTCGTTGATTGATGGAAGAAACATCTTACAAAAACTCTCCAGATTATTGACTTTTTAAAGTTTTTCTAGGAAACGTTCTAGATGAATGCTTATTAGCGTTTGTCAGAATGTAAGTTTGCAAAGTGTCTCTGTGGCGCAATCAGTTAGCGTGTTCGGTTATTATCTAAAAGGTTGGTGGTTCAATCCCACCCAGGGACGTAATTTACCTTGTGATCAGATTTTGGTGATCTTAAAGTAGACAAGTCAAAATTTCAAACCCCCTGTTATGGTGTGGGTACCTGGCCTTCCCTGATGTAATCAGAGTTAGATTTGATTCAGTGATTTTATAAAAACAGCTAGGAAGCACAATTTAGCAGTAGGTTGCAGAGAAAAAAAAAATATGCTGGCAGAAAAATCCAATTGAGTGAATAAACAGCTCTTCATTTTCTGGCTTTATTTTTATGCTAACAAATTTGTTCTCTGAAAAGTGTCCACAAAGCCAAGTCTCTGATTAACACCTTTGTAAGGATGGTTTTTCACCTATTACTAAATTAAACTTGCTTCATTGGAAAGGCAGCAAGATGCATCCTCATTTCAATGTCTACTGAAATAATACAGGTTGACACCAGGAAACATTAACGGCACTGCATCCTTGCTGCTTTCTCATGTGGAAGTCTGTTTAATGTGAAAACAAGGTGATATCTAATTAGCACACAGGTAAGCAATTAAGAAAATCTTTATTTAAGGGTGAAGATGTTTCTCACAAAATCGTTGCCCCAATGCATCATTGAAATTCAACCTGGAAAGATGATTTTAATATATCACTTGTACATTTTGTATTGCTCTTCTGGTGACAATGTAGTTTGTTTTTGTCAATTACCATTTTAATAATAGGGTAAAGAAAATTAAGTGGATTTTTGAAAGAAAACAATACTGTCAATATACTATTAAAACAAATTAAAATGGTAAAAGTTATTGTACTTTAAGTAAAAATAAAAGAGCAAAAATATCCATCCCAGTTTTGGATTACTTTAATTAACAAAAAAAATGCATATAGCAAAGGATAGTTTCAATCTGCCTACCTCTGGGTTATGGGCCCAGCATGCTTCCATTGCAGTACTCTGCTGCACATGTAAGTGCAAGAGATCCTGAAGCACTCACTCATCATGGGAAAGTACCAATGTGTTTCTTTGTTGGTTGATGGAAGAAACATCTTACAAAAACTCTCCAGATTATTGACTTTTCAAAGTTTTTCTAGGAAACGTTCTAGATGAATGCTTATTAGCCTTTGTCAGTATGTACTTTTTGCAAAGTGTCTCTGTGGCGCAATTGGTTAGTGTGTACGGCTATTAACCAAAAGGTTGGTGGTTAAATCCTACCCAGGGACGTAATTGACCTTGTGATCAGATTTTGGTAATATTTAAGTAGACAAGTCAAAATTTCAAACCCCCTCTTATTGTGTAGGGTACCTAGCCTTCTCTGATGTAATCAGAGTTAGATTTGATTCAGTGATTTTATAAAAACAGCTAGGAAGCACAATTTAGCAGTGGGTTGCAGAGAAAAAGAAATATGCTGGCAAAAAAATCCAATTGAGTGATTAAACAGCTCTTCATTTCTGGCTTTATTTTTATGCTAACAAATTTGTTCTCTGAAAAGTGTCCACAAAGCCAAGTCTCTGATTAACACCTTTGTAAGGATGGTTTTTCACCTATTACTAAATTAAACTTGCTTCATTGGAAAGGCAGCAAGATGCATCCTCATTTCAATGTCTACTGAAATAATACAGGTTGACACCAGGAAACATTAACGGCACTGCATCCTTGCTGCTTTCTCATGTGGAAGTCTGTTTAATGTGAAAACAAGGTGATATCTAATTAGCACACAGGTAAGCAATTAAGAAAATCTTTATTTAAGGGTGAAGATGTTTCTCACAAAATCGTTGCCCCAATGCATCATTGAAATTCAACCTGGAAAGATGATTTTAATATATCACTTGTACATTTTGTATTGCTCTTCTGGTGACAATGTAGTTTGTTTTTGTCAATTACCATTTTAATAATAGGGTAAAGAAAATTAAGTGGATTTTTGAAAGAAAACAATACTGTCAATATACTATTAAAACAAATTAAAATGGTAAAAGTTATTGTACTTTAAGTAAAAATAAAAGAGCAAAAATATCCATCCCAGTTTTGGATTACTTTAATTAACAAAAAAAATGCATATAGCAAAGGATAGTTTCAATCTGCCTACCTCTGGGTTATGGGCCCAGCATGCTTCCATTGCAGTACTCTGCTGCACATGTAAGTGCAAGAGATCCTGAAGCACTCACTCATCATGGGAAAGTACCAATGTGTTTCTTTGTTGGTTGATGGAAGAAACATCTTACAAAAACTCTCCAGATTATTGACTTTTCAAAGTTTTTCTAGGAAACGTTCTAGATGAATGCTTATTAGCCTTTGTCAGTATGTACTTTTTGCAAAGTGTCTCTGTGGCGCAATTGGTTAGTGTGTACGGCTATTAACCAAAAGGTTGGTGGTTAAATCCTACCCAGGGACGTAATTGACCTTGTGATCAGATTTTGGTAATATTTAAGTAGACAAGTCAAAATTTCAAACCCCCTCTTATTGTGTAGGGTACCTAGCCTTCTCTGATGTAATCAGAGTTAGATTTGATTCAGTGATTTTATAAAAACAGCTAGGAAGCACAATTTAGCAGTGGGTTGCAGAGAAAAAGAAATATGCTGGCAAAAAAATCCAATTGAGTGATTAAACAGCTCTTCATTTCTGGCTTTATTTTTATGCTAACAAATTTGTTCTCTGAAAAGTGTCCACAAAGCCAAGTCTCTGATTAACACCTTTGTAGGGATGGTTTTTCACGTATTACTAAATTAAACTTGCTTCATTGGAAAGGCAGCAAGATGCATCCTCATTTCAATGTCTACTGAAATAATACAAGTTGACACCAGGAAACATTAACGCCACTGCATCCTTGCTGCTTTCTCATGTGGAAGTCTGTTTAATGTGAAAACAAGGTGATATCTAATTAGCACACAGGTAAGGAATTAAGAAAATCTTTATTTAAGGGTGAAGATGTTTCTCACAAAATCGTTGCCCCAATGCATCATTGAAATTCAAGCTGGAAAGATGATTTTAATATATCACTTGTACATTTTGTATTGCTCTTCTGGTGACAATGTAGTTTGTTTTTGTCAATTACCATTTTAATAATAGGGTAAAGAAAATTAAGTGGATTTTTGAAAGAAAACAATACTGTCAATATACTATTAAAACAAATTAAAATGGTAAAAGTTATTGTACTTTAAGTAAAAATAAAAGAGCAAAAATATCAATCCCAGTTTTGGATTACTTTAATTAACAAAAAAAAATGCATATAGCAAAGGATAGTTTCAATCTGCCTACCTCTGGGTTATGGGCCCAGCATGCTTCCATTGCAGTACTCTGCTGCACATGTAAGTGCAAGAGATCCTGAAGCACTCACTCATCATGGGAAAGTACCAATGTGTTTCTTCGTTGGTTGATGGAAGAAACATCTTACAAAAACTCTCCAGATTATTGACTTTTTAAAGTTTTTCTAGGAAACGTTTTAGATGAATGCTTATTAGCCTTTGTCAGTATGTACTTTTGCAAAGTGTCTCTGTGGCGCAATTAGTTAGTGTGTAAGGCTATTAATCAAAAGGTTGGTGGTTCAATCTCACCCAGGAATGTAATTGACCTTGTGATCAGATTTTGGTGATATTTAAGTAGACAAGTCAAAATTTCAAACCCCCTCTTATTGTGTAGGGTACCTGGCCTTCTCTGATGTAATCAGAGTTAGATTTGATTCAGTGATTTTATAAAAAACAGCTAGGAAGCACAATTTAGCAGTGGGTTGCAGATAAAAAAAATATGCTGGCAGAAAAATCCAATTGAGTGATTAAACAGCTCTTCATTTTCTGGCTTTATTTTTATGCTAACAAATTTGTTCTCTGAAAAGTGTCCACAAAGCCATGTCTCTGATTAACACCTTTGTAGGGATGGTTTTTCACCTATTACTAAATTAAACTTGCTTCATTGGAAAGGCAGCAAGATGCATCCTCATTTCAATGTCTACTGAAATAATACAGGTTGACACCAGGAAACATTAACGCCACTGCATCCTTGCTGCTTTCTCATGTGGAAGTTTGTTTAATGTGAAAACAATGTGATATCTAATTAGCACACAGGTAAGGAATTAAGAAAATCTTTATTTAAGGGTGAAGATGTTTCTCACAAAATCGTTGCCCCAATGCATCATTGAAATTCAAGCTGGAAAGATGATTTTAATATATCACTTGTACATTTTGTATTGCTCTTCTGGTGACAATGTAGTTTGTTTTTGTCAATTACCATTTTAATAATAGGGTAAAGAAAATTAAGTGGATTTTTGAAAGAAAACAATACTGTCAATATACTATTAAAACAAATTAAAATGGTAAAAGTTATTGTACTTTAAGTAAAAATAAAAGAGCAAAAATATCAATCCCAGTTTTGGATTACTTTAATTAACAAAAAAAAATGCATATAGCAAAGGATAGTTTCAATCTGCCTACCTCTGGGTTATGGGCCCAGCATGCTTCCATTGCAGTACTCTGCTGCACATGTAAGTGCAAGAGATCCTGAAGCACTCACTCATCATGGGAAAGTACCAATGTGTTTCTTCATTGGTTGATGGAAGAAACATCTTACAAAAACTCTCCAGATTATTGACTTTTTAAAGTTTTTCTAGGAAACGTTCTAGATGAATGCTTATTAGCCTTTGTCAGTATGGACTTTTGCAAAGTGTCTCTGTGGCGCAATTGGTTAGTGTGTAAGGCTATTAACCGAAAGGTTGGTGGTTCAATCCCACCCAGGGACGTAATTGACCTTGTGATCAGATTTTGGTGATATTTAAGTAGACAAGTCAAAATTTCAAACCCCATCTTATTGTGTAGGGTACCTGGCCTTCTCTGATGTTATCAGAGTTAGATTTGATTCAGTGGTTTTATAAAAAACAGCTAGGAAGCACAATTTAGCAGTGGGTTGCAGAGAAAAAAAATATGCTGGCAAAAAAATCCAATTGAGTGATTAAACAGCTCTTCATTTTCTGGTTTATTTTTATGCTAACAAATTTGTTCTCTGAAAAGTGTCCACAAAGCCAAGTCTCTGATTAACACCTTTGTAGGGATGGTTTTTCACCTATTACTAAATTAAACTTGCTTCATTGGAAAGGCAGCAAGATGCATCCTCATTTCAATGTCTACTGAAATAATACAGGTTGACACCAGGAAACATTAACGCCACTGCATCCTTGCTGCTTTCTCATGTGGAAGTCTGTTTAATGTGAAAACAAGGTGATATCTAATTAGCACACAGGTAAGGAATTAAGAAAATCTTTATTTAAGGGTGAAGATGTTTCTCACAAAATCGTTGCCCCAATGCATCACTGAAATTCAAGCTGGAAAGATGATTTTAATATATCACTTGTACATTTTGTATTGCTCTTCTGGTGACAATGTAGTTTGTTTTTGTCAATTACCATTTTAATAATAGGGTAAAGAAAATTAAGTGGATTTTTGAAAGAAAACAATACTGTCAATATACTATTAAAACAAATTAAAATGGTAAAAGTTATTGTACTTTAAGTAAAAATAAAAGAGCAAAAATATCAATCCCAGTTTTGGATTACTTTAATTAACAAAAAAAAATGCATATAGCAAAGGATAATTTCAATCTGCCTACCTCTGGGTTATGAGCCCAGCATGCTTCCATTGCAGTACTCTGCTGCACATGTAAGTGCAAGAGATCCTGAAGCACTCACTCATCATGGGAAAGTACCAATGTGTTTCTTCGTTGGTTGATGGAAGAAACATCTTAAAAAACTCTCCAGATTATTGACTTTTTAAAGTTTTTCTAGGAAACGTTCTAGATGAATGCTTATTAGCCTTTGTCAGTATGTACTTTTGCAAAGTGTCTCTGTGGCGCAATTGGTTAGTGTGTAAGGCTATTAACAAAAGGTTGGTGGTTCAATCCCACCCAGGAATGTAATTGACCTTGTGATCAGATTTTGGTGATATTTAAGTAGACAAGTCAAAATTTCAAACCCCCTCTTATTGTGTAGGGTACCTGGCCTTCTCTGATGTAATCAGAGTTAGATTTGATTCAGTGATTTTATAAAAAACAGCTAGGAAGCACAATTTAGCAGTGGGTTGCAGATAAAAAAAATATGCTGGCAAAAAAATACAATTGAGTGATTAAACAGCTCTTCATTTTCTGGCTTTATTTTTATGCTAACAAATTTGTTCTCTGAAAAGTGTCCACAAAGCCAAGTCTCTGATTAACACCTTTGTAGGGATGGTTTTTCACCTATTACTAAATTAAACTTGCTTCATTGGAAAGGCAGCAAGATGCATCCTCATTTCAATGTCTACTGATATAATACAGGTTGACACCAGGAAACATTAACGCCACTGCATCCTTGCTGCTTTCTCATGTGGAAGTCTGTTTAATGTGAAAACAAGGTGATATCTAATTAGCACACAGGTAAGGAATTAAGAAAATCTTTATTTAAGGGTGAAGATGTTTCTCACAAAATCGTTGCCCCAATGCATCATTGAAATTCAAGCTGGAAAGATGATTTTAATATATCACTTGTACATTTTGTATTGCTCTTCTGGTGACAATGTAGTTTGTTTTTGTCAATTACCATTTTAATAATAGGGTAAAGAAAATTAAGTGGATTTTTGAAAGAAAACAATACTGTCAATATACTATCAAAACAAATTAAAATGGTAAAAGTTATTGTACTTTAAGTAAAAATAAAAGAGCCAAAATATCAATCCCAGTTTTGGATTACTTTAATTAACAAAAAAAATGCATTAAGCAAAGGATAGTTTCAATCTGCCTACCTCTGGGTTATGGGCCCAGCATGCTTCTATTGCAGTACTCTGCTGCACATGTAAGTGCAAGAGATCCTGAAGCACTCACTCATCATGGGAAAGTACCAATGTGTTTCTTCATTGGTTGATGGAAGAAACATCTTACAAAAACTCTCCAGATTATTGACTTTTTAAAGTTTTTCTAGGAAACGTTCTAGATGAATGCTTATTAGCCTTTGTCAGTATGTACTTTTGCAAAGTGTCTCTGTGGCGCAATTGGTTAGTGTGTAAGGCTATTAACCAAAAGGTTGGTGTTTCAATCCCACCCAGGGACGTAATTGACCTTGTGATCAGATTTTGGTGATATTTAAGTAGACAAGTCAAAATTTCAAACCCCATCTTATTGTGTAGGGTACCTGGCCTTCTCTGATGTAATCAGAGTTAGATTTGATTCATTGATTTTATAAAAACAGCTAGGAAGCACAATTTAGCAGTGGTTTGCAGAGAAAAAAAATATGCTGGCAGAAAAATCCAATTGAGTGATTAAACAGCTCTTCATTTTCTGGCTTTATTTTTATGCTAACAAATTTGTTCTCTGAAAAGTGTCCACAAAGCCAAGTCTCTGATTAACACCTTTGTAAGGATGGTTTTTCACCTATTACTAAATTAAACTTGCTTCATTGGAAAGGCAGCAAGATGCATCCTCATTTCAATGTCTACTGAAATAATACAGGTTGACACCAGGAAACATTAACGCCACTGCATCCTTGCTGCTTTCTCATGTGGAAGTCTGTTTAATGCGAAAACAAGGTGATATCTAATTATCACACAGGTAAGGAATTAAGAAAATCTTTATTTAAGGGTGAAGATGTTTCTCACAAAATCGTTGCCCTAATGCATCATTGAAATTCAAGCTGGAAAGATGATTTTAATATATCACTTGTACATTTTGTATTGCTCTTCTGGTGACAATGTAGTTTGTTTTTGTCAATTACCATTTTAATAATAGGGTAAAGAAAATTAAGTGGATTTTTGAAAGAAAACAATACTGTCAATATACTATCAAAACAAATTAAAATGGTAAAAGTTATTGTACTTTAAGTAAAAATAAAAGAGCCAAAATATCAATCCCAGTTTTGGATTACTTTAATTAACAAAAAAAATGCATTAAGCAAAGGATAGTTTCAATCTGCCTACCTCTGGGTTATGGGCCCAGCATGCTTCCATTGCAGTACTCTGCTGCACATGTAAGTGCAAAAGATCCTGAAGCACTCACTCATCATGGGAAAGTACCAATGTGTTTCTTCATTGGTTGATGGAAGAAACATCTTACAAAAACTCTCCAGATTATTGACTTTTTAAAGTTTTTCTAGGAAACGTTCTAGATGAATGCTTATTAGATTTTGTCAGTATGTACTTTTGCAAAGTGTCTCTGTGGCGCAATTGGTTAGTGTGTAAGGCTATTAACCAAAAGGTTGGTGGTTCAATCCCACCCAGGGACGTAATTGACCTTGTGTTCAGATTTTGGTGATCTTTAAGTAGACAAGTCAAAATTTCAAACCCCCTCTTATTGTGTAGGGTACCTGGCCTTCTCTGATGTTATCAGAGTTAGATTTGATTCAGTGATTTTATAAAAAACAGCTAGGAAGCACAATTTAGCAGTGGGTTGCAGAGAAAAAAATATGCTGGCAAAAAAATCCAATTGAGTGATTAAACAGCTCTTCATTTTCTGGTTTATTTTTATGCTAACAAATTTGTTCTCTGAAAAGTGTCCACAAAGCCAAGTCTCTGATTAACACCTTTGTAGGGATGGTTTTTCACCTATTACTAAATTAAACTTGCTTCATTGGAAAGGCAGCAAGATGCATCCTCATTTCAATGTCTACTGAAATAATACAGGTTGACACCAGGAAACATTAACGCCACTGCATCCTTACTGCTTTCTCATGTGGAAGTCTGTTTAATGCGAAAACAAGGTGATATCTAATTAGCACACAGGTAAGGAATTAAGAAAATCTTTATTTAAGGGTGAAGATGTTTCTCACAAAATCGTTGCCCCAATGCATCATTGAAATTCAAGCTGGAAAGATGATTTTAATATATCACTTGTACATTTTGTATTGCTCTTCTGGTGACAATGTAGTTTGTTTTTGTCAATTACCATTTTAATAATAGGGTAAAGAAAATTAAGTGGATTTTTGAAAGAAAACAATACTGTCAATATACTATTAAAACAAATTAAAATGGTAAAAGTTATTGTACTTTAAGTAAAAATAAAAGAGCCAAAATATCAATCCCAGTTTTGGATTACTTAAATTAAAAAAAAAAAGCATACAGCAGAGGATAGTTTCAATCTGCCTACCTCTGGGTTATGAGCCCAGCATGCTTCCATTGCTGTACTCTGCTGCACATGTAAGTGCAAGAGATCCTGAAGCACTCACTCATCATGGGAAAGTACCAATGTGTTTCTTCGTTGGTTGATGGAAGAAACATCTTACAAAAACTCTCCAGATTATTGACTTTTTAAAGTTTTTCTAGGAAACGTTTTAGATGAATGTTTATTAGCCTTTGTCAGTACGCACTTTCGCAAAGTGTCTCTGTGGCGCAATCAGTTAGTGTGTACGGCTATTAACTAAAAGGTTGGTGGTTCAATCCCACCCAGAGATGTAATTGATCTTGTTATCAGATTTTGGTGATCTTTCAGTAGACAAGTCAAAATTTCAAACCCCCTCTTATGGTGTAGGGTACCTGGCCTTCTCTGATGTAATCAGAGTTAGATTTGATTCATTGATTTTATAAAAACAGCTAGGAAGCACAATTTAGCAGTGGGTTGCAGAGAAAAAGAAATATGCTGGCAAAAAAATCAAATTGCGTGATTAAACAGCTCTTCATTTTCTGGCTTTATTTTTATGCTAACAAATTTGTTCTCTGAAAAGTGTCCACAAAGCCAAGTCTCTGATTAACACCTTTGTATGGATGGTTTTTCACCTATTACTAAATTAAACTTGCTTCATTGGAAAGGCAGCAAGATGCATCCTCATTTCAATGTCTACTGAAATAATACAGGTTGAAACCAGGAAACATTAACGCCACTGCATCCTTGCTGCTTTCTCATGTGGAAGTCTGTTTAATGTGAAAACAAGGTGATATCTAATTAGCACACAGGTAAGGAATTACGAAAATCTTTATTTAAGGGTGAAGATGTTTCTCACAAAATTGTTGCCCCAATGCATCATTGAAATTCAAGCTGGAAAGATGATTTTAATATATCACTTGTACATTTTGTATTGCTCTTCTGGTGACAATGTAGTTTTTTTTGTCAATTACCATTTTAATAATAGGGTAAAGAAAATGAAGTGGATTTTTGAAAGAAAACAATACTGTCAATATACTATTAAAACAAATTAAAATGGTAAAAGTTATTGTACTTTAAGTAAAAATAAAAGAGCAAAAATATCAATCCCAGTTTTGATTACTTAAATTAACAAAAAAAAATGCATATAGCAAAGAATAGTTTCAATCTGCCTACCTCTGGGTTATGGGTCCAGCATGCTTCCATTGCAGTACTCTGCTGCACATGTAAGTGCAAGAGATCCTGAAGCACTCACTCATCATGGGAAAGTACCAATGTGTTTATTTGTTGGTTGATGGAAGAAACATCTTACAAAAACTCTCCAGATTATTGATTTTTTAATGTTTTTCTAGGAAACGTTCTAGATGTATGCTTATTAGCCTTTGTCAGTATGTACTTTTCGCAAAGTGTCTCTGTGGCGCAATCGGTTAGTGTGTTCGGCTATTAACCAAAAGGTTGGTGGTTCAATCCCACCAAGGGACGTAATTGACCTTGTGGTCAGATTTTGGTGATATTTAAGTAGACAAGTCAAATTTCAAACCCCCTCTTATTGTGTAGGGTACCTGGCCTTCTCTGATGTAATCAGAGTTAGATTTGATTCAGTGATTTTATAAAAAACAGCTAGGAAGCACAATTTAGCAGTGGGTTGCAGAGAAAAAAAATATGCTGGCAGAAAAATCCAATTGAGTGATTAAACAGCTCTTCATTTTCTGGCTTTATTTTTATGCTAACAAATTTGTTCTCTGAAAAGTGTGCACAAAGCCAAGTCTCTGATTAACACCTTTGTAAGGATGGTTTTTCACCTATTACTAAATTAAACTTGCTTCATTGGAAAGGCAGCAAGATGCATCCTCATTTCAATGTCTACTGAAATAATACAAGTTGACACCAGGAAACATTAACGCCACTGCATCCTTGCTGCTTTCTCATGTGGAAGTCTGTTTAATGTGAAAACAAGGTGATATCTAATTAGCACACGGGTAAGGAATTAAGAAAATCTTTATTTAAGGGTGAAGATGTTTCTCACAAAATTGTTGACCCAATGCATCATTGAAATTCATGCTGGAAAGATGAATTTAATATATCACTTGTACATTTTGTATTGCTCTTCTGGTGACAATGTAGTTTGTTTTTGTCAATTACCATTTTAATAATAGGGTAAAGAAAATGAAGTGGATTTTTGAAAGAAAACAATACTGTCAATATACTATTAAAACAAATTAAAATGGTAAAAGTTATTGTACTTTAAGTAAAAATAAAAGAGCCAAAATATCAATCCCAGTTTTGGATTACTTTAATTAACAAAAAAAAATGCATATAGCAGAGGATAGTTTCAATCTGCCTACCTCTGGGTTATGGGCCCAGCATGCTTCCATTGCTGTACTCTGCTGCACATGTAAGTGCAAGAGATCCTGAAGCACTCACTCATCATGGGAAAGTACCAATGTGTTTCTTCGTTGGTTGATAGAAGAAACATCTTACAAAAACTCTCCAGATTATTGACTTTTTTAAGTTTTTCTAGGAAACGTTTTAGATGAATGCTTATTAGCATTTGTCAGTATGTACTTTTGCAAAGTGTATCTGTGGCGCAATCAGTTAGTGTGTACGGCTATTAACCAAAAGGTTGGTGGTTCAATCCCACCCAGGGACGTAATTGACCTTGTTATCAGATTTTGGTGATCTTTAAGTAGACAAGTCAAATTTCATACCCCCTGTTATTGTGTAGGGTACCTGGCCTTCTCAGATGTAATCAGAGTTAGATTTGATTCAGTGATTTTATAAAAACATCTAGGAAGCACAATTTAGCAGTGGGTTGCAGAGAAAAAGAAATATGCTGGCAAAAAAATCAAATTGCGTGATTAAACAGCTCTTCATTTTCTGGCTTTATTTTTATGCTAACAAATTTGTTCTCTGAAAAATGTCCACAAAGCCAAGTCTCTGATTAACACCTTTGTAGGGATGGTTTTTCACCTATTACTAAATTAAACTTGCTTCATTGGAAAGGCAGCAAGATGCATCCTCATTTCAATGTCTACTGAAATAATACAGGTTGAAACCAGGAAACATTAACGCCACTGCATCCTTGCTGCTTTCTCATGTGGAAGTCTGTTTAATGTGAAAACAAGGTGATATCTAATTAGCACACAGGTAAGGAATTACGAAAATCTTTATTTAAGGGTGAAGATGTTTCTCACAAAATTGTTGCCCCAATGCATCATTGAAATTCAAGCTGGAAAGATGATTTTAATATATCACTTGTACATTTTGTATTGCTCTTCTGGTGACAATGTAGTTTTTTTTGTCAATTACCATTTTAATAATAGGGTAAAGAAAATTAAGTGGATTTTTGAAAGAAAACTATACTGTCAATATACTATTAAAACAAATTAAAATGGTAAAAGTTATTGTACTTTAAGTAAAAATAAAAGAGCAAAAATATCAATCCCAGTTTTGATTACTTAAATTAACAAAAAAAAATGCATATAGCAAAGAATAGTTTCAATCTGCCTACCTCTGGGTTATGGGTCCAGCATGCTTCCATTGCAGTACTCTGCTGCACATGTAAGTGCAAGAGATCCTGAAGCACTCACTCATCATGGGAAAGTACCAATGTGTTTATTTGTTGGTTGATGGAAGAAACATCTTACAAAAACTCTCCAGATTATTGATTTTTTAATGTTTTTCTAGGAAACGTTCTAGATGTATGCTTATTAGCCTTTGTCAGTATGAACTTTTCACAAAGTGTCTCTGTGGCGCAATCGGTTAGTGTGTTCGGCTATTAACCAAAAGGTTGGTGGTTCAATCCCACCCAGGGACGTAATTGACCTTGTGGTCAGATTTTGGTGATATTTAAGTAGACAAGTCAAAATTTCAAACCCCCTCTTATTGTGTAGGGTACCTGGCCTTCTCTGATGTAATCAGAGTTTGATTTGATTCAGTGATTTTATAAAAACAGCTAGGAAGCACAATTTAGCAGTGGGTTGCAGAGAAAAAAAATATGCTGGCAGAAAAATCCAATTGAGTGATTAAACAGCTCTTCATTTTCTGGCTTTATTTTTATGCTAACAAATTTGTTCTCTGAAAAGTGTCCACAAAGCCAAGTCTCTGATTAACACCTTTGTAAGGATGGTTTTTCACCTATTACTAAATTAAACTTGCTTCATTGGAAAGGCAGCAAGATGCATCCTCATTTCAATGTCTACTGAAATAATACAAGTTGACACCAGGAAACATTAACGCCACTGCATCCTTGCTGCTTTCTCATGTGGAAGTCTGTTTAATGTGAAAACAAGGTGATATCTAATTAGCACACAGGTAAGGAATTAAGAAAATCTTTATTTAAGGGTGAAGATGTTTCTCACAAAATTGTTGACCCAATGCATCATTGAAATTCATGCTGGAAAGATGAATTTAATATATCACTTGTACATTTTGTATTGCTCTTCTGGTGACAATGTAGTTTGTTTTTGTCAATTACCATTTTAATAATAGGGTAAAGAAAATGAAGTGGATTTTTGAAAGAAAACAATACTGTCAATATACTATTAAAACAAATTAAAATGGTAAAAGTTATTGTACTTTAAGTAAAAATAAAAGAGACAAAATATCAATCCCAGTTTTGGATTACTTTAATTAACAAAAAAAAAATGCATATAGCAGAGGATAGTTTCAATCTGCCTATCTCTGGGTTATGGGCCCAGCATGCTTCCATTGCAGTACTCTGCTGCACATGTAAGTGCAAGAGATCCTGAAGCACTCACTTATCATGGGAAAGTACCAATGTGTTTCTTTGTTGGTTGATGGAAGAAACATCTTACAAAAACTCTCCAGATTATTGACTTTTTAAAGTTTTTCTAGGAAACGTTCTTGATGAATGCTTATTAGCCTTTGTCAGTATGTACTTCTTGCAATGTGTCTCTGTGGTGCAATTGGTTAGTGTGTAAGGCTAATAACCAAAAGGTTGGTGGTTCAATCCCACCCAGGAACGTAATTGACCTTGTGATCAGATTTTGGTGATATTTAAGTAGACAAGTCAAAATTTCAAACCCCCTCTTATTGTGTAGGGTACCTGGCCTTCTTTGATGTAATCAGAGTTAGATTTGATTCAGTGATTTTATAAAAAACAGCTAGGAAGCACAATTTAGCAGTGGGTTGCAGAGAAAAAAAATATGCTGGCAAAACAAATCCAATTGAGTGATTAAACAGCTCTTCATTTTCTGGCTTTATTTTTATGCTAACAAATTTGTTCTCTGAAAAGTGTCCACAAAGCCAAGTCTCTGATTAACACCTTTGTAGGGATGGTTTTTCATCGATTACTAAATTAAACTTGCTTCATTGGAAAGGCAGCAAGATGCATCCTCATTTCAATGTCTACTGAAATAATACAAGTTGACACCAGGAAACATTAACGCCACTGCATCCTTGCTGCTTTCTCATGTGGAAGTCTGTTTAATGCGAAAACAAGGTGATATCTAATTAGCACACAGGTAAGGAATTAAGAAAATCTTTATTTAAGGGTGAAGATGTTTCTCACAAAATCGTTGCCCCAATGCATCATTGAAATTCAAGCTGGAAAGATGATTTTAATATATCACTTGTACATTTTGTATTGCTCTTCTGGTGACAATGTAGTTTGTTTTTGTCAATTACCATTTTAATAATAGGGTAAAGAAAATTAAGTGTATTTTTGAAAGAAAACAATACTGTCAATATACTATTAAAACAAATTAAAATGGTAAAAGTTATTGTACTTTAAGTAAAAATAAAAGAGCCAAAATATCAATCCCAGTTTTGGATTACTTTAATTAAAAAAAAAAGCATACAGCAGAGGATAGTTTCAATCTGCCTACCTCTGGGTTATGAGCCCAGCATGCTTCCATTGCTGTACTCTGCTGCACATGTAAGTGCAAGAGATCCTGAAGCACTCACTCATCATGGGAAAGTACCAATGTGTTTCTTCGTTGGTTGATGGAAGAAACATCTTACAAAAACTCTCCAGATTATTGACTTTTTAAAGTTTTTCTAGGAAACGTTTTAGATGAATGCTTATTAGCCTTTGTCAGTATGCACTTTCGCAAAGTGTCTCTGTGGCACAATCAGTTAGTGTGTACGGCTATTAACTAAAAGGTTGGTGGTTAAATCCCACCCAGGGATGTAATTGATCTTGTTATCAGATTTTGGTGATCTTTAAATTGACAAGTCAAAATTTCAAACCCCCTCTTATGGTGTAGGGTACCTGGCCTTCTCTGATGTAATCAGAGTTAGATTTGATTCATTGATTTTATAAAAACAGCTAGGAAGCACAATTTAGCAGTGGTTTGCAGAGAAAAAAAATATGCTGGCAGAAAAATTCAATTGAGTGATTAAACAGCTCTTCATTTTCTGGCTTTATTTTTATGCTAACAAATTTGTTCTCTGAAAAGTGTCCACAAAGCCAAGTCTCTGATTAACACCTTTGTAAGGATGGTTTTTCACCTATTACTAAATTAAACTTGCTTCATTGGAAAGGCAGCAAGATGCATCCTCATTTCAATGTCTACTGAAATAATACAAGTTGACACCAGGAAACATTAACGCCACTGCATCCTTGCTGCTTTCTCATGTGGAAGTCTGTTTAATGCGAAAACAAGGTGATATCTAATTATCACACAGGTAAGGAATTAAGAAATCTTTATTTAAGGGTGAAGATGTTTCTCACAAAATCGTTTCCCCAATGCATCATTGAAATTCAAGCTGGAAAGATGATTTTAATATATCACTTGTACATTTTGTATTGCTCTTCTGGTGACAATGTAGTTTGTTTTTGTCAATTACCATTTTAATAATAGGGTAAAGAAAATTAAGTGGATTTTTGAAAGAAAACAATACTGTCAATATACTATTAAAACAAATTAAAATGGTAAAAGTTATTGTACTTTAAGTAAAAATAAAAGAGCCAAAATATCAATCCCAGTTTTGGATTACTTTAATTAACAAAAAAAATGCATATAGCAGAGGATAGTTTCAATCTGCCTACCTCTGGGTTATGGGCCCAGCATGCTTCCATTGCTGTACTCTGCTGCACATGTAAGTGCAAGAGATCCTGAAGCACTCACTCATCATGGGAAAGTACCAATGTGTTTCTTCGTTGGTTGATAGAAGAAACATCTTACAAAAACTCTCCAGATTATTGATTTTTTAATGTTTTTCTAGGAAACGTTCTAGATGTATGCTTATTAGCCTTTGTCAGTATGCACTTTTTGCAAAGTGTCTCTGTGGCGCAATCGGTTAGTGTGTTTGGCTATTAACCGAAAGGTTGGTGGTTCAATCCCACCTAGGGACGTAATTAAACTTGTGATCAGATTTTGGTGATATTTAAGTAGACAAGTCAAAATTTCAAACCCCCTCTTATGGTGTAGGGTACATGGCCTTCTCTGATGTAATCAGAGTTAGATTTTATTCAGTGATTTTATAAAAAAACAGCTAGGAAGCACAATTTAGCAGTGGGTTGCAGAGAAAAAAAATATGCTGGCAGAAAAATCCAATCCAGTGATTAAACAGCTCTTCATTTTCTGGCTTTATTTTTATGCTAACAAATTTGTTCTCTGAAAAGTGTCCACAAAGCCAAGTCTCTGATTAACACCTTTGTAAGGATGGTTTTTCACCTATTACTAAATTAAACTTGCTTCATTGGAAAGGCAGCAAGATGCATCCTCATTTCAATGTCTACTGAAATAATACAAGTTGATACCAGGAAACATTAACGCCACTGCTTCCTTGCTGCTTTCTCATGTGGAAGTCTGTTTAATGTGAAAACAAGGTGATATCTAATTAGCACACAGGTAAGGAATTAAGAAAATCTTTATTTAAGGGTGAAGATGTTTCTCACAAATTTGTTGACCCAATGCATCATTGAAATTCAAGCTGGAAAGATGATTTTAATATATCACTTGTACATTTTGTATTGCTCTTCTGGTGACAATGTAGTTTGTTTTTGTCAATTACCATTTTAATAATAGGGTAAAGAAAATGAAGTGGATTTTTGAAAGAAAACAATACTGTCAATATACTATTAAAACAAATTAAAATGGTAAAAGTTATTGTACTTTAAGTAAAAATAAAAGAGCCAAAATATCAATCCCAGTTTTGGATTACTTTAATTAACAAAAAAAAAATGCATATAGCAGAGGATAGTTTCAATCTGCCTACCTCTGGGTTATGGGCCCAGCATGCTTCCATTGCTGTACTCTGCTGCACATGTAAGTGCAAGAGATCCTGAATCACTCATTCATCATGGGAAAGTACCAATGTGTTTCTTCGTTGGTTGATAGAAGAAACATCTTACAAAAACGCTCCAGATTATTGACTTTTTTAAGTTTTTCTAGGAAACGTTTTAGATGAATGCTTATTAGCATTTGTCAGTATGTACTTTTGAAAAGTGTCTCTGTGGCGCAATCAGTTAGTGTGTACGGCTATTAACCAAAAGGTTGGTGGTTCAATCCCACCCAGGGACGTAATTGACCTTGTTATCAGATTTTGGTGATCTTTAAGTAGACAAGTCAAATTTCATACCCCCTGTTATGGTGTAGGGTACCTGGCCTTCTCTGATGTAATCAGAGTTAGATTTGATTCAGTGATTTTATAAAAACAGCTAGGAAGCACAATTTAGCAGTGGGTTGCAGAGAAAAAGAAATATGCTGGCAAAAAAATCAAATTGCGTGATTCAACAGCTCTTCATTTTCTGGCTTTATTTTTATGCTAACAAATTTGTTCTCTGAAAAGTGTCCACAAAGCCAAGTCTCTGATTAACACCTTTGTAGGGATGGTTTTTCACCTATTACTAAATTAAACTTGCTTCATTGGAAAGGCAGCAAGATGTATCCTCATTTCAATGTCTACTGAAATAATACAGGTTGACACCAGGAAACATTAACGCCACTGCATCCTTGCTGCTTTCTCATGTGGAAGTCTGTTTAATGTGAAAACAAGGTGATATCTAATTAGCACACAGGTAAGGAATTAAGAAAATCTTTATTTAAGGGTGAAGATGTTTTCTCACAAAATCGTTGCCCCAATGCATCATTGAAATTCAAGCTGGAAAGATGATTTTAAAATATCACTTGTACATTTTGTATTGCTCTTCTGGTGACAATGTAGTTTGTTTTTGTCAATTACCATTTTAATAATAGGGTAAAGAAAATGAAGTGGATTTTTGAAAGAAAACAATACTGTCAATATACTATTAAAACAAATTAAAATGGTAAAAGTTATTGTACTTTAAGTAAAAATAAAAGACAAAATATCAGTCCCAGTTTTGGATTACTTTAATTAACAAAAAAAAATGCATATAGCAGAGGATAGTTTCAATCTGCCTACCTCTGGGTTATGGGCCCAGCATGCTTCCATTGCAGTACTCTGCTGCACATGTAAGTGCAAGAGATCCTGAAGCACTCACTCATCATGGGAAAGTACCAATGTGTTTCTTCATTGGTTGATGGAAGAAACATCTTACAAAAACTCTCCAGATTATTGACTTTTTAAAGTTTTTCTAGGAAACGTTTTAGATGAATGCTTATTAGCCTTTGTCAGTAAGGACTTTTGCAAAGTGTCTCTGTGGCGCAATCAGTTAGTATGTACGGCTATTTACCATAAGGTTGGTGGTTCAATCCCACCCAGGGACCTAATTTCCCTTGTTATCAGATTTTGGTGATCTTTAAGTAGACAAGTCAAAATTTCAAACCCCCTGTTACGTTGTAGGGTACCTGGCCTTCTCTGATGTAATCAGAGTTAGATTTAATTCAGTGATTTTATAAAAACAGCTAGGAAGCACAATTTAGCAGTGGGTTGCAGAGAAAAAAAATATGCTGGCAGAAAAATCCAATTGAGTGATTAAACAGCTCTTCATTTTCTGGCTTTATTTTTATGCTAACAAATTTGTTCTCTGAAAAGTGTCCACAAAGCCAAGTCTCTGATTAACACCTTTGTAAGGATGGTTTTTCACCTATTACTAAATTAAACTTGCTTCATTGGAAAGGCAGCAAGATGCATCCTCATTTCAATGTCTACTGAAATAATACAAGTTGACACCAGGAAACATTAACGCCACTGCATCCTTGCTGCTTTCTCATGTGGAAGTCTGTTTAATATGAAAACAAGGTGATATCTAATTAGCACACGGGTAAGGAATTAAGAAAATCTTTATTTAAGGGTGAAGATGTTTCTCACAAAATCGTTGCCCCAATGCATCATTGAAATTCAAGCTGGAAATATGATTTTAATATATCACTTGTACATTTTGTATTGCTCTTCTGGTGACAATGTAGTTTGTTTTTGTCAATTACCATTTTAATAATAGGGTAAAGAAAATGAAGTGGATTTTTGAAAGAAAACAATACTGTCAATATACTATTAAAATAAATTAAAATGGTAAAAGTTGTTGTACTTTAAGTAAAAATAAAAGAGCCAAAATATCAATCCCAGTTTTGGATTACTTTAATTAACAAACAAAAAAATGCATATAGCAGAGGATAGTTTCAATCTGCCTACCTCTGGGTTATGGGCCCAGCATGCTTCCATTGCTGTACTCTGCTGCACATGTAAGTGCAAGAGATCCTGAAGCACTCACTCATCATGGGAAAGTACCAATGTGTTTCTTCGTTGGTTGATAGAAGAAACATCTTACAAAAACTCTCCAGATTATTGACTTTTTTAAGTTTTTCTAGGAAACGTTTTAGATGAATGCTTATTAGCATTTGTCAGTATGTACTTTTGCAAAGTGTATCTGTGGCGCAATCAGTTAGTGTGTACGGCTATTAACCAAAAGGTTGGTGGTTCAATCCCACCCAGGGACGTAATTGACCTTGTTATCAGATTTTGGTGATCTTTAAGTAGACAAGTCAAATTTCATACCCCCTGTTATTGTGTAGGGTACCTGGCCTTCTCAGATGTAATCAGAGTTAGATTTGATTCAGTGATTTTATAAAAACAGCTAGGAAGCACAATTTAGCAGTGGGTTGCAGAGAAAAAGAAATATGCTGGCAAAAAAATCAAATTGCGTGATTCAACAGCTCTTCATTTTCTGGCTTTATTTTTATGCTAACAAATTTGTTCTCTGAAAAGTGTCCACAAAGCCAAGTCTCTGATTAACACCTTTGTAGGGATGGTTTTTCACCTATTACTAAATTAAACTTGCTTCATTGGAAAGGCAGCAAGATGTATCCTCATTTCAATGTCTACTGAAATAATACAGGTTGACACCAGGAAACATTAACGCCACTGCATCCTTGCTGCTTTCTCATGTGGAAGTCTGTTTAATGTGAAAACAAGGTGATATCTAATTAGCACACAGGTAAGGAATTAAGAAAATCTTTATTTAAGGGTGAAGATGTTTTCTCACAAAATCGTTGCCCCAATGCATCATTGAAATTCAAGCTGGAAAGATGATTTTAAAATATCACTTGTACATTTTGTATTGCTCTTCTGGTGACAATGTAGTTTGTTTTTGTCAATTACCATTTTAATAATAGGGTAAAGAAAATGAAGTGGATTTTTGAAAGAAAACAATACTGTCAATATACTATTAAAACAAATTAAAATGGTAAAAGTTATTGTACTTTAAGTAAAAATAAAAGACAAAATATCAGTCCCAGTTTTGGATTACTTTAATTAACAAAAAAAAATGCATATAGCAGAGGATAGTTTCAATCTGCCTACCTCTGGGTTATGGGCCCAGCATGCTTCCATTGCAGTACTCTGCTGCACATGTAAGTGCAAGAGATCCTGAAGCACTCACTCATCATGGGAAAGTACCAATGTGTTTCTTCATTGGTTGATGGAAGAAACATCTTACAAAAACTCTCCAGATTATTGACTTTTTAAAGTTTTTCTAGGAAACGTTTTAGATGAATGCTTATTAGCCTTTGTCAGTAAGGACTTTTGCAAAGTGTCTCTGTGGCGCAATCAGTTAGTATGTACGGCTATTTACCATAAGGTTGGTGGTTCAATCCCACCCAGGGACCTAATTTCCCTTGTTATCAGATTTTGGTGATCTTTAAGTAGACAAGTCAAAATTTCAAACCCCCTGTTACGTTGTAGGGTACCTGGCCTTCTCTGATGTAATCAGAGTTAGATTTAATTCAGTGATTTTATAAAAACAGCTAGGAAGCACAATTTAGCAGTGGGTTGCAGAGAAAAAAAATATGCTGGCAGAAAAATCCAATTGAGTGATTAAACAGCTCTTCATTTTCTGGCTTTATTTTTATGCTAACAAATTTGTTCTCTGAAAAGTGTCCACAAAGCCAAGTCTCTGATTAACACCTTTGTAAGGATGGTTTTTCACCTATTACTAAATTAAACTTGCTTCATTGGAAAGGCAGCAAGATGCATCCTCATTTCAATGTCTACTGAAATAATACAAGTTGACACCAGGAAACATTAACGCCACTGCATCCTTGCTGCTTTCTCATGTGGAAGTCTGTTTAATATGAAAACAAGGTGATATCTAATTAGCACACGGGTAAGGAATTAAGAAAATCTTTATTTAAGGGTGAAGATGTTTCTCACAAAATCGTTGCCCCAATGCATCATTGAAATTCAAGCTGGAAATATGATTTTAATATATCACTTGTACATTTTGTATTGCTCTTCTGGTGACAATGTAGTTTGTTTTTGTCAATTACCATTTTAATAATAGGGTAAAGAAAATGAAGTGGATTTTTGAAAGAAAACAATACTGTCAATATACTATTAAAATAAATTAAAATGGTAAAAGTTGTTGTACTTTAAGTAAAAATAAAAGAGCCAAAATATCAATCCCAGTTTTGGATTACTTTAATTAACAAACAAAAAAATGCATATAGCAGAGGATAGTTTCAATCTGCCTACCTCTGGGTTATGGGCCCAGCATGCTTCCATTGCTGTACTCTGCTGCACATGTAAGTGCAAGAGATCCTGAAGCACTCACTCATCATGGGAAAGTACCAATGTGTTTCTTCGTTGGTTGATGGAAGAAACATCTTACAAAAACTCTCCAGATTATTGACTTTTTAAAGTTTTTCTAGGAAACGTTTTAGATGAATGCTTATTAGCCTTTGTCAGTATGTACTTTTGCAAAGTGTCTCTGTGGCGCAATCAGTTAGTATGTACGGCTATTAACCAAAAGGTTGGTGGTTCAATCCCACCCAGGGACCTAATTGACCTTGTTATCAGATTTTGGTGATCTTTAAGTAGACAAGTCAAAATTTCAAATCCCCTGTTATGGTGTAGGGTACCTGGCCTTCTCTGATGTAATCAGAGTTAGATTTGATTCAGTGATTTTATAAAAACAGCTAGGAAGCACAATTTAGCAGTGGTTTGCAGAGAAAAAAAATATGCTGGCAGAAAAATCCAATTGAGTGATTAAACAGCTCTTTATTTTCTGGCTTTATTTTTATGCTAACAAATTTGTTCTCTGAAAAGTGTCCACAAAGCCAAGTCTCTGATTAACACCTTTGTAAGGATGGTTTTTCACCTATTACTAAATTAAACTTGCTTCATTGGAAAGGCAGCAAGATGCATCCTCATTTCAATGTCTACTGAAATAATACAGGTTGACACCAGGAAACATTAACGCCACTGCATCCTTGCTGCTTTCTCATGTGGAAGTCTGTTTAATGTGAAAACAAGGTGATATCTAATTAGCACACAGGTAAGGAATTAAGAAAATCTTTATTTAAGGGTGAAGATGTTTCTCACAAAATCGTTGCCCCAATGCATCATTGAAATTCAAGCTGGAAAGATGATTTTAATATATCACTTGTACATTTTGTATTGCTCTTCTGGTGACAATGTAGTTTGTTTTTGTCAATTACCATTTTAATAATAGGGTAAAGAAAATGAAGTGGATTTTTGAAAGAAAACAATACTGTCAATATACTATTAAAACAAATTAAAATGGTAAAAGTTATTGTACTTTAAGTAAAAATAAAAGAGCCAAAATATCAATCCCAGTTTTGGATTACTTTAATTAACAAAAAAAATGCATATAGCAGAGGATAGTTTCAATCTGCCTACCTCTGGGTTATGGGCCCAGCATGCTTCCATTGCTGTACTCTGCTGCACATGTAAGTGCAAGAGATCCTGAAGCACTCACTCATCATGGGAAAGTACCAATGTGTTTCTTCGTTGGTTGATAGAAGAAACATCTTACAAAAACTCTCCAGATTATTGATTTTTTAATGTTTTTCTAGGAAACGTTCTAGATGTATGCTTATTAGCCTTTGTCAGTATGCACTTTTTGCAAAGTGTCTCTGTGGCGCAATCGGTTAGTGTGTTTGGCTATTAACCGAAAGGTTGGTGGTTCAATCCCACCTAGGGACGTAATTAAACTTGTGATCAGATTTTGGTGATATTTAAGTAGACAAGTCAAAATTTCAAACCCCCTCTTATGGTGTAGGGTACATGGCCTTCTCTGATGTAATCAGAGTTAGATTTTATTCAGTGATTTTATAAAAAAACAGCTAGGAAGCACAATTTAGCAGTGGGTTGCAGAGAAAAAAAATATGCTGGCAGAAAAATCCAATCCAGTGATTAAACAGCTCTTCATTTTCTGGCTTTATTTTTATGCTAACAAATTTGTTCTCTGAAAAGTGTCCACAAAGCCAAGTCTCTGATTAACACCTTTGTAAGGATGGTTTTTCACCTATTACTAAATTAAACTTGCTTCATTGGAAAGGCAGCAAGATGCATCCTCATTTCAATGTCTACTGAAATAATACAAGTTGATACCAGGAAACATTAACGCCACTGCTTCCTTGCTGCTTTCTCATGTGGAAGTCTGTTTAATGTGAAAACAAGGTGATATCTAATTAGCACACAGGTAAGGAATTAAGAAAATCTTTATTTAAGGGTGAAGATGTTTCTCACAAATTTGTTGACCCAATGCATCATTGAAATTCAAGCTGGAAAGATGATTTTAATATATCACTTGTACATTTTGTATTGCTCTTCTGGTGACAATGTAGTTTGTTTTTGTCAATTACCATTTTAATAATAGGGTAAAGAAAATGAAGTGGATTTTTGAAAGAAAACAATACTGTCAATATACTATTAAAACAAATTAAAATGGTAAAAGTTATTGTACTTTAAGTAAAAATAAAAGAGCCAAAATATCAAACCCAGTTTTGGATTACTTTAATTAACAAAAAAAAAATGCATATAGCAGAGGATAGTTTCAATCTGCCTACCTCTGGGTTATGGGCCCAGCATGCTTCCATTGCTGTACTCTGCTGCACATGTAAGTGCAAGAGATCCTGAATCACTCATTCATCATGGGAAAGTACCAATGTGTTTCTTCGTTGGTTGATAGAAGAAACATCTTACAAAAACGCTCCAGATTATTGACTTTTTTAAGTTTTTCTAGGAAACGTTTTAGATGAATGCTTATTAGCATTTGTCAGTATGTACTTTTGAAAAGTGTCTCTGTGGCGCAATCAGTTAGTGTGTACGGCTATTAACCAAAAGGTTGGTGGTTCAATCCCACCCAGGGACGTAATTGACCTTGTTATCAGATTTTGGTGATCTTTAAGTAGACAAGTCAAATTTCATACCCCCTGTTATGGTGTAGGGTACCTGGCCTTCTCTGATGTAATCAGAGTTAGATTTGATTCAGTGATTTTATAAAAACAGCTAGGAAGCACAATTTAGCAGTGGGTTGCAGAGAAAAAGAAATATGCTGGCAAAAAAATCAAATTGCGTGATTCAACAGCTCTTCATTTTCTGGCTTTATTTTTATGCTAACAAATTTGTTCTCTGAAAAGTGTCCACAAAGCCAAGTCTCTGATTAACACCTTTGTAGGGATGGTTTTTCACCTATTACTAAATTAAACTTGCTTCATTGGAAAGGCAGCAAGATGTATCCTCATTTCAATGTCTACTGAAATAATACAGGTTGACACCAGGAAACATTAACGCCACTGCATCCTTGCTGCTTTCTCATGTGGAAGTCTGTTTAATGTGAAAACAAGGTGATATCTAATTAGCACACAGGTAAGGAATTAAGAAAATCTTTATTTAAGGGTGAAGATGTTTTCTCACAAAATCGTTGCCCCAATGCATCATTGAAATTCAAGCTGGAAAGATGATTTTAAAATATCACTTGTACATTTTGTATTGCTCTTCTGGTGACAATGTAGTTTGTTTTTGTCAATTACCATTTTAATAATAGGGTAAAGAAAATGAAGTGGATTTTTGAAAGAAAACAATACTGTCAATATACTATTAAAACAAATTAAAATGGTAAAAGTTATTGTACTTTAAGTAAAAATAAAAGACAAAATATCAGTCCCAGTTTTGGATTACTTTAATTAACAAAAAAAAATGCATATAGCAGAGGATAGTTTCAATCTGCCTACCTCTGGGTTATGGGCCCAGCATGCTTCCATTGCAGTACTCTGCTGCACATGTAAGTGCAAGAGATCCTGAAGCACTCACTCATCATGGGAAAGTACCAATGTGTTTCTTCATTGGTTGATGGAAGAAACATCTTACAAAAACTCTCCAGATTATTGACTTTTTAAAGTTTTTCTAGGAAACGTTTTAGATGAATGCTTATTAGCCTTTGTCAGTAAGGACTTTTGCAAAGTGTCTCTGTGGCGCAATCAGTTAGTATGTACGGCTATTTACCATAAGGTTGGTGGTTCAATCCCACCCAGGGACCTAATTTCCCTTGTTATCAGATTTTGGTGATCTTTAAGTAGACAAGTCAAAATTTCAAACCCCCTGTTACGGTGTAGGGTACCTGGCCTTCTCTGATGTAATCAGAGTTAGATTTGATTCAGTGATTTTATAAAAACAGCTAGGAAGCACAATTTAGCAGTGGGTTGCAGAGAAAAAAAATATGCTGGCAGAAAAATCCAATTGAGTGATTAAACAGCTCTTCATTTTCTGGCTTTATTTTTATGCTAACAAATTTGTTCTCTGAAAAGTGTCCACAAAGCCAAGTCTCTGATTAACACCTTTGTAAGGATGGTTTTTCACCTATTACTAAATTAAACTTGCTTCATTGGAAAGGCAGCAAGATGCATCCTCATTTCAATGTCTACTGAAATAATACAAGTTGACACCAGGAAACATTAACGCCACTGCATCCTTGCTGCTTTCTCATGTGGAAGTCTGTTTAATATGAAAACAAGGTGATATCTAATTAGCACACGGGTAAGGAATTAAGAAAATCTTTATTTAAGGGTGAAGATGTTTCTCACAAAATCGTTGCCCCAATGCATCATTGAAATTCAAGCTGGAAATATGATTTTAATATATCACTTGTACATTTTGTATTGCTCTTCTGGTGACAATGTAGTTTGTTTTTGTCAATTACCATTTTAATAATAGGGTAAAGAAAATGAAGTGGATTTTTGAAAGAAAACAATACTGTCAATATACTATTAAAATAAATTAAAATGGTAAAAGTTGTTGTACTTTAAGTAAAAATAAAAGAGCCAAAATATCAATCCCAGTTTTGGATTACTTTAATTAACAAACAAAAAAATGCATATAGCAGAGGATAGTTTCAATCTGCCTACCTCTGGGTTATGGGCCCAGCATGCTTCCATTGCTGTACTCTGCTGCACATGTAAGTGCAAGAGATCCTGAAGCACTCACTCATCATGGGAAAGTACCAATGTGTTTCTTCGTTGGTTGATGGAAGAAACATCTTACAAAAACTCTCCAGATTATTGACTTTTTAAAGTTTTTCTAGGAAACGTTTTAGATGAATGCTTATTAGCCTTTGTCAGTATGTACTTTTGCAAAGTGTCTCTGTGGCGCAATCAGTTAGTATGTACGGCTATTAACCAAAAGGTTGGTGGTTCAATCCCACCCAGGGACCTAATTGACCTTGTTATCAGATTTTGGTGATCTTTAAGTAGACAAGTCAAAATTTCAAACCCCCTGTTATGGTGTAGGGTACCTGGCCTTCTCTGATGTAATCAGAGTTAGATTTGATTCAGTGATTTTATAAAAACAGCTAGGAAGCACAATTTAGCAGTGGTTTGCAGAGAAAAAAAATATGCTGGCAGAAAAATCCAATTGAGTGATTAAACAGCTCTTTATTTTCTGGCTTTATTTTTATGCTAACAAATTTGTTCTCTGAAAAGTGTCCACAAAGCCAAGTCTCTGATTAACACCTTTGTAAGGATGGTTTTTCACCTATTACTAAATTAAACTTGCTTCATTGGAAAGGCAGCAAGATGCATCCTCATTTCAATGTCTACTGAAATAATACAGGTTGACACCAGGAAACATTAACGCCACTGCATCCTTGCTGCTTTCTCATGTGGAAGTCTGTTTAATGTGAAAACAAGGTGATATCTAATTAGCACACAGGTAAGGAATTAAGAAAATCTTTATTTAAGGGTGAAGATGTTTCTCACAAAATCGTTGCCCCAATGCATCATTGAAATTCAAGCTGGAAAGATGATTTTAATATATCACTTGTACATTTTGTATTGCTCTTCTGGTGACAATGTAGTTTGTTTTTGTCAATTACCATTTTAATAATAGGGTAAAGAAAATGAAGTGGATTTTTGAAAGAAAACAATACTGTCAATATACTATTAAAACAAATTAAAATGGTAAAAGTTATTGTACTTTAAGTAAAAATAAAAGAGCCAAAATATCAATCCCAGTTTTGGATTACTTTAATTAACAAAAAAAAATGCAAATAGCAGAGGATAGTTTCAATCTGCCTACCTCTGGGTTATGGGCCCAGCATGCTTCCATTGCAGTACTCTGCTGCACATGTAAGTGCAAGAGATCCTGAAGCACTCACTCATCATGGGAAAGTACCAATGTGTTTCTTCGTTGGTTGATGGAAGAAACATCTTACAAAAACTCTCCAGATTATTGACTTTTTAAAGTTTTTCTAGGAAACGTTTTAGATGAATGCTTATTAGCCTTTGTCAGTATGGTCTTTCGCAAAGTGTCTCTGTGGCGCAATCAGTTAGTATGTACGGCTATTAACCATAAGGTTGGTGGTTCAATCCCACCCAGGGACCTAATTGACCTTGTTATCAGATTTTGGTGATCTTTAAGTAGACAAGTCAAAATTTCAAACCCCCTGTTATGGTGTAGGGTACCTGGCCTTCTCTGATGTAATCAGAGTTAGATTTGATTCAGTGATTTTATAAAAACAGCTAGGAAGCACAATTTAGCAGTGGGTTGCAGAGAAAAAAAATATGCTGGCAGAAAAATCCAATTGAGTGATTAAACAGCTCTTCATTTTCTGGCTTTATTTTTATGCTAACAAATTTGTTCTCTGAAAAGTGTCCACAAAGCCAAGTCTCTGATTAACACCTTTGTAAGGATGGTTTTTCACCTATTACTAAATTAAACTTGCTTCATTGGAAAGGCAGCAAGATGCATCCTCATTTCAATGGTAAGTCAACCTTCTTGCCCTATGTTCCCTGTCAACGGATGAAGACGCATCATTATCTACCGCAGTCATTTTGGCCCAATAGATATGCAAGAAGTTTAGATTCCCCTTTCTTTGCAGGTAGAGGAAGGAAAAGGAAGAGGTCTGTAGCCTCTTCAAGATCGCAGGACCAGAGATTGTCCTCTGCTTCTGCCAAATCCACTGCATGACACTGGGGCTTTCTTGCAGGAGCCCACACCAGTGGGGGCACGTCTAAAACTCTTCAGTCAGTTCTGGATTCATTCGGACCTGGACTCGTGGGTTTTACAAATAGTGTCCCAAGGGTACAAACTGGGGTTTCAAGACGTTCCCCCTCACCGATTGTTCAAATTGGCCTTAGTCAGCAGGGAGAAGGTTTTTATTCAAGCCTCTTCGTGGTCCCGAAGCCGGACGGCTCAGTCAGACCAATCTTAAATCTGAAATCCCTCAATTTCTTCCTAAAGAAATTAAATTTCAAGATGGAATTTCTCAGGGCAGTGATCTCCAGTCCGGAGGACGGAGATTTCATGGTTTTGGTAGACATAAAGGATGCCTACTTACATGTTCCCATTTAGCCACTGCCTCAAGCTACCTAAGGTTTGCAATTCAGGATTGTCATTACCAATTTCAGACATTGCCGTTTGGTCTGTCCACGGCTCCGAGGATTTTCACCAGGGTGATGGCGGAAATTATGGTTCTCCTTCGCAAGCAAGGAGTCACAATTATCCCGTACTTGGATGATTTCCTGATAAAGGTGAGATCCAGGGACCAGTTGGTGCAAAACATTGCACTCTCCCTGACAGTTCTTCAACAACATGGTTGGCTCCTAAACTTGCCAAAATCGCAGTTGGTCCCAATGACGCGGTTGTTGTTTTTGGGAGTCATACTGTTAGGCGCCGGGGTCCGCTTGATGGTCTGCGCGGCCCGGCGCCTAGCAACTAGAGACGCCGTGCACGTACAGCCGCCGGCTCCCTAGCAACGCTAGACGCCGGGCGCGCTGAGCCGCACGGACCCTAGCAACGGGGACGCCACTGGCGGACCACGTTCCCCGTTGCTAGGCTTTAGGAAATTAAGATATTCACCTGCTCTCTGGCCGTGCAGCAAGGCAGCTGCACGGCATTTATTCTAATCAGCCTTTAGCAGCTGATTGGAGGACTCCTTGTTAAATACACTCCCAGGGCTTCTCACAGACGCCGGTAATAGCTTCCTGCATGCTGCCTTTGTTTGCTGAGAGTCTGTTTCCAGTCCTGCTGTATCCGGTCATTCCAGTCCGCAGAAGTCCGGTATTCGGGAGTTGTCATCTCATCCCAAGAGGTCGTTTGGTTCCCTGGAGTCCTGACTGATCACCGTTTTATATCCAGTGGTGTTCGTGAGTTGCGGCTCTGCCGTGTGTTGCGGCTCAGCCGCTTTACCTTTTATATTTTGTGTTTGGAGCATTTGCGGATGGTTCCGCTTCCACAAGTCCTCTCTGGTACTTGGCGGTGCCGGGTAGGAGAATTGGACAAGTGGATATTTTGGTTGTCCTGTTTCCTGGCGGTTTCTCCGCACATATTATAGTTTTGAGTTTGCTTAGCCCCTGGCCTGGTTGTTTAGTTAGAGGGCCTCTTGTTATCACCCTGTCTCAGGTTTCCCTTTGTCTCTCATTAAGACCGGGGGGGCATCGAAGTTGGGCAGACATAATCCGCCCTTCAAACGCGGCTGCCAAGGGCTCAAGAAACCATAGTCTTGCAGGGGATTTCTGACAACACGGGTGAGACAACAGAGTTAGGGCGCCAGGGGCTATTTTCCTGTCCTGCTCCCTTCCCCAGCATTCCGTTCCAGTGCTCCAGTCCTTGCCATAAGATCTTCTCTGACCAGAGTGCTGGAATCATAACATTATTACCGGCCATACCAAAACTTAAAATTAAACGGGGTTTAATTTTTTCTCATTCAGTTTTGTGAGAGTTTATCGGCCTCATGAATCCAACAGGTTTAGGGCCAAATCCTGGTCAGCTCTTAGTCAGCCAGATTCAAGAACTTACTCAGATGGTTCAGGATCTTTCTCTTCGGGTGAAGTCGCAGGAAGATCTTTTGCGAGCTTCCCCAAGGGTAGTCCCTGAACCAAAGATGCATTTGCCTGACCGTTTTTCTGGTGATAGAAAAGAGTTTTTTAATTTTAAAGAATCCTGTAAACTTTATTTTCGTTTAAGACCGACTTCCTCGGGTACTGAATCTCAGCGGGTCGGGTTTATTATTTCTTTGCTCCAGGGGGATCCTCAGACCTGGGCATTTGGTTTAAGAGCAGAGGATCCGGCATTGTTGTCAATTGACGCTTTTTTTGAGTCTTTAGGGCTCTTGTATGATGACCCTGATAGAGAGGCGTCCGCTGAAAGTCAGTTGCGCCCTCTCAGACAGGGTAGAAATCCTGCAGAGGTTTATTGTACGGAGTTTCGCCGTTGGTCGAACGACTGTGGCTGGAATGACCCAGCCCTGCGCAGTCAGTTTCGCCTCGGCTTATCAGAGTCTATAAAAGACAGTCTCCTTCAGTACCCTGCTCCTGAGACTCTCGATAAACTCATGGAGCTTTCTATTAAGATTGATCGTCGTCTCAGAGAGCGGAGGGCTGAAAAAGGAGCACCTGTAAGGACAAGTCCGTGTGTATATTCCATTCCTGAAGACGTAGAGGAGACCATGCAGATGGGTCTCTCCCGGCTGTCTCCTGAAGAAAGAGCCAGAAGGCAAAATTCTGGTCTTTGTCTGTACTGTGGGGGTAAGGGACATTTTGCTCGTAATTGTCCGAACAAGTCGGGAAACGCTTTGACCAGGTGAATTGTGAGGGGGTTCACCTAGGTCTGCAGCTTATCTCCTCGAATAACTCCCTTTTAGTCCCAGTTAAAGTTTCCTTTGGCAGCCTCAGTTCTTTGGTGTCGGCTTTTGTTGACAGTGGAGCTGCAGGAAACTTTATGGATTTAACTTGGGCTAAGGCCTTAGGCATTCCTCAGTTACCTTTGGGTAGGTGTGTCACCATGCATGGCTTAGATGGGAGTCCGCTGTCTAATGGGATTATTTCTCTCCGTACACCCCCTGTACTACTTACAGTAGGAGCTCTACATTCCGAGAAAATCGAGTTCTTTCTTACACATTGCCCAGCAGTTCCAGTTGTTCTGGGTCACCCTTGGCTGGCCTTTCATAATCCCACCATTGATTGGCGGTCGGGGAAGATTTCACATTGGGGTACTTTTTGTGATAAGGAATGTATCACGTTTCCAGTCAGAGTAGCAGCTATCATTCCAGAACTCATTCCGGTGGAATACCAGGAGTTTGCTGATGTTTTCTCCAAAGGCAATGCGGACATTCTGCCTCCCCATCGGCCTTATGATTGTGCTATTGAGTTAATTCCTGGTGCCGCATTGCCAAAGGGAAGATTATATGCATTATCCGGGCCAGAAACTGCGGCTATGAATGATTATGTAAAGGAGAGCCTTGAGAAAGGATTTATTAGACCATCAAAATCTCCTTTAAGTGCAGGCTTCTTCTTTGTGGAGAAAAAGGATGGCTCGCTTAGACCTTGCATTGATTTTAGAGCCCTGAATAAGATCTCAGTTAAAAACACCTATCCTTTGCCGTTGATTTCTGTACTCTTTGATCAGTTACGTTCTGCTGTGATTTTTTCTAAAATTGACCTTAGAGGAGCGTACAACCTCATCCGAATTAAATCTGGAGATGAGTGGAAAACGGCCTTCAGTTCTCAGTCGGGTCACTACGAATACCTGGTGATGCCGTTCGGCCTGTCCAATGCTCCGGCAGTTTTTCAAGACCTCATTAACGATGTGCTCCGTGACTTCCTAGGGAAATTCGTGGTCGTTTACTTAGACGACATCCTGATTTTTTCTAAATCAATGGAACAACATGTTACCCAGGTGCGTCTGGTTCTTCAAAAGTTATGTGAGAATCATTTATATGCCAAGCTGGAGAAGTGTGAGTTTCATGTCACGGAAGTATCTTTTTTAGGGTACATAATTTTCCATGGAACCAAAGAAACTCCAGGCCATCCTTAGTTGGGCGCAACCCACCAATTTAAAAGCAATTAAGCGTTTTTTAGGGTTTGCGAATTATTATAGGAGGTTCATTCATTCTTTTTCTGACCTGGTTGCTCCCATTGTAGCTCTGACAAAGAAAGGAGCGGATCCTACCAACTGGTCGCGTGAAGCTGAGTTGTCCTTCCGGGCCTTGAAACAAGCCTTTGTCTCGGCTCCAGTCCTCTGACATCCTAATCCGGAATTGCCCTTTGTGGTGGAGGTTGATGCCTCGGAGGTTGGAGTGGGGGCTATCCTTTCTCAAAAGGATCCGGAGTCTCTGGAGTTACATCCTTGTGCCTTTATGTCCAGGAAATTCTCCTCCGCTGAATCCAACTATGACGTTGGTAATCGGGAGTTACTGGCGGTAAAATGGGCTTTCGAGGAGTGGAGGCATTGGCTGGAGGGAGCAAAACATACTATTTCGGTATTGACTGACCATAAGAACCTGCAATAGATTGAATCGGCTAAGCGGCTTAATGCCCGGCATCTCTTATATGCCCCAGGGTCAATAAAATAGTATCCTTATCTAGGGTATCCATCCCCTCAGATAAGGTATCCGTCCATGCCGCTACAGCACTACACACCCAGGCCGACGCAATTGCCGGTCTGAGTAAGGTACCTGAATGTGTATAAATGGACTTCAGGGTAATCTCCTGTTTGCGGTCAGCAGACTCTTTGAGGGTAGCCGTATACTGGGACGGGAGGGCTACCTTCTTGGATAAGCGTGTTAATGCTTTGTCCACCCTAGGGTAGGATTCCCATCGTAACCTATCCATTGATGGGAAAGGATACGCCATAAGAATCCTTTTGGAAATCTGCAGTCTTTTATCTGGAGATTCCCAAGCTTTTTCACATAACTCGTTCAGCTCATGTGACCCCCTCAAAGGTTACCTCAGGCTTTTTCACCTTGTAGGGTAGGTGTGTCACCATGCATGGCTTAGATGGGAGTCCGCTGTCTAATGGGATTATTTCTCTCCGTACACCCCCTGTACTACTTACAGTAGGAGCTCTACATTCCGAGAAAATCGAGTTCTTTCTTACACATTGCCCAGCAGTTCCAGTTGTTCTGGGTCACCCTTGGCTGGCCTTTCATAATCCCACCATTGATTGGCGGTCGGGGAAGATTTCACATTGGGGTACTTTTTGTGATAAGGAATGTATCACGTTTCCAGTCAGAGTAGCAGCTATCATTCCAGAACTCATTCCGGTGGAATACCAGGAGTTTGCTGATGTTTTCTCCAAAGGCAATGCGGACATTCTGCCTCCCCATCGGCCTTATGATTGTGCTATTGAGTTAATTCCTGGTGCCGCATTGCCAAAGGGAAGATTATATGCATTATCCGGGCCAGAAACTGCGGCTATGAATGATTATGTAAAGGAGAGCCTTGAGAAAGGATTTATTAGACCATCAAAATCTCCTTTAAGTGCAGGCTTCTTCTTTGTGGAGAAAAAGGATGGCTCGCTTAGACCTTGCATTGATTTTAGAGCCCTGAATAAGATCTCAGTTAAAAACACCTATCCTTTGCCGTTGATTTCTGTACTCTTTGATCAGTTACGTTCTGCTGTGATTTTTTCTAAAATTGACCTTAGAGGAGCGTACAACCTCATCCGAATTAAATCTGGAGATGAGTGGAAAACGGCCTTCAGTACTCAGTCGGGTCACTACGAATACCTGGTGATGCCGTTCGGCCTGTCCAATGCTCCGGCAGTTTTTCAAGACCTCATTAACGATGTGCTCCGTGACTTCCTAGGGAAATTCGTGGTCGTTTACTTAGACGACATCCTGATTTTTTCTAAATCAATGGAACAACATGTTACCCAGGTGCGTCTGGTTCTTCAAAAGTTATGTGAGAATCATTTATATGCCAAGCTGGAGAAGTGTGAGTTTCATGTCACGGAAGTATCTTTTTTAGGGTACATAATTTTCCATGGAACCAAAGAAACTCCAGGCCATCCTTAGTTGGGCGCAACCCACCAATTTAAAAGCAATTAAGCGTTTTTTAGGGTTTGCGAATTATTATAGGAGGTTCATTCATTCTTTTTCTGACCTGGTTGCTCCCATTGTAGCTCTGACAAAGAAAGGAGCGGATCCTACCAACTGGTCGCGTGAAGCTGAGTTGTCCTTCCGGGCCTTGAAACAAGCCTTTGTCTCGGCTCCAGTCCTCTGACATCCTAATCCGGAATTGCCCTTTGTGGTGGAGGTTGATGCCTCGGAGGTTGGAGTGGGGGCTATCCTTTCTCAAAAGGATCCGGAGTCTCTGGAGTTACATCCTTGTGCCTTTATGTCCAGGAAATTCTCCTCCGCTGAATCCAACTATGACATTGGTAATCGGGAGTTACTGGCGGTAAAATGGGCTTTCGAGGAGTGGAGGCATTGGCTGGAGGGAGCAAAACATACTATTTCGGTATTGACTGACCATAAGAACCTGCAATAGATTGAATCGGCTAAGCGGCTTAATGCCCGGCAGGCACGTTGGGCATTATTTTTTACGCGTTTCAAATTTATAATCACTTTCAGGCCTGGTTCCAAGAATACTAAGGCTGATGCCCTGTCACATAGCTTTCTTCCGGTTCACAATAACAATCCTGTTACCCCCATACTTCCATCTTCGGTCATCTGGGCGGGCCTCACACAAGATTTATTTACCCAGTTAAAACAGCTTCAACACCAAGCTCCTAGAATTACTCCTGCTGGTCGTCTTTACGTCCCTGAGTTTTTGAGAGTTACTGTTTTAACGGAATTCCATGATAACAAAGTTTCAGGGCATCCAGGAGTCTCTAAGACATTGGAGTTAGTCTCTCGCTCAGTATGGTGGCCTGGTCTTTCTAAAGACGTCAAGGAATTTGTTTATTCAAGTCAGGTTTGTGCACAGCATAAGGTTCCCCGTTCCTTGCCCATCGGGCAACTTATGCCCGTAAATGTTCCTCTCCGGCCGTGGTCTCATATTTCCATGGATTTTGTGGTTGACCTTCCCCTTTCAGCCGGATTCCGAGTCATATGGGTGGTAGTGGACCGTTTTAGTAAAATGGCTCATTTTATTGCTCTTCCCCGATTGCCTTCTGCCCAAGGGTTGGCAGTTTTGTTTCTCCGCCATGTATTCAGGCTTCATGGGTTGCCTACTGATATTGTTTCTGATCGGGGTCCACAATTCATCGCACAATTCTGGAAATGTTTTTGTGCCTCATTGAAGATGAAATTGTCGTTAACATCCGGTTACCACCCACAATCCAACGGGCAAACCGAACGAGTTAACCAATCATTGAAACAATATTTGCGCTTGTATTCAGCCAAACTCCAGAATGATTGGTCCGAGTTTCTTCCGTTGGCTGAATTTGCTTACAATAATTCTTGTCATTCCTCCACTAAAGAGTCTCCATTCTTTTCAGTTTTTGGTTTTCACCCCAGATCTAATTCTTTTTTTCATCATTCCTCAGTCTCCTCGCTTACCTTAACCTCCCATCTCAGAGCCATTTGGAAAAAGGTGCACCTTGCTCTCAGAAAAGCGGCCTTTCGAGAGAAGAAATTTTCTGACAGGCTCCGACGTCCTTGCACTTTTAAGGTGGGAGATAGGGTGTGGTTGTCGACTCGCAACATCAGGCTTCGACAATCCTCAGCTAGACTGGGACCCAAATTTATTGGGCCATTTCTTATTATTAAAAGAGTCAACCCAGTTGCCTTTCGGTTACGTTTACCAAGATCTCTCAGGATTGGAAATACGTTTCATTGTTCCCTGTTGAAACAATACGTTTCTTCCAGTAGATTTCCTCGGAAGATCTCTCAGGGTAGATCTCCAGTGGATGTACAGGGACAACAGGAGTTCTTGGTAGGGGGTCTGGAGTGAGTGCTGACATCTGGTCCAGACTGAAGGACCTTGCAACGATTACTGACATGTCGTCTACTGTCACTGCATATGATTCTGTCACCTTTGAAAGAATGGTGGAGAAAAAGAGGCAATTTGGAGGCCCTTGCACAAACTGGCTTTATTCTACCTAAGTTGCCCTCCCTCCAGTGTGTACTCCGAAAGAGTGTTTAGTGCGGCCGCTCACCTTGTCAGCAATCGGCGTACGAGAAGATGATGATCATCAAAATTAATTATAATCAATTCCTCCGTGGAGACATTCACCAGCAATTGCCTCCAGAAAGTACACAGGGATCTGAGATGGTGGATTCCAGTGGGGACGAATTAATAATCTGTGAGGAGGGGGATGTACACAGTGAAAGGGGTGAGGAATCGGAGGATGATGAGGTGGACATCTTGCCTCTGTAGAGCCAGTTTGTGCAAGGAGAGATTGATTCTTTTTTGGTGGGGGCCCAAACCAACCAGTCATTTCAGTCAGTCGTGTGGCAGACCCTGTCGCTGAAATGATGGGTTCGTCAATGTTTTTCTTTTCAATCTAAACCCCTGCAGTTTTCTGTAAGCATCTGCTTCGCTATGATGATCAACAAGTCACAAGGGAAAACACTCAGGGCTGGAGGCGTAGATCTTAGGACCAGCTGCTACAAGCATGGCAGAGGTGTCACTATCACTGGTGACACCCAGAGAGGCGGCGAGGGAGATTGTAATGCAGTGCGCGCAGATAAGCAGCGCAATGGTAAAAAGGAGGCATGGTCTCATAGGTAGGGGCGTGGCCTGAATCACCATTTTGTTGCTGCGGGTATCCCGGGGGTTGGGGGCTGTACCCGGGGACTAGTGTGTGAGTGGTGCTGGCTCCTGCACAGTGACAGAAACTGGGTGTTGCACGTAATGTCACAGTGAAACACCCATATTCTGTCACTGAAGAAGAGCCGGCACTTTGGTGTCACCCCACTTGGCGGGTGACACTCGGGTGTGTGCCGCAACCCCGTTGTGATGCCACTGACCCATGGGAAGCTTTACGTGGCTTACCCATGTGTTAGTAGCCCCAAGCATCTTTTGTGTTAGTCCCTGAAGAAAAACTTCAAATATTGTTTACAATTTTGTAATCAATGGCCTAATTCAGTAAGGATTGCAAATTCTGCTAAGTAACAGAATTTGCAATCCTTTGGTTCGCATGCTGGGGCCACCCATCACAGGGCATGGCCACCCAGCATGCCGCCTCCCTTCTTGACCACGCTGAAATTGCAGTCCCAGTGCAGTTCAGCGTGATCATAAAAAATGGGTTAGCCTCCTGTTGGTGCAGACTGTACGTGTGCGCAGGAAGCCGCCACCATTTTTGTGATCGCAACGGCTGCATGTGATGTCATGCAGCCGCTCTGACCACGCCTCCTGTTTCTCCGTTGAAGCCCTGCCCCCGCACCGCTCCATCTCCGACTTTGAAATGGAGTGTTGCTGACCCCCCCCCGCACCGATTGACAGTCACAGAAAATGCTGGCGCATGCGTATGCTCTTAGCAATTTTTGCAGTTGAATTGCTTATTGTGATTGCAATCCAACCTGAATCAGGCTCTATTACCTATCACAATGCACTGCAGGTAGTACAAAATGGGGTTAATATAGGAGAAAACCCCCCAGAGCTGTGCTCCTTAACTGTCCCTGGTGGCTAGTGGAGCGGCTGCCCAGTAATCAGTGTCCACGCCAGTGCGCACACGGCCCGCCCCCTACAGCCATGCTGGATCACGGTATAGTGTGGGCACAGAAGCCCCTTACCTCCCTTTCATCAGCGGCCTCGTGATCCCGGAGGGCGGTGTGTGTGTGACTGACCTTAGGAAGAAACCGGAGCCTCCGCTGCAGTGACCCAGCAACCAGGGCACGGGAGTATACTGCGCCGCTGGGAGTGACGGAGCTGCAGTAAAGATGTCTATTAGACCTAGCCTGCTGCAGCCCTTGTACATTCTTATAAAAAAAGTTCTTCTTTTCTTGTCAAAATTAATAGCTAAGTATAGGCTGCCTGAGGCAGCCCCCTGTTAAGTGTCCTGCTACTGAAGGCACCAACTACAAACTGAGCTCCCTGTTCATGGAAGCGAGGTTATAGAGCAGGGGGCGCTGAGCATCTTGGGAAC
The DNA here is from genome assembly GCF_028390025.1 of Pseudophryne corroboree. Taxonomy (NCBI): domain Eukaryota; kingdom Metazoa; phylum Chordata; class Amphibia; order Anura; family Myobatrachidae; genus Pseudophryne; species Pseudophryne corroboree. The sequence continues at coordinate 250,849 of NW_026970305.1, forward strand.
AGTCAAAAGCTTTGAGCCTGTTGGTGCCTCAGATCAAGATCCTACTCTACACCACAATGTGAATCCTTGCGGAGTCCAGTGTACCCCACAGAAGAAATGAATGTGTCACACCCATTGGCAGCAACATTAGAATAGCTGCTGATGGGCACAATTGAGAAAGGAAGGGGGGAAAACATTTGAATCCAGCACATATATGTAATTTGAATATGTAATTTGTACCTTCCTACTTTAAAATGTAATGGATGAACCTCACCCTGTGAGAACTATCTTCATGATCAAGAGATCTCATATGCAAGATAAGTATGTGTTGGCAGAGGCGCTCACTGGGCAGAGATGCTGATCGCATCTCTGGCATGTGCAGGTGCAGTGCGGCACCAGCACACACACACACACTTCAGACCTGATCTCCTGTTGTGTGAATATGCACAGCAGAGATCAGGTCTGAATACAGCTGTCAGTAAGGCAGGGATCTGCTGCTGCCAGTGAGGCAGGGATGTGCTGATGTCAGTGAAGCAGTGATCTGCTGCTGCCAGTGAGGCAGGGATCTGCTGCTGCCAGTGAGGCAGGGATGTGCTGCTATAAGTGAGGCAGGTATGTGCTGCTGTCAATGAGGCAGGGATGTGCTGCTGTCAGTGAAGCAGGGATGTGCTGCTGTCAGCGAGGCAGTGATCTGCTGCCCACTATCTCCCTATCACCCCTGCCTGAGTCACACACTTTCCCTGTCACCCCTGCCCCAGTTACCCACTATCTCCCAGTCACCGCTGCCTCAGTTAACCACTATACCTGCGACCCCTGCCTCAGTCACCCACTATACCAGTCACCCCTGCTTTAGTCACCCACTATCTCTGTCACCCCTGCCTCAGTCAACCACTATCTCCATATCACCCCTACCTCAGTCACCCACTATCCCTGTCACCTCTGCCTCAGTCACCCACTGTCACCCTATCACCCCTGCCTCAGTCACCCACTATCCCTGTCACCCCTGCCTCAGTCTCCTACTGTCCCTGTCACCCCTGCCACAGTCATCCACTATATCCCTATCACCCCTGCCTTAGTCACTGACTATCTCCCAGTCACCCCGGCCTCAGTCACCCACTATCTCCCAGTCATACATGCTTCAGTCACCCACTATCTCCCAGTCATCCCTGCCTCAGTCACCTACTGACACCAGTGCAGACATTTCTGCTGCGGCCTCTCCACTCTCCAGCGTGAACGTACTGACGACTGAGGAAATCCGCTTCCCAGTTGAGGACTCCGGGAATGAACACTGCCGATATTGCTGGCAGATGACGTTCTACCCAACTGAGGATTTTTGATACTTCCAGCTTTGCCATGCAATTTCGAGTGCCGCCTTGATGATTTGTGTACACTACCGTGGTGTCGTTGTCCGATTGTACTTGAACAGGCCTGTTCTGTACTAGAGGCAGGGCCAGTGTCAATGAATTGAACACTGCCCGCAATTCCAGAATGTTTATCGGGAGGAGAGATTCCTCCCTGGTCCACCGATGGTGAAGGGTCGTCATCACGGCCATGACCTTGGTGAATTTCCGAGGTGCCATGGCCAAACCAGAAGGCAGGACCTGAAATCCAAAAACTAACCAGGCACAACACTGCTTAGCTTCCAACATCAGATTAGATTGGACATATCCAGTGTGATGCGGCTGTAGATGATTTTTGCTGTTTCTAACTTCTACTTCTAACTACTGGTACATCAATGAATAAGTTTCAAAATATAATGCATCAAGAGAACGGTGTTGGTAGTATAAAACTACCTACAGCACCTGGTATTCCCAGGTGGTCTCACATCCAAGAACAAACCAGGCCTAAAATCAGGTGATATTGGGCATATACAGTGTGGTGTGGCTGTAGATGAGCTTAGTGGTTTCTGTTAGAGTTCTTCTACTTCTAACTACTCGTACATAAATGAGTAAGCAGCCGATTTATTAAACCTGGTGAAATGATAATTTGCATGGTGATAAAGTACCAGCCAATCAGCTCCTAATTGCCATGTCACAGGCTGGGTTTGAAAAATGACAGTTAGGAGCTGACTGGCTGGTACTTTATCACCTTGCACTTTATCAGTTCACCAGGCTTAATAGATCTGCCCCAATGTTTCAAAATGGAATGCATCAAGAGAACGGTGTTAGTATTAGAGATGAGCGGGTTCGGTTTCTCTGAATCCGAACCCGCCAGAACTTCATGGTTTTTTTCACGGGTCCGAGCAGACTCGGATCTTCCCGCCTTGCTCGGTTAACCCGAGCGCGCCCGAACGTCATCATGACGCTGTCGGATTCTCGCGAGGCTCGGATTCTATCGCGAGACTCGGATTCTATATAAGGAGCCGCGCGTCGCCGCCATTTTCACACGTGCATTGAGATTGATAGGGAGAGGACGTGGCTGGCGTCCTCTCCATTTAGATTATAAGAGACTGAGAGAGATTTACTGGAGCTGACTAGGAGGAGTACTGTTACTGTAGAAGTGTAGAGACTGAGTGGAGAGAGTTTACTAGTGAGGACAGTGCAGTTTACTTTATAATCCGTTCTCTGCCTGAAAAAAGCGATACACAGCACACAGTGACTCAGTCACATACCATATCTGTGTGCACTGCTCAGGCTCAGGCCAGTGTGCTGCATCATCTATTATCTATATATAATATTATATATATCTGTCTGACTGCTCAGCTCACACAGCTTATAATTGTGGGGGAGACTGGGGAGCACTACTGCAGTGCCAGTTATAGGTTATAGCAGGAGCCAGGAGTACATAATATATTATATAGTGAGTGACCACCAGACACACAGTGCAGTTTATTTAATATATCCGTTCTCTGCCTGAAAAAAGCGATACACACAGTGACTCAGTCAGTCACATACCATATCTGTGTGCACTGCTCAGGCTCAGGCCAGTGTGCTGCATCATCTATTATCTATATATAATATTATATATATCTGTCTGACTGCTCAGCTCACACAGCTTATAATTGTGGGGGAGACTGGGGAGCACTACTGCAGTGCCAGTTATAGGTTATAGCAGGAGCCAGGAGTACATAATATATTATATAGTGAGTGACCACCAGACACACAGTGCAGTTTATTTAATATATCCGTTCTCTGCCTGAAAAAAGAGATACACACAGTGACTCAGTCAGTCACATACCATATCTGTGTGCACTGCTCAGGCTCAGGCCAGTGTGCTGCATCATCTATTATCTATATATAATATTATATATATCTGTCTGACTGCTCAGCTCACACAGCTTATAATTGTGGGGGAGACTGGGGAGCACTACTGCAGTGCCAGTTATAGGTTATAGCAGGAGCCAGGAGTACATAATATATTATATAGTGAGTGACCACCAGACACACAGTGCAGTTTATTTAATATATCCGTTCTCTGCCTGAAAAAAGCGATACACACAGTGACTCAGTCAGTCACATACCATATCTGTGTGCACTGCTCAGGCTCAGGCCAGTGTGCTGCATCATCTATTATCTATATATAATATTATATATATCTGTCTGACTGCTCAGCTCACACAGCTTATAATTGTGGGGGAGACTGGGGAGCACTACTGCAGTGCCAGTTATAGGTTATAGCAGGAGCCAGGAGTACATAATATATTATATAGTGAGTGACCACCAGACACACAGTGCAGTTTATTTAATATATCCGTTCTCTGCCTGAAAAAAGAGATACACACAGTGACTCAGTCAGTCACATACCATATCTGTGTGCACTGCTCAGGCTCAGGCCAGTGTGCTGCATCATCTATTATCTATATATAATATTATATATATCTGTCTGACTGCTCAGCTCACACAGCTTATAATTGTGGGGGAGACTGGGGAGCACTACTGCAGTGCCAGTTATAGGTTATAGCAGGAGCCAGGAGTACATAATATATTATATAGTGAGTGACCACCAGACACACAGTGCAGTTTATTTAATATATCCGTTCTCTGCCTGAAAAAAGCGATACACACAGTGACTCAGTCAGTCACATACCATATCTGTGTGCACTGCTCAGGCTCAGGCCAGTGTGCTGCATCATCTATTATCTATATATAATATTATATATATCTGTCTGACTGCTCAGCTCACACAGCTTATAATTGTGGGGGAGACTGGGGAGCACTACTGCAGTGCCAGTTATAGGTTATAGCAGGAGCCAGGAGTACATAATATATTATATAGTGAGTGACCACCAGACACACAGTGCAGTTTATTTAATATATCCGTTCTCTGCCTGAAAAAAGCGATACACACAGTGACTCAGTCAGTCACATACCATATCTGTGTGCACTGCTCAGGCTCAGGCCAGTGTGCTGCATCATCTATATATATTATATATCTGTCTGACTGCTCAGCTCACACAGCTTATAATTGTGGGGGAGACTGGGGAGCACTACTGCAGTGCCAGTTATAGGTTATAGCAGGAGCCAGGAGTACATATTATATTAAAATTAAACAGTGCACACTTTTGCTGCAGGAGTGCCACTGCCAGTGTGACTGACCAGTGACCTGACCACACTGACCACCAGTATAGTTAGTAGTATACTTATATTGTGATTGCCTGAAAAAGTTAAACACTCGTCGTGTGACTTCACTTGTGTGTTTTTTTTTTTTTATTCTATAAAAATAAAACTCATTCTGCTGACAGACAGTGTCCAGCAGGTCCGTCATTATATAATATATAATATATACCTGTCCGGCTGCAGTAGTGATATATATATATTTTTTATATCATTTATCATCCAGTCGCAGCAGACACAGTACGGTAGTTCACGGCTGTGGCTACCTCTGTGTCTCTGCACTCGGCAGGCAGTCCGTCCATAATTGTAATACCACCTAACCGTGGATTTTTTCCATTCTTCTTTATACATACATAGTTACATAGACATCTTCTCTTTATCAACCAGTCTATATTAGCTGCAGACACAGTACAGTACGGTAGTTCACGGCTGTGGCTACCTCTGTGTCTGCACTCGGCAGGCAGTCCGTCCATAATTGTATACCACCTAACCGTGGTTTTTTTTCATTCTTCTTTATACATACATAGTTACATAGACATCTTCTCTTTATCAACCAGTCTATATTAGCTGCAGACACAGTACAGTACGGTAGTTCACGGCTGTGGCTACCTCTGTGTCTGCACTCGGCAGGCAGTCCGTCCATAATTGTATACCACCTAACCGTGGATTTTTTTCAGTCTTCTTTATACATACATAGTTACATAGACATCTTCTCTTTATCAACCAGTCTATATTAGCTGCAGACACAGTACAGTACGGTAGTTCACGGCTGTGGCTACCTCTGTGTCTGCAGTCGGCAGGCAGTCCATAATTGTATACTAGTATCCATCTCCATTGTTTACCTGAGGTGCCTTTTAGTTGTGCCTATTAAAATATGGAGAACAAAAATGTTGAGGTTCCAAAATTAGGGAAAGATCAAGATCCACTTCCACCTCGTGCTGAAGCTGCTGCCACTAGTCATGGCCGAGACGATGAAATGCCAGCAACGTCGTCTGCCAAGGCCGATGCCCAATGTCATAGTACAGAGCATGTCAAATCCAAAACACCAAATATCAGAAAAAAAAGGACTCCAAAACCTAAAATAAAATTGTCGGAGGAGAAGCGTAAACTTGCCAATATGCCATTTACCACACGGAGTGGCAAGGAACGGCTGAGGCCCTGGCCTATGTTCATGGCTAGTGGTTCAGCTTCACATGAGGATGGAAGCACTCAGCCTCTCGCTAGAAAAATGAAAAGACTCAAGCTGGCAAAAGCAGCACAGCAAAGAACTGTGCATTCTTCGAAATCCCAAATCCACAAGGAGAGTCCAATTGTGTCGGTTGCGATGCCTGACCTTCCCAACACTGGACGTGAAGAGCATGCGCCTTCCACCATTTGCACGCCCCCTGCAAGTGCTGGAAGGAGCACCCGCAGTCCAGTTCCTGATAGTCAGATTGAAGATGTCAGTGTTGAAGTACACCAGGATGAGGAGGATATGGGTGTTGCTGGCGCTGGGGAGGAAATTGACCAGGAGGATTCTGATGGTGAGGTGGTTTGTTTAAGTCAGGCACCCGGGGAGACACCTGTTGTCCGTGGGAGGAATATGGCCGTTGACATGCCAGGTGAAAATACCAAAAAAATCAGCTCTTCGGTGTGGAGGTATTTCACCAGAAATGCGGACAACAGGTGTCAAGCCGTGTGTTCCCTTTGTCAAGCTGTAATAAGTAGGGGTAAGGACGTTAACCACCTCGGAACATCCTCCCTTATACGTCACCTGCAGCGCATTCATAATAAGTCAGTGACAAGTTCAAAAACTTTGGGTGACAGCGGAAGCAGTCCACTGACCAGTAAATCCCTTCCTCTTGTAACCAAGCTCACGCAAACCACCCCACCAACTCCCTCAGTGTCAATTTCCTCCTTCCCCAGGAATGCCAATAGTCCTGCAGGCCATGTCACTGGCAATTCTGACGAGTCCTCTCCTGCCTGGGATTCCTCCGATGCATCCTTGCGTGTAACGCCTACTGCTGCTGGCGCTGCTGTTGTTGCCGCTGGGAGTCGATGGTCATCCCAGAGGGGAAGTCGTAAGCCCACTTGTACTACTTCCAGTAAGCAATTGACTGTTCAACAGTCCTTTGCGAGGAAGATGAAATATCACAGCAGTCATCCTACTGCAAAGCGGATAACTGAGGCCTTGACAACTATGTTGGTGTTAGACGTGCGTCCGGTATCCGCCGTTAGTTCACAGGGAACTAGACAATTTATTGAGGCAGTGTGCCCCCGTTACCAAATACCATCTAGGTTCCACTTCTCTAGGCAGGCGATACCGAGAATGTACACGGACGTCAGAAAAAGACTCACCAGTGTCCTAAAAAATGCAGTTGTACCCAATGTCCACTTAACCACGGACATGTGGACAAGTGGAGCAGGGCAGGGTCAGGACTATATGACTGTGACAGCCCACTGGGTAGATGTATGGACTCCCGCCGCAAGAACAGCAGCGGCGGCACCAGTAGCAGCATCTCGCAAACGCCAACTCTTTCCTAGGCAGGCTACGCTTTGTATCACCGCTTTCCAGAATACGCACACAGCTGAAAACCTCTTACGGCAACTGAGGAAGATCATCGCGGAATGGCTTACCCCAATTGGACTCTCCTGTGGATTTGTGGCATCGGACAACGCCAGCAATATTGTGTGTGCATTAAATATGGGCAAATTCCAGCACGTCCCATGTTTTGCACATACCTTGAATTTGGTGGTGCAGAATTTTTTAAAAAACGACAGGGGCGTGCAAGAGATGCTGTCGGTGGCCAGAAGAATTGCGGGACACTTTCGGCGTACAGGCACCACGTACAGAAGACTGGAGCACCACCAAAAACTACTGAACCTGCCCTGCCATCATCTGAAGCAAGAAGTGGTAACGAGGTGGAATTCAACCCTCTATATGCTTCAGAGGTTGGAGGAGCAGCAAAAGGCCATTCAAGCCTATACAATTGAGCACGATATAGTAGGTGGAATGCACCTGTCTCAAGCGCAGTGGAGAATGATTTCAACGTTGTGCAAGGTTCTGATGCCCTTTGAACTTGCCACACGTGAAGTCAGTTCAGACACTGCCAGCCTGAGTCAGGTCATTCCCCTCATCAGGCTTTTGCAGAAGAAGCTGGAGACATTGAAGGAGGAGCTAACACGGAGCGATTCCGCTAGGCATGTGGGACTTGTGGATGGAGCCCTTAATTCGCTTAACAAGGATTCACGGGTGGTCAATCTGTTGAAATCAGAGCACTACATTTTGGCCACCGTGCTCGATCCTAGATTTAAAGCCTACCTTGGATCTCTCTTTCCGGCAGACACAAGTCTGCTGGGGTTGAAAGACCTGCTGGTGACAAAATTGTCAAGTCAAGCGGAACGCGACCTGTCAACATCTCCTCCTTCACATTCTCCCGCAACTGGGGGTGCGAGGAAAAGGCTCAGAATTCCGAGCCCACCCGCTGGCGGTGATGCAGGGCAGTCTGGAGCGACTGCTGATGCTGACATCTGGTCCGGACTGAAGGACCTGACAACGATTACGGACATGTCGTCTACTGTCACTGCATATGATTCTCTCAACATTGATAGAATGGTGGAGGATTATATGAGTGACCGCATCCAAGTAGGCACGTCACACAGTCCGTACTTATACTGGCAGGAAAAAGAGGCAATTTGGAGGCCCTTGCACAAACTGGCTTTATTCTACCTAAGTTGCCCTCCCACAAGTGTGTACTCCGAAAGAGTGTTTAGTGCCGCCGCTCACCTTGTCAGCAATCGGCGTACGAGGTTACATCCAGAAAATGTGGAGAAGATGATGTTCATTAAAATGAATTATAATCAATTCCTCCGCGGAGACATTGACCAGCAGCAATTGCCTCCACAAAGTACACAGGGAGCTGAGATGGTGGATTCCAGTGGGGACGAATTGATAATCTGTGAGGAGGGGGATGTACACGGTGATATATCGGAGGGTGAAGATGAGGTGGACATCTTGCCTCTGTAGAGCCAGTTTGTGCAATGAGAGATTAATTGCTTCTTTTTTGGGGGGGGTCCAAACCAACCCGTCATATCAGTCACAGTCGTGTGGCAGACCCTGTCACTGAAATGATGGGTTGGTTAAAGTGTGCATGTCCTGTTTTGTTTATACAACATAAGGGTGGGTGGGAGGGCCCAAGGACAATTCCATCTTGCACCTCTTTTTTCTTTTCTTTTTCTTTGCATCATGTGCTGATTGGGGAGGGTTTTTTGGAAGGGCCATCCTGCGTGACACTGCAGTGCCACTCCTAGATGGGCCCGGTGTTTGTGTCGGCCACTAGGGTCGCTAATCTTACTCACACAGTCAGCTACCTCATTGCGCCTCTTTTTTTCTTTGCGTCATGTGCTGTTTGGGGAGGGTTTTTTGGAAGGGACATCCTGCGTGACACTGCAGTGCCACTCCTAGATGGGCCCGGTGTTTGTGTCGGCCACTAGGGTCGCTAATCTTACTCACACAGCTACCTCATTGCGCCTCTTTTTTTCTTTGCGTCATGTGCTGTTTGGGGAGGGTTTTTTGGAAGGGACATCCTGCGTGACACTGCAGTGCCACTCCTAGATGGGCCCGGTGTTTGTGTCTTCTTCTGCACTAGGGTCGCTAATCTTACTCACACAGCTACCTCATTGCGCCTCTTTTTTTCTTTGCGTCATGTGCTGTTTGGGGAGGGTTTTTTGGAAGGGCCATCCTGCGTGACACTGCAGTGCCACTCCTAGATGGGCCCGGTGTTTGTGTCGGCCACTAGGGTCGCTAATCTTACTCACACAGCTACCTCATTGCGCCTCTTTTTTTCTTTGCGTCATGTGCTGTTTGGGGAGGGTTTTTTGGAAGGGACATCCTGCGTGACACTGCAGTGCCACTCCAAGATGGGCCCGGTGTTTGTGTCGGCCACTAGGGTCGCTTATCTTACTCACACAGCGACCTCGGTGCAAATTTTAGGACTAAAAATAATATTGTGAGGTGTGAGGTATTCAGAATAGACTGAAAATGAGTGTAAATTATGGTTTTTGAGGTTAATAATACTTTGGGATCAAAATGACCCCCAAATTCTATGATTTAAGCTGTTTTTTAGTGTTTTTTGAAAAAAACACCCGAATCCAAAACACACCCGAATCCGACAAAAAAAATTCGGTGAGGTTTTGCCAAAACGCGTTCGAACCCAAAACACGGCCGCGGAACCGAACCCAAAACCAAAACACAAAACCCGAAAAATTTCAGGCGCTCATCTCTAGTTAGTATTGAAAAAATACACACAGCTCCTGGTATTTCCTTGTGGTCTCCCATCCAAGTACTAAAACCAGGACCAACACTGCTCAGCTTCCATGATCAGGAGAGATTGGGCAAATCCAGTGTGCTGTGGCTGTAGATGAGCTGGTGGTTTCTGTTACAGCTCTTCTACTTCTAACTTCTGGTACATAAAAGAATACATGTAAAAATTAAATGTACCAAGAAAATGGTGTTGGTAGTTTAAAAACACCTAAAGAATCTGATACTACCAAGCAGTCTCCCATCCATGTATTAACAAAGTCCAATACTGCTTTGCTTCAAAAATCAAATGAGATTGGGCATATCCAGTGTGGTGTGGCTTTAGATAAGCTTTGTGGTTTCTGTTAGAGCTCTTCTACTTCTAACTACTGGTACATTAATGAATATCTATAAGGTTGTAGTTTATCCAATATGCCTTTACTACCTTACCTTTCAACCCCCCCTCCCTCCCCTCTTCTCCTTATAGCTTCCTTAGTTCTCTCCTCCTCGTGTGTGCGTTATTTGTTTTCTCATACGTCCTAGAGGATGCTGGGGTCACATTAAGAACCATGGGGTATAGACGGGATCCGCAGGAGACATGGGCACTTTAAGACTTTCAAAGGGTGTGAACTGTCTCCTCCCTCTATGCCCCTCCTCCAGACTCCAGTTTTAGTATTGTGCGCAGTGATACTGGATGCACTACAGGGGAGCTCTACTGAGTTTCTCTGAAAAGACTTGTTAGTTTTTTTTATTTTCAGGGAGGCTGCTGGCAACAGTCTCCCTGCTTCGTGGGACTTAGGGGAGAGAAGTATGACCAACTTCTAGTGAGTTCAATGGCTCTGCTTCAGGCTGACAGGACACCATTAGCTCCTGAGGGTGCTGATCGCTGGGTACGCCTAGATGCACACTCCCGAAGCCTGCCGTCACCCCCTTACAGAGCCAGAAGACAGGTGAGTAGCAGAAGAACAGAGACTTCTTCTTCAGTGACGGCATTCTGAGGTACCGAGCAGCGAGCGGAACGCTGCGCGCCATGCTCACACACAAACACAGGCACTGCAGGGTGCAGGGCACAGGGGGGGGGGGGCACCCTGGGCAGCATAAATTCCTCACAAAAGGCTGGAAAAAGTGGACATTAGTGCCTGGGCACTGTCCTTACCCCACTAGCGTAATTAATTATTTCTGAGCGGGACAGATACGCGCCATTACAGCGGCGGGGCTTCTTCCTCACCTCACCAGAACATCTTTAGAGCATTACAAGTCTATCACTATAGAGTTTATTATTTCCCAGACTGTGTACTTTTGGCGCTGGATTGTGAGCTGAAAAATCCTCTGTGTCCCTCTGACAGATTTACTGACGGTCTGTCCCCCATAAGCCGGTGTGTCTGTGGGTACTTGGTATATGTGTGTCAACATGTCGGTGGCTGAATGTTTTTCCCAAGAGGAAACTATATTAGGAATGCAGACATATGATGGTGGCCCTGTTGGCACCACCAATAACTGACTTGGTAAATGTTTCAGTAATATCAGAGTAAGGTTGGATAAATCTGTGTCCCAGACACAGACGTAGAGAATAGATGTGATATTCATGGCTATGTTTCTTTTCCCTCAGGCCCCGCTGGGTCGCAAAAATGTTATTTTGCCCAGTTACTACACACTGATACTGACACGGATACTGATACTTATGTCGACCATAATGTTTCCTGATTAGATCCAATATTGGCAAGGAGCATTCAGTACATGATTGTGGATATTAAGGACATATTAAAATCACTGAAGACCCTGCTGTTCCTGACAAAGGGGTCTATATGTATGTATATATAGATATATAATGAAAGCTGATGTAACGTTCCTCCATCTCTGTTTGAGAAAGTCTGGGCCAGCTCGACAAGATGGTTTCAAATCCCCAAAAGGATTCTGGTTGTTTATTCATTTCCCGCCGCGGACAGAATAAAGTGGGAGTCACCCCCTGTTCTGCACGGGGCCCTGTCACAAATCCAGCGGATCGTATGCAGGAAGCTACATTATTTCTAGTTATGTAACCACGGGTACATTACTTAGACCTGCCATTACATGTGCATGGGTGAGTAGTAGTATTCAAGAATTGGTCGAATACCTTGTCATCCGATATAGATACCCTGGAGAGATGGGATACTCCTTACGTTGTATCATATCAAGGACACTGCAGCATACTTACGTGAGACTGCAAGGGATATAGGACTCTTGAGTTCACGGGCCAATTTCATGGCAGTGTCGGATAGGAGGGCATTGTGGATTCACCAAGAGAATTCTGATGCTGACTCCAAGAAGAAAGGGAGTCTCTTCCCTATGAAGGTGAAGCCTTGTTTGGTGACTGCCTAGTTAATTTGATCTCGGCAGCTCCCGCAGGTAAGTCAACCTTCTTGCCCTATGTTCCCTCCCAACGGATGAAGACGCATCATTATCTGATGCAGTCATTTCGGCCCAATAGATATGCAAGAAGTTAAGATTCCCCTTTCTTTGCAGGTAGAGGAAGGAGAAGAGAGAAGAGGTCTGCATCCTCTTCAAGATCGCAGGAGCAGAGATCATCCTCTGATAGCCAGACAGCTGATTGGATGGATATGTGGAATGTTTTAAATGCTAGTGTAAACTCATTGCACAAAAGATTAGACAAGGCAGAAGCTTTGGGACAGTCAGGGTTTCAACCCATGCCTGATCCTATGTTGCAGGGACTGTCAGGGTCTCATAAGCGCCCACTATCCAGATTGTTGACACAGATACCGACACGGATTCTGACTCCAGTGTCGATTACGATGATGCAAAGTTACAGCCAAAATTGGCAAAATCCATTCGATTTATGATTATGGCAATAAAAGATGTTTTGCACATCACAGAGGAACCCCCTGTCGCTGACAAGAGGGTACATATGTACAAGGGAAAGAAGCCTGAGGTAACCTTTCCCCCCTCACACGAGCTGAACGAGTTATGTGAAAAAGCTTGGGAATCTCCAGATAAAAGACTGCAGATTTCCAAAAGGATTCTTATGGCGTATCCTTTCCCATCAACGGATAGGTTACGATGGGAATGCTCCCCTAGGGTGGACAAAGCATTAACACGCTTATCCAAGAAGGTAGCCCTCCCGTCCCAGGATACGGCTACCTTCAAAGAGTGTGCTGACCGCAAACAGGAGATTACCCTGAAGTCCATTTATACACATTCAGGTACCTTACTCAGACCGGCAATTGCGTCGGCCTGGGTGTGTAGTGCTGTAGCGGCATGGACAAATACCTTATCTGAGGGGATGGATAGCCTAGACAAGGATACTATTTTATTGACCCTGGGGCATATAAGAGATGCTGTCCTATATATGTGTGTATGCAAACTACAGGTGGTGCTGCAGGGCCCACACCCTTTTACTTGTCTTGTAGAGCAGCTCTGAAGCTGTTACAGTGCCCAGCTGCTGCAAGAAATCAGCTTGAATGCTTCAGGGGCTTGGGCATGGCCAACATGAGCCCCACACCGAAGGAGGGTGGGGGTGTTTAATGCAAACTTGGGGTTATACAAGCGCCGCAAAAGGCCGCCATGCCCTGCATGCCCCTTTTCTCTTTTCATATACAGATGAGGGTTCCAGCCAACTTTGGCCCACTGCTTGGATGACATCACCGTATGCAAATCCGTCTGCTGCAGACCTTCCCCCAGGAATGCTTGCAATAGTTGTTGCATATGGTTTAATGTCTGAGGGTGCTTCAGTATTAGGCAGCCTTCCGCCCTCCCATGTTCATCTGAAAAGATGTGGTCTCCCTGCAGTTGTTGTCCCCAGACGAGAGTTCCCTTGTGCTTCCTCAGTTAAATCTCCTTAACTTGACGGGGGTGTGCCCGAGCAGCCGCCCTCCCCAGCCCTATCCCAACACATACTTATCTTGCATATGAGATCTCTTGATCATGAAGATAGTTCTCACAGGTTGAGGTTCATCCTGGCCCCGCTCCCCGCTGGAGAGCGCTGATGGGGACAGCAGCGGGGCTTCAGCAGAAGGGTGAGTATGTGTGGCCAGAGACCTCCTTTCCCATGTGCAGGCCTGCAGAGTCTGCCACGCAGGATGGGGCATGTGGCACTCTCCCTCCCAGGGGCTCTTCCAGATGTAGCTCCTCAGCAGTATTTTTCCCGGGCTGCGCGGCGCTCTCCCCGACTGGCATCCGCCCTGGAACACTGCCTTCCTCAACGCAACATCAGCAGGGGGCCCTGGCCTCATCACCATCCCAGGTCTTTCTCATGTATGTATCATGTATGTGTGTGTGATATATGTATGAATCATATATGTTTGTGATATATATATAAATATATATGTATGTATCTATCTATCTATCTATCTATCTATCTATCGTATGTGTGTGTATATATATGTATCTATCATGTATGTATGTATGTATCTATCTTGTATGTATGTGTTCTATCTATCTATCTATCGTGTGTGTGATATATGTATGTATCTATCATGTATGTGTTATATGTATGTATCACACCTTCCTCTATACATATACATACATACATACATACATACATACATACATACATACACACACCTATATCTGTACGTACACTGACATACACACACCAACATCTATAGATAAACACGCTGACCCCTAAACGTACACCAACGTACCCACACCTGCATCTATACCTACACATGCTGACACGTGGACGTACACCGGCTTACCCACATGTGAATCTATACATACATGTGCTGACACCTGGACATACACTGATGTACCCACACCTAACATCTATACATACACATGCTAACACCTGGACGTATACAGACGTACCCACATTTGCATCCATGCATATATAGATGTAGGTGTGTGTACGTCAGTGTACGTCCAGGTGTCAACGCGTGTATGTATAGATGCAGGTGTGGGAACGTCAGTGTAGGTTCAGGTGTCAGCGCGTGTATGTATAGATGCAGGTGCTTGTATGTCCAGATGTCAGTGCATGTATGTATAGATGCAAGTGTGGGTACGTCGGTGTATGTCCATTTGTCAGCGCGTGTATATATAGATGCAGGTGCTTGTATGTTGGTGTATGTCCAGGTGTCAGCATGTGTATGTATAGATGCAGGTGTGGGAATGTTGGTGTATGTCCAGGTGTCAGGGCGTGTATGTATGGATATTAGGTGTGGGTACATCAGTGTATGTCCAGGTGTTAGCGCATGTATGTATAGATGCAGGATAATAATCACACAGCGTGCCCCCCACCAATCACAAACCTCCCCCACCCCCTGTATGACATAAACACCGCTAATTCCACTTACACACAATAATTTCAGTTTGCGACCAGGAGCCGGCAATGTATGTGCACCCAAATGAAGCCACTGTACATGCCCTGCAGGCTGCTATGTACTGCACAGGTGCAACAAATGTAAATGCCCTATCTTTAAAATGGGGCATATTTTACTAAATTAAAAAAACCTGTAACTTTCTGTAAAACCTTAACCCCAAAAGGCACTACACTAACATCGGGGTGTAGAGTTGGATCTTGATCCAAGGCACCAACAGGCTAAAGCTTTGACTGTTCCCAGGATGCCTTGCACCGCCTCCTCTACAACCCTGCCCAGTGGCGTAACTAGACCTTTGTGGGCCCCATAGCAAAATTCTGAATGGGCCCACCAGCACTCAACAAGAATGAGTGGCGTTTGGGGTCAGAAAAGTAGAGGGGAAGGGGTCTGACAGAGTAGGGGGCAGGACATGAATGAATAGAAACTGAGGTGTCCATTATATAAAGAAATACAGTATGTGTGTCTGTGTGTATATCACACACACACACATATAAGGGAAATTCAAATGCCCTCAATTATTGCGCCCATTACACTCTGGTTTAGGTGCACAAAGCACCTAAACCTGAATAAAGTAATGGGCGCGATCATGAAAAGACACCGTTTGGTTGCCCAAATGGGTCTCTTTGCACACATTTCAGCTTGTTTCCCCTGGGGGTAGCTAGCTGAAATAAACATGTCGCACCCGTTGGCAGCAACATTAGAATAGCTGCTGACGGGCACGATTGAGGGAGGAAAGGGACATTTGAATCCAGCCCATAGATGCAATGTGAATATGTAATTTGTACCTTCCTATCTTAAAATGTATATAGTAGTGTTTACACTAGAGGTCTTTCCGAACCCCCTAATCCTAACATTGTAATTTGCTTTAGGGCGCACCTCCAATTAGTTTAGTGTTTCGTATTTTCACATTAAATACTTTCTTGCATTGGTTGGTTAAAGATTAGATCGTATATTTTTCTAGATATAGCTGTGCATAGTCTACAAGGCTACATGCTTCTCCCCTAACTAGAGATGTGCAGCGGGCATTTTTCGTGTTTCATGTTTTGGTTTTGGTTTCGGATCCGCAGTTGTGTTTTGGATACGGACGCGTTTTGGCAAAACCACCCTTTCGGGTTTTGTATTCGGGTGATTTTTTTTTAAAACCTCAAACAGCTAAAATCATAGAATTTGGGGGTAATTTTGATCCTATAGTATTAAGCTCAATAACCATAATTTCTACTCCTTTCCAGTCTATTCTGAACACCTCACACCTCCCAATATTATTTTTAGTCCTAAAATTTGCACCAAGGTCCCTGGATGACTAAGCTAAGCGACCCAAGTGGGCAGCACAAACACCTGGCCCATCTAGGAGTGGCACTGCAGTGTCAGACAGGATGGCACTTAAAAAAATAGCCCCAAACAGCACATGATGCAAAGATAAATAAAAAAAGAGGCGCAAGATGAAATTGCAGTGTGTCTCTCCTGCTCAGTGTCAGTTCTCAGTAGTATCCTCATCAGTGCTCAGTATCACTGCTCATTGTCTTGTGCTGCAATGTGGTGCTCAGTATACTAGAGTACATTACTAATAGTCCAGTGCTGCATCTTGCTGCTCAGTGTCAGTTCTAGTATCCTCATCAGTGCTCAGTATCACTGCTCATTGTCTTGTGCTGCATTGTGGTGCTCAGTATACTACAGAACATTACTAATAGTCCAGTGCTGCATCTGGCTGCTCAGTGTCAGTTCTAGTAATCTCATCAGTGCTCCGTATCACTGCTCATTGTCTTGTGGTGCTCAGTATACTACAGTACATTACTAATACTCCAGTGTCTTGTGCCGCATATGGCTGCTGTAGGGTGCTGTGGTAGTGTCCTGTCACTGTGCATATGTCATCATTCCAGTCACAGTGATATCTGGTATCTATCTAGTGGTATCTAATTCCAGACATTACCACCGTCTAATTCCAGATATATTACTGGCATATAATTCCACACATTAAAAAATGGAGAACAAAAAGGTGGAGGGTAAAATAGGGAAAGATCAAGATCCACTTCCACCTAGTGCTGAAGCTGCTGCCACTAGTCAAGGCAGAGACAATTCAATGCCATCAACATTATGTAATGATTATACGATACATTATATATCATATCATTGTATGGTTGTAAAATACAACTTAAAAACTTTAATGAATAAATACATAAAGTAGCTTTTATGTAACCTTTTTAAACCTATTAGCATAGACCGAATCTCATCGTGTGTATAGGCCTTTAGTTCAACAACAGCATGGGACCAGTTAGTGTGTTTTGACCACTGCACAGCACCTGGTGTTATATAGTAAGCACCACTATGGCATAGTATACAGCATTATGGGCCTGATATGAGTGTGACCAGCGGTGATGTGGAATGCAGTAGGAGGTGCTGTTTAGCAAGCACCACTTCTATATTCACCATGCAGTATATTGTGTGAATATAGAAGTGTTGGCTGTGTTATGTATTAGAGTAATTATTGCAGCTCCCAGCTAAAATTGCAACAATGTAATTTAGTGACAAGCTGCAGAGATTAACCCTTTCTGTGGCTGCTGCACAACCTCTATTCATATCGCTGAATTCAATTAGGGAGATGTTCTCACCCCGCGAGCAAGCGCAGGTATATGCCACACTTAAATGTATGGGTATGGTCTCCATAAAATGAGCGTAGCCTTGCAGGCAAAGACTACCTTACACCCTAGTTCTTGACCCTGCACCAACAGACCTCGGCCACCACAGGGAAAAAAGTACAGTAATTTCCACCATGTTAAGCCCCACACATTAATGCCCTTTGGAACATATTATGTCACACACCACAATATCTGTGATACACTATGCCCTACAGTAAAGCTTCTAATTACTTTTACAAAAACTGCTCAACGCCAAGAGTTTCACGTGCTGGGTGTCATGCTCATTGCCAGGGGTTTCACTCTCTGGGTGTCATGCTCATTGCCAGGGGGAACGCAGTAGGAGGTGTTATATAGTAAGCACCACTATGGCATAGTATATAGCATTATATATATTGTGAGCACTGGTGATGTTGAGTGCAGTAGAGCTGCTGCTGGGTAATTACAATTTACTTCAACCACCAATATATTCTGCTGCACTATATATATGAAGATCTAATTCTGCTGGGTAATTACAATTGACTACAACCACCAATATATTCTGCTGCACTATATCTATATTTGCAAAGCTAATTCTGCTGGGTAATTACAATTGACTACAACCACCAATATATTCTGCTGCACTCTATCTATATATGCAAAGCTAATTCTGCTGAGTAATTACAATTGACTACAACCACCAATATATTCTGCTGCACTATATCTATATATGCAAAGCTAATTCTGCTGGGTAATGCAAATTGAAACATTATTGCATAGTATGTGATTTTTAAGTACTTTTTTAAAGTTTTGAATGATAAAGACCCAGTTTAATCTTTGTGGAATGCCTGGTTGTTGTTTTTAAGGTAATTTATTGCCTGGCATTTGAGGTGGGGGGGGGTTTGGTTACAGATTTCAATTATTGATTTTACTTGTAATAGTCTTCTACTTAAGTCCAATGGTGTAGGCTGTGCAAAGCCGTTTGGCTGTGCATTTATTGATCCAAGCGTGCATTTTTATCAAAGCGTGATAAAATTGACACATAACAGCAGCGTTCAATCAGCGTTAATTTATCTTCAGCTGATATCGATTGTGAATTGACGTTTCTTCTCTTCTTGTCACCTACAGTTAATTACAATTGACTACAACCACCAATATATTCTGCTGCACTATATCTATATATGCAAAGCTAATTCTGCTGGGTAATGCAAATTGAAACATTATTGCATAGTATGTGATTTTGAAGTACTTTTTTAAAGTTTTGAATGATATAGACCCAGTTTAATCTTTGTGGAATGCCTGGTTGTTGTTTTTAAGGTAATTTATTGCCTGGCATTTGAGGGGGTGGGGTGTGGTTACAGATTTCAATTATTGGTTTCACTTGTAATAGTCTTCTACTTAAGTCCAATGGTGTAGGCTGTGCAAAGCCGTTTGGCTGTGCATTTATTGATCTAAGCGTGCATTTTTATCAAAGCGTGATAAAATTGACACATAACAGCAGCGTTCAATCAGCGTTAATTTATCTTCAGCTGATATCGATTGTGAATTGACATTTCTTCTCTTCTTGTCACCTACAGGTAATTACAATTGACTACAACCACCAATATATTCTGCTGCACTATATCTATATATGCAAAGCTAATTCTGCTGGGTAATGCAAATTGAAACATTATTGCATAGTAAGTGATTTTGAAGTACTTTTTTAAAGTTTTGAATGATATAGACCCAGTTTAATATTTGTGGAATGCCTGGTTGTTGTTTTTATGGTAATTTATTGCCTGGCATTTGAGGGGGTGGGGTGTGGTTACAGATTTCAATTATTGGTTTCACTTGTAATAGTCTTCTACTTAAGTCCAATGGTGTAGGCTGTGCATTTATTGATCTAAGCATGCATTTTTATCAAAGCGTGATAAAATTGACACATAACAGCAGTGTTCAATCAGCATTAATTTATCTTCAGCTGATATCGATTGTGAATTGACGTTTCTTCTCTTCTTGTCACCTCCAGGTAATTACAATTGACTACAACCACCAATATATTCTGCTGCACTATATCTATATATGCAAAGCTAATTCTGCTGGGTAATGCAAATTGAAACATTATTGCATAGTATGTGATTTTGAAGTACTTTTTTAAAGTTTTGAATGATATAGACCCAGTTTAATCTTTGTGGAATGCCTGGTTGTTGTTTTTAAGGTAATTTATTGCCTGGCATTTGAGGGGGTGGGGTGTGGTTACAGATTTCAATTATTGGTTTCACTTGTAATAGTCTTCTACTTAAGTCCAATGGTGTAGGCTGTGCAAAGCCATTTGGCTGTGCATTTATTGATCTAAGCGTGCATTTTTATCAAAGCGTGATAAAATTGACACATAACAGCAGTGTTCAATCAGCGTTCAATCGAAGTGAAAAAGAAGGAAAACAGAAGCACACCAATCTAACAAAACAAAGAAAACTGAAGAACTAATAACAAATGTGAGTCACTTACTCCTCAGATCACTCACCTCCTGATTGTTGCATCTGATTACATAGCACAGAACTACCTTACTTGGACATTTCATAAACCATCCATTTCACCTACAAATGCCTGTATCTGTATTATTGTAATTTTGTTTTTTAAGCACAGCTGCACCAATGCAATTTTGCCTGCAAACACTTAAAACATCTAACATAATTACCATTGCTTCTTAAACCTCTCACAATCCTTTCATTTCTTACACTCCAAATACATTTCTGCACCCACTTTATCTACGCTTTTGACTCATTTCATACTAAATCTACACCCCTTGAGCCTACACTGCTTTTCTCACCTGCATTTCTGCAATTCTTCTGCTCGGATTGCCTTACAGTCTCCTCTCCTACTTCCACTACTTCAACCTATTTACCTACTTAACACTATGTCAAGGTTTTCTTATACTCCCCACATCACTCAGTGTCTACCTAATAATGTATCTTTATCCTTCCCCACTAGTCTCCTCCACCTCCTCCTCTCTCCCCTCCTCTGTCTCCCCTCCATCCCTCTGTTTCCTTCCCCCACCTTTCCTGTTACCCCACTTTCATTCACCTCTGCCCCATGGTCCTGCTACCCCACAACTCAGCCCTGCTCCCTCTCTCCCTTCCCTGTCACCTCCCCACACCCCCATCCACATCACACTGACCTCCCTCCCTGCCCACCTCCTGCAGTTTCCACTCCTAGCTCAGGCACCCGTACCATCACTACTCTCTCATCATCCCTGCCCTCAAAGTTAATCCCACCTCATCGCTACAGCTACCCTGAAAATCTAATTCACATCTCTCCCACAAACTCATACCCCCTATCCTGTGCCCTCTGGAATGCCAGATCTGTTTGTAACAAACTGGTCCCCACTCATGACCTTTTCATTTCCAACTCCCTACACCTACTAGCCATTACTGAAACTTGGATTACGCCCTCTGACACTACTTCTGCTGCTGCTCTCTCTGCTGGGGGCCTTACATTCACACACACACCCCGACCTGGGGGTCGCCATGGGGGTGGTGTTGGGATCCTTTTACCTTCTAGTTACTCCTACCAACTCATACCACCAGAACCATCCCTTATATTCTCTACATTTGAGGACCACGCCATATGCCTCTTCCAACCAGTCCATCTTAGAGTAGCTGTCATTTACCGCCCCCCTGGCACTGCTTCCAAATTCATCGACAACTTTGCTTCCTGGCTTCCTCACTTCCTCTCTTCTGACATTCCCACCATTATCCTAGGCGATTTCAACATCCCTATTGACATCCCCACACAATCCCCTGCCTCTAAACTCCTTAACCTCACCTCTTCACTTGGTCTCTCCCAGTGGACCTCCTCACCCTCCCATGTGAATGGGAGCTCACTGGATCTGGTCTTCACTCACCGCTGTGATATTTCTGATTTTTCCAACTCCCCATTTCCCCTCTCTGACCACCACCTGCTCTCCTTCAACCTATCTCTCTCGACTTCCCCATCTCTACCTCCTAAGGCTACCATCACTAAGCGTAACATTGAAGCTATTGACACCACATTCCTTTCCTCCCTGTTTGACTCACTTCTCTCTCCTATTCTCTCTCTCTCATGCCCTGAACAAGCCACTTCCACATACAATGCTTCCCTTACTTCTGCTCTTGACTCTGTTGCTCCACCAACCACTATCTAGTGAAACCTTTGTTTTTTGATGGCTCAGTGTACACAAACTTTGTTTAATACTCAAAGTTATTAAAAATATTGTATTAAATGAACTTCAGACTGTGTGTATAAGGTGTATATGACACATGAATGAATTCTGTGAATGTACACACACTTTGTTTAATGCACAAAGTTATAAAAAATATTGGCTAAAATGACCTTCAGGCTGTGTGTATAAGGTGTATATGAAACATAAATGCATTATGTGCTTAGATTTAGGTCCCATCACCATGATATCTCGTTATGGTATGCAATTATTCCAAAATACAGAAAAATCCGATATCCAAAATTCCTCTGGTCCCAAGCATTTTGGATAAGGGATACTCAACCTGTAATGCCACTGTATAGGTCCTTGGTACAGCCACATTTAGAATCCTGTGTTCAGTTCCCGAAGCCATATCTCCAGAAGGCTGTAAATACATTAGGGCAACTAAAATTGTGCATGGCCTACATCACAAAACTTACCTGGAAATACTAAAAGATTATGTGTATAGTTTGGAGAAGGGAAGAGGGAACATACAGTAATAGAAACATTTAAATATATAGGGAGGAATGTAATAGGGTGTGAGAATCAGAAAGTGAGAGATTTTGTGTTTTTTCCTGTTGTTTTTTTTTTTTTTATTGTTTGTTTTTTAAAGTGGCAATCCTTTACATGGCAAAACCAGGTTGATATTTGCCATGTAAAGGATTGCCACCGTGGGCATGTGTAGAAGGGGCACTGCTACTGTTGGCATTATGTGTGTAAGCTGCACTGATATGGTGGTTATGTGTATAAAGGGCACTGCGACTGTGGGTATTATTATTATTATTATTATTATTATTATTACATGTGGTGTAATGACAATAAGATAGTGCTACTGTGTGGCGTATTTTGATTTGGGGTGCTATTGTGTGGCCATGCCCCTTCCTTGTGATACCACACCTTCTTTTTTTAAGGAGCGCACTGTCCCTTTATTAAGTATTGGAGAGAGGGCCCAAATTAATAGTTTGCAGGGAGGCGCCAAACACCCTAGCACTGGCCCTTTGGTAGGGGACAGGATTTGCTTCTGCTTGTGCACATATGTTATGATTGCCAGCCAACAGCACTGGTTTTGCACCTTCCTGATCATAGTATCTCACCTGGCAGGTAAGTAGGAGTTGGGCTAGAGCTGGGGAGGGTCGCTGCTCGGGCACCCCCCTGTCAAGTGAAGGAGATCCAACTGAGGCAGCACAAGGGAACTCTCGAAAGCGCAACCCCACAAAGGCCGCCATGCCCTGCGTGACCCTTTTCTCTTTTCATATGCAGACGAGGGTTGCAGCCAACTATGCCCACTGCTTGGATGACATCACTATATGCAAATCCATCTGCTGCAGGCCTTCCCCCAGGAATGCTTGCAGTAGTTGTTGCATTTGGTTTGTTGTTTGGGGGTGCTTCAGTATTAGGCAGCCTTCTGCCCTCCCACATTCGTCTGAAAATGTGTTCTCCCTGCAGTTGTTGTTCCCAGATGAGAGTTCCCTTGTGCTTCCTCAGTTGAATCTCCTTAACTTGACAGGGGTGTGCCCGAGCAGCCGCCCTCCACAGCCCTATCCCAACACATACTTATCTTGCATATGAGATCTCTTGATCATGAAGATAGTTCTCACAGGGTGAGGTTCATCCATTACATTTTAAAGTAGGAAGGTACAAATTACATATTCAAATTACATATATGTGCTGGATTCAAATGTTTTCCCCCCTTCCTTTCTCAATTGTGCCCATCGGCAGCTATTCTAATGTTGCTGCCAATGGGTGTGACGCATTCATTTCTTCTGTGGGGTACACTGGACTCCACAAGGATTCACATTGTATATGTACACCAGAGTAGGATCTTGATCTGAGGCACCAACAGGCTCAAAGCTTTTGACTGTTCCCAAGATGCTCAGCGCCCCCTCCTCTATAACCTCGCTTCCATGAACAGGGAGCTCAGTTTGTAGTTGGTGCCTTCAGTAGCAGGCCACTTAACAGGGGGCTGCCTCAGGCAGCCTATTCTTAGCTATTAATTTTGGCAAGAAAAGAAGAACTTTTTTTATAAGAATCTACAAGGGCTGCAGCAGGCTAGGTCTAATAGACCTCTTTACTGCAGCTCCATCACTCCCAGTGGCGCAGTATACTCCCGTGCCCCGGTTGCTGGGTCACTGCAGCGGAGGCTCCGGTTTCTTCCTAAGGTCAGTCACACACACACCGCCCTCCGGGATCACGAGGCCGCTGATGGGGGCGGGCCGTGTGCGCACTGGCGTGGACACTGATTACTGGGCAGCCGCTCCACTAGCCACCAGGGACAGTTAAGGAGCACAGCTCTGGGGTTTTTTCTCCTATATTAACCCCATTTTGTACTACCCGCAGTGCATTGTGATAGGTAATGGGGCCTGATTCAGGTTGGATCGCAATCCAACTGCAAAAACTGCTAAGAGCATACGCATCCACCTGCATTTTCTGCGGCACCCCGCAGATAATGCGATCACCTCTGCCTGTGAATCGGTGAAGGGGGGGGGGGGAGGGGGGTCAACAACACTCCATTTCCAAGTCAGAGATGGAGCGGTGCGGGGCACGGTTTCAAAATGGGGTCAGCAACGGAGAAACAGGAGGCGTGGTCAGAGCAGCTGCATGACATCACATGGGCCGGACTCTGCCAGTGGAGCCCCAGCGTCATGAGGTAGATTTTGTAGAGGCCGGGGAGGACTTCTGTTCCTGGGAACTAGCTGTGTTGTGCAGCTTTATTCCTCTGCACCTACCTCTGGCAAGAAAGGACGCACCTCGCACTTTCTTGTTTCTTTGTGACCGAAAGGACTGCATTTGATAATGCGGAGCTTTCTTATGCTGTGAGGGAACATAAGGTAAAAAATTTGATTTTCCAACTGTAGCTGTGCGTGTTAATGCTTTGTCCATCCTACGGGAGGATTTCCATCGTAACCTATCCGTTGATGGAAAAGGATACGCCATAAGAATCCTTTTGGAAATCTGCAGTCTTTTATCTGGAGATTCCAAAGCTTTTTCACATAACTCGTTCAGCTCGTGTGACCCCCTCAAAGGTTACCTCAGGCTTCTTTCCCTTGTACATATGTACCCTCTTGTCAGGGACAGGGGGTTCCTCTGTGATGTGCAAAACATCTTTTATTGCCATAATCATATATCGAATGGATTTTGCCAATTTTGGCTGTAACTTTGCATCATCGTAATCGACACTGGAGTCAGAATCCGTGTCGGTATCTGTGTCAACAATCTGGGATAGTGGGCGCTTATGAGACCCTGACAGTCCCTGCAACATAGGATCAGGCATGGGTTGAGTCCCTGACTGTCCCAAAGCTTCAGCCTTGTCTAATCTTTTGTACAATGAGTTTACACTAGCATTTAAAACATTCCACATATCCATCCAATCAGGTGTCAGCGGAGACACCACATTAATTTGCTCCCGCTCCTCTCTAATATAGCCTTCTTCCTCAGACATGTCGACACACGTGTACCGACACACCACACACACAGGGAATACTTTTTCTGAAGACAGTTTCCCCACAAGGCCCTTTGGAGAGACAGAGAGAGAGTATGCCAGCGCACTCCCCAGCGCTATATAACCCAGGAATAACACAGTAACTTAATGTTTGTCCAGTAGCGCTGCTGTATGTAATTTGGGCCGAATTATGTGCCCCCCCTCTCTTTTCAACCCTCTTCTCTACCGTGGTATAAGCAGGGGAGAGTCCGGGGAGCTTCCTCTCAGCGGTGCTGTGGAGAAAAAATGGCGCTGGTGAGTGCTGATGGAGAAGCCCCGCCCCCTCGGCGGCGGGCTTCTGTCCCGCTTAAACTGTAAAATTGGTGGGGGCTCATACATATATACAGTGCCCAGCTGTATATATGTTATATTTTTGCCAAAAAGAGGTTTATATTGCTGCCCAGGGCGCCCCCCCTGCGCCCTGCACCCTTACAGTGACCGGAGTATGTGAGGTGTATGGGAGCAATGGCGCACAGCTGCAGTGCTGTGCGCTACCTCAGTGAAGATCATGAACTCTGTGGAGCCCGTCTATCCCCATGGTCCTTACGGAGTCCCCAGCATCCTCTAGGACGTTAGAGAAACTAGGATTTTAATACCTACCGGTAAATCCTTTTCTCTTAGTCTGTTGAGGATGCTGGGCACCCGTCCCAGTGTGTACTGTGTCTGCAGTTATTAAATGGCCCTTAACTCCAGAACATTTATGTGGAGACAACTTTCCTGACTTGACCATCTTCCTTGGACGTTTTCCCCAGCCTCGGAGGGTTGCATCTGTGGTCCCTAGGATCCAGTCCTGGATCCCGAACCATCGCCCCTCTAGGAGGTGAGAACTGTGCAGCCACCAATGGAGTGAGATTCTGGTCTTGGAAGACAGGATTATCCTCCGGTGCATGTGTAGGTGGGATCCGGACCAATTGTCCAACAGGTCCCACTGGAACACTCTGGCATGGAACCTGCCAAACTGAATGGCCTCGTAGGCCACAACCATCTTCCCCAGCAACTGAATGCATTGATGGATTAACACTCTTGCTGGTTTCAGAATTTGTTTGACCAGACTCTGGATCTCCATAGCCTTTCCACTGGAAGAAAACCTCTTCTGTGTCCAGTATGTGTTATGATTCCAGCACTCTGGTCAGAGAAGATCTTATGGCAAGGACCGGAGCACTGGAACGGAATGCTGGGGAAGGGAGCAGGACAGGAAAATAGCCCCTGGCGCCCTAACTCTGTTGTCTCACCCGTGTTGTCAGAAATCCCCTGCGAGACTATGGTTTCTTGAGCCCTTGGCAGCCGCGTTTGAAGGGCGGATTATGTCTGCCCAACTTCGATGCCCCCCGGTCTTAATGAGAGACAAAGGGAAACCCGAGACAGGGTGATAACAAGAGGCCCTCTAACTAAACAACCAGGCCAGGGGCTAAGCAAACTCAAAACTATAATATGTGCGGAGAAACCGCCAGGAAAAAGGACAACCAAAATATCCACTTGTCCAATTCTCCTACCCGGCACCGCCGAGTACCAGAGAGGACTTGTGGAAGCGGAACCCTCCGCAAATGCTCCAAACACAAAATATAAAAGGTAAAGCGGCTGAGCCGCAACACATGGCAGAGCCGCAACTCACGAACACCACTGGATATAAAACGGTGATCAGTCAGGACTCCAGGGAACCAAACGACCTCTTGGGATGAGATGACAACTCCCGAATACCGGACTTCTGTGGACTGGAATGACCGGATACAGCAGGACTGGAAACAGACTCTCAGCAAACAAAGGCAGCATGCAGGAAGCTATTACCGGCATCTGTGAGAAGCCCTGGGAGTGTATTTAACAAGGAGTCCTCCAATCAGCTGCTAAAGGCTGATTAGAATAAATGCCGTGCAGCTGCCTTGCTGCACGGCCAGAGAGCAGGTGAATATCTTAATTTCCTAAAGCCTAGCAACGGGGAACGCGGTCCACCAGTGGCGTCCCCGTTGCTAGGGTCCGTGCGGCTCAGCGCGCCCGGCGTCTAGCATTGCTTGGGAGCCGGCGGCTGTACGTGCATGGCATCTCTAGTTGCTAGGCGCCGGGCCGCGCAGACCATCAAGCGGACCCCGGCGCCTAACAGTACCCCCCCCTTGAGGAGGGGTCAAGGAACCCCTAAAGCCAGGTTTCTGAGGAAATTCCCGAAAAAATGCCCTCTTGAGCCTCGGGGCATGAAGATCCTTATCCAGGACCCAAGACCTTTCCTCCGGACCATAGCCTTTCCAGTGAACCAGAAAATACAGCCGATCCCGGGACAATTTGGAATCGAGAACCTTCTCTACCAAGAACTCCTGTTGTCCCTGTACATCCACTGGAGATCTACCCTGAGAGATCTTCCGAGGAAATCTACTGGAAGAAACGTATTGTTTCAACAGGGAACAATGAAACGTATTTCCAATCCTGAGAGATCTTGGTAAACGTAACCGAAAGGCAACTGGGTTGACTCTTTTAATAATAAGAAATGGCCCAATAAATTTGGGTCCCAGTCTAGCTGAGGATTGTCGAAGCCTGATGTTGCGAGTCGACAACCACACCCTATCTCCCACCTTAAAAGTGCAAGGACGTCGGAGCCTGTCAGAAAATTTCTTCTCTCGAAAGGCCGCTTTTCTGAGAGCAAGGTGCACCTTTTTCCAAATGGCTCTGAGATGGGAGGTTAAGGTAAGCGAGGAGACTGAGGAATGATGAAAAAAAGAATTAGCTCTGGGGTGAAAACCAAAAACTGAAAAGAATGGAGACTCTTTAGTGGAGGAATGACAAGAATTATTGTAAGCAAATTCAGCCAACGGAAGAAACTCGGACCAATCATTCTGGAGTTTGGCTGAATACAAGCGCAAATATTGTTTCAATGATTGGTTAACTCGTTCGGTTTGCCCGTTGGATTGTGGGTGGTAACCGGATGTTAACGACAATTTCATCTTCAATGAGGCACAAAAACATTTCCAGAATTGTGCGATGAATTGTGGACCCCGATCAGAAACAATATCAGTAGGTAACCCATGAAGCCTGAATACATGGCGGAGAAACAAAACTGCCAACCCTTGGGCAGAAGGCAATCGGGGAAGAGCAATAAAATGAGCCATTTTACTAAAACGGTCCACTACCACCCATATGACTCGGAATCCGGCTGAAAGGGGAAGGTCAACCACAAAATCCATGGAAATATGAGACCACGGCCTGAGAGGAACATTTAAGGGCATAAGTTGCCCGATGGGCAAGGAACGGGGAACCTTATGCTGTGCACAAACCTGACATGAATAAACAAATTCCTTGACGTCTTTAGAAAGACCAGGCCACCATACTGAGCGAGAGACTAACTCCAATGTCTTAGAGACTCCTGGATGCCCTGAAACTTTGTTATCATGGAATTCCGTTAAAACAGTAACTCTCAAAAACTCAGGGACGTAAAGACGACCAGCAGGAGTAATTCTAGGAGCTTGGTGTTGAAGCTGTTTTAACTGGGTAAATAAATCTTGTGTGAGGCCCGCCCAGATGACCGAAGATGGAAGTATGGGGGTAACAGGATTGTTATTGTGAACCAGAAGAAAGCTATGTGACAGGGCATCAGCCTTAGTATTCTTGGAACCAGGCCTGAAAGTGATTATAAATTTGAAACGCGTAAAAAATAATGCCCAACGTGCCTGCCGGGCATTAAGCCGCTTAGCCGATTCAATCTATTGCAGGTTCTTATGGTCAGTCAATACCGAAATAGTATGTTTTGCTCCCTCCAGCCAATGCCTCCACTCCTCGAAAGCCCATTTTACCGCCAGTAACTCCCGATTACCAACGTCATAGTTGGATTCAGCGGAGGAGAATTTCCTGGACATAAAGGCACAAGGATATAACTCCAGAGACTCCGGATCCTTTTGAGAAAGGATAGCCCCCACTCCAACCTCCGAGGCATCAACCTCCACCACAAAGGGCAATTCCGGATTAGGATGTCTGAGGACTGGAGCCGAGACAAAGGCTTGTTTCTAGGCCCGGAAGGACAACTCAGCTTCACGCGACCAGTTGGTAGGATCCGCTCCTTTCTTTGTCAGAGCTACAATGGGAGCAACCAGGTCAGAAAAAGAATGAATGAACCTCCTATAATAATTCGCAAACCCTAAAAAACGCTTAATTGCTTTTAAATTGGTGGGTTGCGCCCAACTAAGGATGGCCTGGAGTTTCTTTGGTTCCATGGAAAATCCCTGAGGGGAAATTATGTACCCTAAAAAAGATACTTCCGTGACATGAAACTCACACTTCTCCAGCTTGGCATATAAATGATTCTCACATAACTTTTGAAGAACCAGACGCACCTGGGTAACATGTTGTTCCATTGATTTAGAAAAAATCAGGATGTCGTCTAAGTAAACGACCACGAATTTCCCTAGGAAGTCACGGAGCACATCGTTAATGAGGTCTTGAAAAACTGCCGGAGCATTGGACAGGCCGAACGGCATCACTAGGTATTCGTAGTGACCCGACTGAGTACTGAAGGCCGTTTTCCACTCATCTCCAGATTTAATTCGGATGAGGTTGTACGCTCCTCTAAGGTCAATTTTAGAAAAAATCACAGCAGAACGTAACTGATCAAAGAGTACAGAAATCAACGGCAAAGGATAGGTGTTTTTAACTGAGATCTTATTCAGGGCTCTAAAATCAATGCAAGGTCTAAGCGAGCCATCCTTTTTCTCCACAAAGAAGAAGCCTGCACTTAAAGGATATTTTGATGGTCTAATAAATCCTTTCTCAAGGCTCTCCTTTACATAATCATTCATAGCCGCAGTTTCTGGCCCGGATAATGCATATAATCTTCCCTTTGGCAATGCGGCACCAGGAATTAACTCAATAGCACAATCATAAGGCCGATGGGGAGGCAGAATGTCCGCATTGCCTTTGGAGAAAACATCAGCAAACTCCTGGTATTCCACCGGAATGAGTTCTGGAATGATAGCTGCTACTCTGACTGGAAACGTGATACATTCCTTATCACAAAAAGTACCCCAATGTGAAATCTCCCCCGACCGCCAATCAATGGTGGGATTATGAAAGGCCAGCCAAGGGTGACCCAGAACAACTGGAACTGCTGGGCAATGTGTAAGAAAGAACTCGATTTTCTCGGAATGTAGAGCTCCTACTGTAAGTAGTACAGGGGGTGTACAGAGAGAAATAATCCCATTAGACAGCGGACTCCCATCTAAGCCATGCATGGTGACACACCTACCCAAAGGTAACTGAGGAATGCCTAAGGCCTTAGCCCAAGTTAAATCCATAAAGTTTCCTGCAGCTCCACTGTCAACAAAAGCCGACACCAAAGAACTGAGGCTGCCAAAGGAAACTTTAACTGGGACTAAAAGGGAGTTATTCGAGGAGATAAGCTGCAGACCTAGGTGAACCCCCTCACAATTCACCTGGTCAAAGCGTTTCCCGACTTGTTCGGACAATTACGAGCAAAATGTCCCTTACCCCCACAGTACAGACAAAGACCAGAATTTTGCCTTCTGGCTCTTTCTTCAGGAGACAGCCGGAAGAGACCCATCTGCATGGTCTCCTCTACGTCTTCAGGAATGGAATATACACACGGACTTGACCTTACAGGTGCTCCCTTTTCAGCCCTCCGCTCTCTGAGACGACGATCAATCTTAATAGAAAGCTCCATGAGTTTATCGAGAGTCTCAGGAGCGGGGTACTGAAGGAGACTGTCTTTTATAGACTCTGATAAGCCGAGGCGAAACTGACTGCGCAGGGCTGGGTCATTCCAGCCACAGTCGTTCGACCAACGGCGAAACTCCGTACAATAAACCTCTGCAGGATTTCTACCCTGTCTGAGAGCGCGCAACTGACTTTCAGCGGACGCCTCTCTATCAGGGTCATCATACAAGAGCCCTAAAGACTCAAAAAAAGCGTCAATTGACAACAATGCCGGATCCTCTGCTCTTAAACCAAATGCCCAGGTCTGAGGATCCCCCTGGAGCAAAGAAATAATAAACCCGACCCGCTGAGATTCAGTACCCGAGGAAGTCGGTCTTAAACGAAAATAAAGTTTACAGGATTCTTTAAAATTAAAAAAACTCTTTTCTATCACCAGAAAAACGGTCAGGCAAATGCATCTTTGGTTCAGGGACTACCCTTGGGGAAGCTCGCAAAAGATCTTCCTGCGACTTCACCCGAAGAGAAAGATCCTGAACCATCTGAGTAAGTTCTAGAATCTGGCTGACTAAGAGCTGACCAGGATTTGGCCCTAAACCTGTTGGATTCATGAGGCCGATAAACTCTCACAAAACTGAATGAGAAAAAATTAAACCCTGTTTAATTTTAAGTTTTGGTATGGCCGGTAATAATGTTATGATTCCAGCACTCTGGTCAGAGAAGATCTTATGGCAAAGACTGGAGCACTGGAACGGAATGCTGGGGAAGGGAGCAGGACAGGAAAATAGCCCCTGGCGCCCTAACTCTGTTGTCTCACCCGTGTTGTCAGAAATCCCCTGCGAGACTATGGTTTCTTGAGCCCTTGGCAGCCGCGTTTGAAGGGCGGATTATGTCTGCCCAACTTCGATGCCCCCCGGTCTTAATGAGAGACAAAGGGAAACCTGAGACAGGGTGATAACAAGAGGCCCTCTAACTAAACAACCAGGCCAGGGGCTAAGCAAACTCAAAACTATAATATGTGCGGAGAAACCGCCAGGAAAAAGGACAACCAAAATATCCACTTGTCCAATTCTCCTACCCGGCACCGCCAAGTACCAGAGAGGACTTGTGGAAGCGGAACCCTCCGCAAGTGCTCCAAACACAAAATATAAAAGGTAAAGCAGCTGAGCCGCAACACACGGCAGAGCCGCAACTCACGAACACCACTGGATATAAAACGGTGATCAGTCAGGACTCCAGGGAACCAAACGACCTCTTGGGATGAGATGATAACTCCCGAATACCGGACTTCTGCGGACTGGAATGACCGGATACAGCAGGACTGGAAACAGACTCTCAGCAAACAAAGGCAGCATGCAGGAAGCTATTACCGGCGTCTGTGAGAAGCCCTGGGAGTGTATTTAACAAGGAGTCCTCCAATCAGCTGCTAAAGGCTGATTAGAATAAATGCCGTGCAGCTGCCTTGCTGCACGGCCAGAGAGCAGGTGAATATCTTAATTTCCTAAAGCCTAGCAATGGGGAACGCGGTCCGCCAGTGGCGTCCCCGTTGCTAGGGTCCGTGCGGCTCAGCGCGCCCGGCGTCTAGCGTTGCTAGGGAGCCGGCGGCTGTACGTGCACGGCGTCTCTAGTTGCTAGGCGCCGGGCCGCGCAGACCATCAAGCGGACCCCGGCGCCTAACAGTATGACTCCCAAAAACAACAACCGCGTCATTGGGACCAACTGCGATTTTGGCAAGTTTAGGAGCCAACCATGTTGTTGAAGAACTGTCAGGGAGAGTGCAATGTTTTGCACCAACTGGTCCCTGGATCTCGCCTTTATCAGGAGATCATCCAAGTACGGGATAATTGTGACTTCTTGCTTGCGAAGGAGAACCATAATTTCCGCCATCACCCTGGTGAAAATCCTCGGAGCCGTGGACAGACCAAACGGCAATGTCTGAAATTGGTAATGACAATCCTGAATTGCAAACCTTAGGTAGCTTGAGGCAGTGGCTAAATGGGAACATGTAAGTAGGCATCCTTTATGTCTACCAAAACCATGAAATCTCCGTCCTCCGGACTGGAGATCACTGCCCTGAGAAATTCCATCTTGAAATTGAATTTCTTTAGGAAGAAATTGAGGGATTTCAGATTTAAGATTGGTCTGACTGAGCCGTCCGGCTTCGGGACCACGAAGAGGCTTGAATAAAAACCTTCTCCCTGCTGACTAAGGCCAATTTGAACAATCGGTGAGGGGGAACGTCTTGAAACCCCAGTTTGTACCCTTGGGACACTATTTGTAAAACCCACGAGTCCAGGTCCGAATGAATCCAGAACTGACTGAAGAGTTTTAGACGTGCCCCCACTGGTGTGGGCTCCTGCAAGAAAGCCCCAGTGTCATGCAGTGGATTTGGCAGAAGCAGAGGACAATCTCTGGTCCTGCGATCTTGAAGAGGCTACAGACCTCTTCCTTTTCCTTCCTTTACCTGCAAAGAAAGGGGAATCTAAACTTCTTGCATATCTATTGGGCCAAAATGACTGCGGTAGATAATGATGCGTCTTCATCCGTTGACAGGGAACATAGGGCAAGAAGGTTGACTTACCATTGAAATGAGGATGCATCTTGCTGCCTTTCCAATGAAGCAAGTTTAATTTAGTAATAGGTGAAAAACCATCCTTACAAAGGTGTTAATCAGAGACTTGGCTTTGTGGACACTTTTCAGAGAACAAATTTGTTAGCATAAAAATAAAGCCAGAAAATGAAGAGCTGTTTAATCACTCAATTGGATTTTTCTGCCAGCATATTTTTTTTCTCTGCAACCCACTGCTAAATTGTGCTTTCTAGCTGTTTTTATAAAATCACTGAATCAAATCTAACTCTGATTACATCAGAGAAGGCCAGGTACCCTACACCATAACAGGGGGTTTGAAATTTTGACTTGTCTACTTAAAGATCACCAAAATCTGATAACAAGGTCAATTAGGTCCCTGGGTGGGATTGAACCACCAACCTTATGGTTAATAGCCGTACATACTAACTGATTGCGCCACAGAGACACTTTGCAAAAGTCCATACTGACAAAGGCTAATAAGCATTCATCTAAAACGTTTCCTAGAAAAACTTTAAAAAGTCAATAATCTGGAGAGTTTTTGTAAGATGTTTCTTCCATCAACCAACGAAGAAACACATTGGTACTTTCCCATGATGAGTGAGTGCTTCAGGATCTCTTGCACTTACATGTGCAGCAGAGTACTGCAATGGAAGCATGCTGGGCCCATAACCCAGAGGTAGGCAGATTGAAACTATCCTCTGCTATATGCATTTTTTTTTGTTAATTAAAGTAATCCAAAACTGGGATTGATAATTTGTCTCTTTTATTTTTACTTAAAGTACAATAACTTTTACCATTTTAATTTGTTTTAATAGTATATTGACAGTATTGTTTTCTTTCAAAAATCCACTTCATTTTCTTTACCCTATTATTAAAATGGTAATTGACAAAAACAAACTACATTGTCACCAGAAGAGCAATACAAAATGTACAAGTGATATATTAAAATCATCTTTCCAGCTTGAATTTCAATGATGCATTGGGTCAACAATTTTGTGAGAAACATCTTCACCCTTAAATAAAGATTTTCTTAATTCCTTACCTGTGTGCTAATTAGATATCACCTTGTTTTAACATTAAACAGACTTCCACATGAGAAAGCAGCAAGGATGCAGTGGCGTTAATGTTTCCTGGTGTCAACCTGTATTATTTCAGTAGACATTGAAATGAGGATACATCTTGCTGCCTTTCCAATGAAGCAAGTTTAATTTAGTAATAGGTGAAAAACCATCCCTACAAAGGTGTTAATCAGAGACTTGGCTTTGTGGACACTTTTCAGAGAACAAATTTGTTAGCATAAAAATAAAGCCAGAAAATGAAGAGCTGTTTAATCACGCAATTTGATTTTTTTGCCAGCATATTTCTTTTTCTCTGCAACCCACTGCTAAATTGTGCTTCCTAGATGTTTTTATAAAATCACTGAATCAAATCTAACTCTGATTACATCAGAGAAGGCCAGGTACCCTACACCATAACAGGGGGTTTGAAATTTTGACTTGTCTACTTAAAGATCACCAAAATCTGATAACAAGGTCAATTAGGTCCCTGGGTGGGATTGAACCACCAACCTTTTGGTTAATAGCCGTACATACTAACTGATTGCGCCACAGAGACACTTTGCAAAAGTACATACTGACAAAGGCTAATAAGCATTCATCTAAAACGTTTCCTAGAAAAACTTTAAAAAGTCAATAATCTGGAGAGTTTTTGTAAGATGTTTCTTCCATCAACCAACGAAGAAACACATTGGTACTTTCCCATGATGAGTGAGTGCTTCAGGATCTCTTGCACTTACATGTGCAGCAGAGTACAGCAATGGAAGCATGCTGGGCTCATAACCCAGAGGTAGGCAGATTGAAACTATCCTCTGCTGTATGCTTTTTTTTTTTAATTTAAGTAATCCAAAACTGGGATTGATATTTTGGCTCTTTTATTTTTACTTAAAGTACAATAACTTTTACCATTTTAATTTGTTTTAATAGTATATTGACAGTATTGTTTTCTTTCAAAAATCCACTTCATTTTCTTTACCCTATTATTAAAATGGTAATTGACAAAAACAAACTACATTGTCATCAGAAGAGCAATATAAAATGTACAAGTGATATATTAAAATCATCTTTCCAGCTTGAATTTCAATGATGCATTGGGTCAACAAATTTGTGAGAAACATCTTCACCCTTAAATAAAGATTTTCTTAATTCCTTACCTGTGTGCTAATTAGATATCACCTTGTTTTCACATTAAACAGACTTCCACATGAGAAAGCAGCAAGGAAGCAGTGGCGTTAATGTTTCCTGGTGTCAACTTGTATTATTTCAGTAGACATTGAAATGAGGATGCATCTTGCTGCCTTTCCAATGAAGCAAGTTTAATTTAGTAATAGGTGAAAAACCATCCTTACAAAGGTGTTAATCAGAGACTTGGCTTTGTGGACACTTTTCAGAGAACAAATTTGTTAGCATAAAAATAAAGCCAGAAAATGAAGAGCTGTTTAATCACTCGATTGGATTTTTCTGCCAGCATATTTTTTTTTCTCTGCAACCCACTGCTAAATTGTGCTTCCTAGCTGTTTTTTTATAAAATAACTGAATCAAATCTAACTCTGATTACATCAGAGAAGGCCATGTACCCTACACCATAAGAGGGGGTTTGAAATTTTGACTTGTCTACTTAAATATCACCAAAATCTGATCACAAGTTTAATTACATCCCTGGGTGGGATTGAACCACCAACCTTTCGGTTAATAGCCGAACACACTAACCGATTGCGCCACAGAGACACTTTGCAAAAAGTGCATACTGACAAAGGCTAATAAGCATAAATCTAGAACGTTTCCTAGAAAAACATTAAAAAATCAATAATCTGGAGAGTTTTTGTAAGATGTTTCTTCCATCAACCAACGAATAAACACATTGGTACTTTCCCATGATGAGTGAGTGCTTCAGGATCTCTTGCACTTACATGTGCAGCAGAGTACTGCAATGGAAGCATGCTGGACCCATAACCCAGAGGTAGGCAGATTGAAACTATCCTTTGCTATATGCATTTTTTTTGTTAATTTAAGTAATCAAAACTGGGATTGATATTTTTGCTCTTTTATTTTTACTTAAAGTACAATAACTTTTACCATTTTAATTTGTTTTAATAGTATATTGACAGTATAGTTTTCTTTCAAAAATCCACTTAATTTTCTTTACCCTGTTATTAAAATGGTAATTGAAAAAAAAACTACATTGTCACCAGAAGAGCAATACAAAATGTACAAGTGATATATTAAAATCATCTTTCCAGCTTGAATTTCAATGATGCATTGGGGCAACAATTTTGTGAGAAACATCTTCACCCTTAAATAAAGATTTTCAGAATTCCTTACCTGTGTGCTAATTAGATATCACCTTGTTTTCACATTAAACAGACTTCCACATGAGAAAGCAGCAAGGATGCAGTGGCGTTAATGTTTCCTGGTGTCAACCTGTATTATTTCAGTAGACATTGAAATGAGGATGCATCTTGCTGCCTTTCCAATGAAGCAAGTATAATTTAGTAATAGGTGAAAAACCATCCTTACAAAGGTGTTAATCAGAGACTTGGCTTTGTGGACACTTTTCAGAGAACAAATTTGTTAGCATAAAAATAAAGCCAGAAAATGAAGAGCTGTTTAATCACTCAATTGGATTTTTCTGCCAGCATATTTTTTTTCTCTGCAAACCACTGCTAAATTGTGCTTCCTAGCTGTTTTTATAAAATCAATGAATCAAATCTAACTCTGATTACATCAGAGAAGGCCAGGTACCCTACACCATAAGAGGCGGTTTGAAATTTTGACTTGTCTACTTAAAGATCACCAAAATCTGATAACAAGATCAATTACATCCCTGGGTGGGATTGAACCACCAACCTTTTAGTTAACAGCCGTACACACTAACTGATTGCGCCACAGAGACACTTTGCGAAAGTGCATACTGACAAAGGCTAATAAGCATTCATCTAAAACGTTTCCTAGAAAAACTTTAAAAAGTCAATAATCTGGAGAGTTTTATAAGATGTGTTGAATACTGTGACAGAGGCAACCTGCTGAAGGCCTAACAGTTATGTGTGTGCACTACGGGATAGTACGTATATTATGTATACATCCAATAAGCAAAGGGTTCTCATATTCACTAGTATAATATGAAAGCATAACAGAATCCATTTTGATTCTAGCTAGATGATATAGCAAATTCATCTTGAACTTTTTACACACCCTGAGAGAAAAACAACTTTGTTGGCTAAGTATTGTTTCCACATACGCACTTTCTAAAAGCTCATAGAGACCAGATGTAATTCCTAATATGGACACAGTTGAAGCTCACGAGTATCTTTTTAGTATTCTTGACAATTGTCCCAATATTGCATAACTCTATTGCCTAACATTGTATTCCTGGGGTATGAAATCATATGGGAGGAATATACAAAAGGGGTGTAACTGTGTATTATATAAAACTCATTGTTGATACGTGTATGTTGTTGTTAAATGATTTGACACAGGACGAGAGAATGCTACTTCTCCCCTGTATACGGGCGTGGCCCTTTGAATAAATAATAATTGATTTTTATAAATCCATTTTCAATTCATTCTTTTACCTAACAACCCAAACAGCAACAAGATGGTTAATTTAGTTAATCCAAGAGAATTCAACAGATGGGGGCTATGTCCTTGGAACTATAGATCTCGATCTCTTCATCAAATTCTCAAAGGGGTGTGCCAGCCAGCCAGCAGCTGATGATGGAAGGAACATCCCAAGTCATAACAGCACTGGTAAGTATAGAATACCATGGTATGTGCTGTATTCCAGTACATGCTGTTTCTATACCTGCCAGCTGTCTGTGTGATTGTATTTTTTATAATATGAGAATGAGAAGTGGAGAGATTGAAAAAAAACTAGTAAAATAACTCAGGGACCTGTTTGTTGTTGCTTGTTTGTAAAATGAATACCAAAATTATGTCCAAATCGGTTGAAGGACCAAGTAACTCGGAAATGATGATTGACAGATGCTGTTGCATGTAAATAAGAATACCAAAATTAATTCAAAGATTTGAGCAAAGAAACAGTGACCTGTGTTTTTCACTCTATGAATGATTGCATGAATAAGTGCTTTGGACCAAGAGCCAAATAAAGTAAAAAGCACATAGATCACCTCCACTTGTTAGTCAGCTACACGTGTATAAGAAGGGTACATTAGAAAAAAATAGAGTGAACAACCCGAGGTTATAGGGATTATATGTAACTGAGTGTAAGTATATATTGCAATACTGAGCTGCTAAGAGCTGCTGGTTGTTTTAAGCATAACCTAAGCATGTTGCTTTGTGATTGTAGTTGTGATAAGAGGATCTACTGCAGCTTCCCAGTTGACAGACGTGTCGCGTGTGTGAAAAATTGCAGGGATTGCGAATTTTTCCAGCGTATGGGAAGGGCAGGGAGGATTAACCCTAAGTGTGCATATCATGTATGGAAGAAATATTCCATAGAAGCACAAATTTTGTATAGTACTGTGACAAAGGGTACAGTATATGTTTTGCATTTAAATCATGCTGTATAATATTGGCCTGATCAACCAATACTAAGCGTATTTTGAAATCGGCAAAACTGTTGAAATCTGCAAGAAATTGAAGTTTGCAAACTGTATTTAAATTTGTGTGTTATGGTTTTGTGTGTGGGACATAATGTTCAGTTAAGTATATTCTCAGATCTGTGTCTAATGGAAACCTTCTGTCTGTGATTGGCATGGTTACAAGTTTTGAAATAATAAGGTTTGTGGTACCGAAACCGGACGGTTCGGTGAGACCCATTTTAAATTTTAAATCTTTGAACACGTATATAAAACGGTTCAAGTTCAAGATGGAATCGCTCAGGGCGGTTATCTCAAGCCTGGAGGAAGGGGATTACATGGTATCACTGGACATCAAGGATGCTTACCTGCATGTCCCCATTTACTCTCCTCACCAGGAGTACCTCAGATTTGTGGTACAGGACTGTCATTACCAATTCCAGACGCTGCCGTTTGGTCTGTCCACGGCACCGAGGGTGTTTACCAAGGTAATGGCCGAGATGATGATACTCCTGCGAAAAAAGGGAGTTATAATTATCCCGTACTTGGACGATCTCCAGATAAAGGCGAGGTCCAAG
The DNA here is from genome assembly GCF_028390025.1 of Pseudophryne corroboree. Lineage (NCBI taxonomy): Eukaryota > Metazoa > Chordata > Amphibia > Anura > Myobatrachidae > Pseudophryne > Pseudophryne corroboree. Next base: position 290,675 of record NW_026970305.1, read on the forward strand.
GAACAGTTGTTGATCGGAGTAGCACTAGAATTAAAATTTTAAAGCCTCCTGTTAGGCCATCATCTACACGACATAGCCCTGAATTTTCCAATGCGCAGCTCTTTGCAAAAGAGAGATATTGGCAAGGAAAAGCTGTCTTGTACCTTTGCATTTTTCTCCCAAACGAAGGACACTAGAAAGAAAATTTTAAAGCCTCCTGTTAGGCCATCATCTACACGACATAGCCCTGAATTTTCCAATGCGCAGCTCTTTGCAAAAGAGAGATATTGGCAAGGAAAAGCTGTCTTGTACCATTGCATTTTTCTCCCAAACGAAGGACACTAGAAAGAAAATTTTAAAGCCTCCTGTTACGCCATCATCTACACGACATAGCCCTGAATTTTCCAATGCGCAGCTCTTTGCAAAAGAGAGATATTGGCAAGGAAAAGCTGTCTTGTACCTTTGCATTTTTCTCCCAAACGAAGGTCACTAGAAAGAAAATTTTAAAGCCTCCTGTTAGGCCATCATCTACACGACATAGCCCTGAATTTTCCAATGCGCAGCTCTTTGCAAAAGAGAGATATTGGCAAGGAAAAGCTGTCTTGTACCTTTGCATTTTTCTCCCAAACGAAGGTCACTAGAAAGAAATTTTTAAAGCCTCCTGTTAGGCCATCATCTACACGACATAGCCCTGAATTTTCCAATACGTAGCTCTTTGCAAAAGAGAGATATTGGCAAGGAAAAGCTGTCTTGTACCTTTGCATTTTTCTCCCAAACGAAGGACACTAGAAAGAAAATTTTAAAGCCTCCTGTTAGGCCATCATCTACACGACATAGCCCTGAATTTTCCAATGCGCAGCTCTTTGCAAAAGAGAGATATTGGCAAGGAAAAGCTGTCTTGTACCTTTGCATTTTTCTCCCAAACGAAGGACACTAGAATAAAAATTTTAAAGCCTCCTGTTAGGCCATCATCTACACGACATAGCCCTGAATTTTCCAATGCGCAGCTCTTTGCAAAAGAGAGATATTGGCAAGGAAAAGCTGTCTTGTACCTTTGCATTTTTCTCCCAAACGAAGGTCACTAGAAAGAAAATTTTAAAGCCTCCTGTTAGGCCATCATCTACACGACATAGCCCTGAATTTTCCAATGCGTAGCTCTTTGCAAAAGAGAGATATTGGCAAGGAAAAGCTGTCTTGTACCTTTGCATTTTTCTCCCAAACGAAGGACACTAGAAAGAAAATTTTAAAGCCTCCTGTTAGGCCATCATCTACACGACATAGCCCTGAATTTTCCAATGCGCAGCTCTTTGCAAAAGAGAGATATTGGCAAGGAAAAGCTGTCTTGTACCTTTGCATTTTTCTCCCAAACGAAGGACACTAGAAAGAAAATTTTAAAGCCCCCTGTTAGGCCATCATCTACACGACATAGCCCTGAATTTTCCAATGCGCAGCTCTTTGCAAAAGAGAGATATTGGCAAGGAAAAGCTGTCTTGTACCATTGCATTTTTCTCCCAAACGAAGGACACTAGAAAGAAAATTTTAAAGCCTCCTGTTAGGCCATCATCTACACGACATAGCCCTGAATTTTCCAATGCGCAGCTCTTTGCAAAAGAGAGATATTGGCAAGGAAAAGCTGTCTTGTACCATTGCATTTTTCTCCCAAACGAAGGACACTAGAAAGAAAATTTTAAAGCCTCCTGTTAGGCCATCATCTACACGACATAGCCCTGAATTTTCCAATGCGCAGCTCTTTGCAAAAGAGAGATATTGGCAAGGAAAATCTGTCTTGTACCTTTGCATTTTTCTCCCAAACGAAGGTCACTAGAAAGAAAATTTTAAAGCCTCCTGTTAGGCCATCATCTACACGACATAGCCCTGAATTTTCCAATGCGCAGCTCTTTGCAAAAGAGAGATATTGGCAAGGAAAAGCTGTCTTGTACCTTTGCATTTTTCTCCCAAACGAAGGTCACTAGAAAGAAATTTTTAAAGCCTCCTGTTAGGCCATCATCTACACGACATAGCCCTGAATTTTCCAATGCGTAGCTCTTTGCAAAAGAGAGATATTGGCAAGGAAAAGCTGTCTTGTACCTTTGCATTTTTCTCCCAAACGAAGGACACTAGAAAGAAAATTTTAAAGCCTCCTGTTAGGCCATCATCTACACGACATAGCCCTGAATTTTCCAATGCGCAGCTCTTTGCAAAATAGAGATATTGGCAAGGTAAAGCTGTCTTGTACCTTTGCATTTTTTTCCCAAACGAAGGACACTAGAATTAAAATTTTAAAGCCTCCTGTTAGGCCATCATCTACACGACATAGCCCTGAATTTTCCAATGCGCAGCTCTTTGCAAAAGAGAGATATTGGCAAGGAAAAGCTGTCTTGTACCTTTGCATTTTTCTCCCAAACGAAGGACACTAGAAAGATAATTTTAAAGCCTCCTGTTAGGCCATCATCTACACGACATGGCCCTGAATTTTCCAATGCGCAGCTCTTTGCAAAAGAGAGATATTGGCAAGGAAAAGCTGTCTTGTACCTTTGCATTTTTCTCCCAAACGAAGGACACTAGAATTAAAATTTTAAAGCCTCCTATTAGTGCTTCATCTAAACGGCATAGCCCTGAATTTTCCAATGCGTAGCTCTTTGCAATAGAGAGATATTGGCAAGGAAAAGCTGTCTTGTACCTTTGCATTTTTCTCCCAAACGAAGGACACTAGAATTAAAATTTTAAAGCCTCCTGTTAGGCCATCATCTACACGACATAGCCCTGAATTTTCCAATGCGCAGCTCTTTGCAAAAGAGAGATATTGGCAAGGAAAAGCTGTCTTGTACCTTTGCATTTTTCTCCCAAACGAAGGACACTAGAAAGAAAATTTTAAAGCCTCCTGTTAGGCCATCATCTACACGACATAGCCCTGAATTTTCCAATGCGCAGCTCTTTGCAAAAGAGAGATATTGGCAAGGAAAAGCTGTCTTGTACCATTGCATTTTTCTCCCAAACGAAGGACACTAGAAAGAAAATTTTAAAGCCTCCTGTTAGGCCATCATCTGCACGACATAGCCCTGAATTTTCCAATGCGCAGCTCTTTGCAAAAGAGAGATATTGGCAAGGAAAAGCTGTCTTGTACCTTTGCATTTTTCTCCCAAACGAAGGTCACTAGAAAGAAAATTTTAAAGCCTCCTGTTAGGCCATCATCTACACGACATAGCCCTGAATTTTCCAATGCGCAGCTCTTTGCAAAAGAGAGACATTGGCAAGGAAAAGCTGTCTTGTACCTTTGCATTTTTCTCCCAAACGAAGGTCACTAGAAAGAAAATTTTAAAGCCTCCTGTTAGGCCATCATCTACACGACATAGCCCTGAATTTTCCAATGCGCAGCTCTTTGCAAAAGAGAGATATTGGCAAGGAAAAGCTGTCTTGTACCTTTGCATTTTTCTCCCAAACGAAGGACACTAGAAAGAAAATGTTAAAGCCTCCTGTTAGGCCATCATCTACACGACATAGCCCTGAATTTTCCAATGCGTAGCTCTTTGCAAAAGAGAGATATTGGCAAGGAAAAGCTGTCTTGTACCATTGCATTTTTCTCCCAAACGAAGGACACTAGAAAGAAAATGTTAAAGCCTCCTGTTAGTGCTTCATCTACACGGTATAGCCCTGAATTTTCCAATGCGCAGCTCTTTGCAAAAGAGAGATATTGGCAAGGAAAAGCTGTCTTGTACCTTTGCATTTTTCTCCCAAACGAAGGACACTAGAATGAAAATTTTAAAGCCTCCTGTTAGTGCTTCAGCTACACGGCATAGCCCTGAATTTTCTAATGCGTAGCTCTTTGCAAAAGAGAGATATTGGCAAGGAAAAGCTGTCTTGTACCTTTGCATTTTTCTCCCAAACGAAGGACACTAGAAAGAAAATTTTAAAGCCTCCTGTTAGGCCATCATCTATACGACATAGCCCTGAATTTTCCAATGCGTAGCTCTTTGCAAAAGAGAGATATTGGCAAGGAAAAGCTGTCTTGTACCTTTGCATTTTTCTCCCAAACGAAGGACACTAGAAAGAAAATTTTAAAGCCTCCTGTTAGGCCATCATCTACACGGCATAGCCCTGAATTTTCCAATGCGCAGCTCTTTGCAAAAGAGAGATATTGGCAAGGAAAAGCTGTCTTTACCTTTGCATTTTTCTCCCAAACGAAGGTCACTAGAAAGAATTTTTTAAAGCCTCCTGTTAGTGCTTCAGCTACACGGCATAGCCCTGAATTTTCTAATGCGTAGCTCTTTGCAAAAGAGAGATATTGGCAAGGAAAAGCTGTCTTGTACCTTTGCATTTTTCTCCCAAACGAAGGACACTAGAAAGAAAATTTTAAAGCCTCCTGTTAGGCCATCATCTATATGACATAGCCCTGAATTTTCCAATGCGTAGCTCTTTGCAAAAGAGAGATATTGGCAAGGAAAAGCTGTCTTGTACCTTTGCATTTTTCTCCCAAACGAAGGACACTAGAAAGAAAATTTGAAAGCCTCCTGTTAGGCCATCATCTACACAGCATAGCCCTGAATTTTCCAATGCGCAGCTCTTTGCAAAAGAGAGATATTGGCAAGGAAAAGCTGTCTTTACCTTTGCATTTTTCTCCCAAACGAAGGACACTAGAAAGATAATTTTAAAGCCTCCTGTTAGGCCATCATCTACACGACATAGCCCTGAATTTTCCAATGCGTAGCTCTTTGCAAAAGAGAGATATTGGCAAGGAAAAGCTGTCTTGTACCTTTGCATTTTTCTCCCAAACGAAGGACACTAGAATTAAAATTTTAAAGCCTCCTGTTAGTGCTTCATCTAAACGGCATAGCCCTGAATTTTCCAATGCGTAGCTCTTTGCAATACAGAGATATTGGCAAGGAAAAGCTGTCTTGTACCTTTGCATTTTTCTCCCAAACGAAGGACACTAGAATTAAAATTTTAAAGCCTCCTGTTAGGCCATCATCTACACGACATAGCCCTGAATTTTCCAATGCGCAGCTCTTTGCAAAAGAGAGATATTGGCAAGGAAAAGCTGTCTTGTACCTTTGCATTTTTCTCCCAAACGAAGGACACTAGAAAGAAAATTTTAAAGCCTCCTGTTAGGCCATCATCTACACGACATAGCCCTGAATTTTCCAATGCGCAGCTCTTTGCAAAAGAGAGATATTGTCAAGGAAAAGCTGTCTTGTACCATTGCATTTTTCTCCCAAACGAAGGACACTAGAAAGAAAATTTTAAAGCCTCCTGTTAGGCCATCATCTACACGACATAGCCCTGAATTTTCCAATGCGCAGCTCTTTGCAAAAGAGAGATATTGGCAAGGAAAAGCTGTCTTATACCTTTGCATTTTTCTCCCAAACGAAGGTCACTAGAAAGAAAATTTTAAAGCCTCCTGTTAGGCCATCATCTACACGACATAGCCCTGAATTTTCCAATGCGCAGCTCTTTGCAAAAGAGAGATATTGGCAAGGAAAAGCTGTCTTGTACCTTTGCATTTTTCTCCCAAACGAAGGTCACTAGAAAGAAAATTTTAAAGCCTCCTGTTAGGCCATCATCTACACGACATAGCCCTGAATTTTCCAATGCGCAGCTCTTTGCAAAAGAGGGATATTGGCAAGGAAAAGCTGTCTTGTACCTTTGCATTTTTCTCCCAAACGAAGGACACTAGAAAGAAAATGTTAAAGCCTCCTGTTAGGCCATCATCTACACGACATAGCCCTGAATTTTCCAATGCGTAGCTCTTTGCAAAAGAGAGATATTGGCAAGGAAAAGCTGTCTTGTACCATTGCATTTTTCTCCCAAACGAAGGACACTAGAAAGAAAATTTTAAAGCCTCCTGTTAGTGCTTCATCTACACGGTATAGCCCTGAATTTTCCAATGCGCAGCTCTTTGCAAAAGAGAGATATTGGCAAGGAAAAGCTGTCTTGTACCTTTGCATTTTTCTCCCAAACGAAGGACACTAGAATGAAAATTTTAAAGCCTCCTGTTAGTGCTTCAGCTACACGGCATAGCCCTGAATTTTCTAATGCGTAGCTCTTTGCAAAAGAGAGATATTGGCAAGGAAAAGCTGTCTTGTACCTTTGCATTTTTCTCCCAAACGAAGGACACTAGAAAGAAAATTTTAAAGCCTCCTGTTAGGCCATCATCTATACGACATAGCCCTGAATTTTCCAATGCGTAGCTCTTTGCAAAAGAGAGATATTGGCAAGGAAAAGCTGTCTTGTACCTTTGCATTTTTCTCCCAAACGAAGGACACTAGAAAGAAAATTTTAAAGCCTACTGTTAGGCCATCATCTACTAGACATAGCCCTGAATTTTCCAATGCGTAGCTCTTTGCAAAAGAGAGATATTGGCAAGGAAAAGCTGTCTTGTACCTTGCATTTTTCTCCCAAACGAAGGACACTAGAAAGAAAATTTGAAAGCCTACTGTTAGGCCATCATCTACAAGACATAGCCCTGAATTTTCCAATGCGTAGCTCTTTGCAAAAGAGAGATATTGGCAAGGAAAAGCTGTCTTGTACCTTTGCATTTTTCTCCCAAACGAAGGACACTAGAAAGATAATTTTAAAGCCTCCTGTTAGGCCATCATCTACACGACATAGCCCTGAATTTTCCAATGCGCAGCTCTTTGCAAAAGAGAGATATTGGCAAGGAAAAGCTGTCTTGTACCTTTGCATTTTTCTCCCAAACGTAGGACACTAGAAAGAAAATTTTAAAGCCTCCTGTTAGGCCATCATCTACACGGCATAGCCCTGAATTTTCCAATGCGCAGCTCTTTGCAAAAGAGAGATATTGGCAAGGAAAAGCTGTCTTTACCTTTGCATTTTTCTCCCAAACGAAGGGCACTAGAAAGATAATTTTAAAGCCTCCTGTTAGGCCATCATCTACACGACATAGCCCTGAATTTTCCAATGCGTAGCTCTTTGCAAAAGAGAGATATTGGCAAGGAAAAGCTGTCTTGTACCTTTGCATTTTTCTCCCAAACGAAGGGCACTAGAAAGATAATTTTAAAGCCTCCTGTTAGGCCGTCATCTACACGACATAGCCCTGAATTTTCCAATGCGCAGCTCTTTGCAAAAGAGAGATATTGGCAAGGAAAAGCTGTCTTGTACCTTTGCATTTTTCTCCCAAACGAAGGACACTAGAAAGATAATTTTAAAGCCTCCTGTTAGTGCTTCATCTACACGGCATAGCCCTGAATTTTCCAATGCGTAGCTCTTTGCAATAGAGAGATATTGGCAAGGAAAAGCTGTCTTGTACCTTTGCATTTTTCTCCCAAACGAAGGACACTAGAAAGATAATTTTAAAGCCTCCTGTTAGTGCTTCCTCTACACGGCATAGCCCTGAATTTTCCAATGCGTAGCTCTTTGCAATAGAGAGATATTGGCAAGGAAAAGCTGTCTTGTACCTTTGCATTTTTCTCCCAAACGAAGGATACTAGAAAGATAATTTTAAAGCCTCCTGTTAGTGCTTCATCTACACGGCATAGCCCTGAATTTTCCAATGCGTAGCTCTTTGCAAAAGAGAGATATTGGCAAGGAAAAGCTGTCTTGTACCTTTGCATTTTTCTCCCAAACGAAGGACACTAGAAAGATAATTTTAAAGCCTCCTGTTAGGCCATCATCTACACGACATAGCCCTGAATTTTCCAATGCGCAGCTCTTTGCAAAAGAGAGATATTGGCAAGGAAAAGCTGTCTTGTACCTTTGCATTTTTCTCCCAAACGAAGGACACTAGAAAGAAAATTTTAAAGCCTCCTGTTAGGCCATCATCTATATGACATAGCCCTGAATTTTCCAATGCGTAGCTCTTTGCAAAAGAGAGATATTGGCAAGGAAAAGCTGTCTTGTACCTTTGCATTTTTCTCCCAAACGAAGGACACTAGAAAGAAAATTTGAAAGCCTCCTGTTAGGCCATCATCTACACGGCATAGCCCTGAATTTTCCAATGCGCAGCTCTTTGCAAAAGAGAGATATTGGCAAGGAAAAGCTGTCTTTACCTTTGCATTTTTCTCCCAAACGAAGGACACTAGAAAGATAATTTTAAAGCCTCCTGTTAGGCCATCATCTACACGACATAGCCCTGAATTTTCCAATGCGTAGCTCTTTGCAAAAGAGAGATATTGGCAAGGAAAAGCTGTCTTGTACCTTTGCATTTTTCTCCCAAACGAAGGACACTAGAATTAAAATTTTAAAGCCTCCTGTTAGTGCTTCATCTAAACGGCATAGCCCTGAATTTTCCAATGCGTAGCTCTTTGCAATAGAGAGATATTGGCAAGGAAAAGCTGTCTTGTACCTTTGCATTTTTCTCCCAAACGAAGGACACTAGAATTAAAATTTTAAAGCCTCCTGTTAGGCCATCATCTACACGACATAGCCCTGAATTTTCCAATGCGCAGCTCTTTGCAAAAGAGAGATATTGGCAAGGAAAAGCTGTCTTGTACCTTTGCATTTTTCTCCCAAACGAAGGACACTAGAAAGAAAATTTTAAAGCCTCCTGTTAGGCCATCATCTACACGACATAGCCCTGAATTTTCCAATGCGCAGCTCTTTGCAAAAGAGAGATATTGTCAAGGAAAAGCTGTCTTGTACCATTGCATTTTTCTCCCAAACGAAGGACACTAGAAAGAAAATTTTAAAGCCTCCTGTTAGGCCATCATCTACACGACATAGCCCTGAATTTTCCAATGCGCAGCTCTTTGCAAAAGAGAGATATTGGCAAGGAAAAGCTGTCTTATACCTTTGCATTTTTCTCCCAAACGAAGGTCACTAGAAAGAAAATTTTAAAGCCTCCTGTTAGGCCATCATCTACACGACATAGCCCTGAATTTTCCAATGCGCAGCTCTTTGCAAAAGAGAGATATTGGCAAGGAAAAGCTGTCTTGTACCTTTGCATTTTTCTCCCAAACGAAGGTCACTAGAAAGAAAATTTTAAAGCCTCCTGTTAGGCCATCATCTACACGACATAGCCCTGAATTTTCCAATGCGCAGCTCTTTGCAAAAGAGGGATATTGGCAAGGAAAAGCTGTCTTGTACCTTTGCATTTTTCTCCCAAACGAAGGACACTAGAAAGAAAATGTTAAAGCCTCCTGTTAGGCCATCATCTACACGACATAGCCCTGAATTTTCCAATGCGTAGCTCTTTGCAAAAGAGAGATATTGGCAAGGAAAAGCTGTCTTGTACCATTGCATTTTTCTCCCAAACGAAGGACACTAGAAAGAAAATTTTAAAGCCTCCTGTTAGTGCTTCATCTACACGGTATAGCCCTGAATTTTCCAATGCGCAGCTCTTTGCAAAAGAGAGATATTGGCAAGGAAAAGCTGTCTTGTACCTTTGCATTTTTCTCCCAAACGAAGGACACTAGAATGAAAATTTTAAAGCCTCCTGTTAGTGCTTCAGCTACACGGCATAGCCCTGAATTTTCTAATGCGTAGCTCTTTGCAAAAGAGAGATATTGGCAAGGAAAAGCTGTCTTGTACCTTTGCATTTTTCTCCCAAACGAAGGACACTAGAAAGAAAATTTTAAAGCCTCCTGTTAGGCCATCATCTATACGACATAGCCCTGAATTTTCCAATGCGTAGCTCTTTGCAAAAGAGAGATATTGGCAAGGAAAAGCTGTCTTGTACCTTTGCATTTTTCTCCCAAACGAAGGACACTAGAAAGAAAATTTTAAAGCCTACTGTTAGGCCATCATCTACTAGACATAGCCCTGAATTTTCCAATGCGTAGCTCTTTGCAAAAGAGAGATATTGGCAAGGAAAAGCTGTCTTGTACCTTGCATTTTTCTCCCAAACGAAGGACACTAGAAAGAAAATTTGAAAGCCTACTGTTAGGCCATCATCTACACGACATAGCCCTGAATTTTCCAATGCGTAGCTCTTTGCAAAAGAGAGATATTGGCAAGGAAAAGCTGTCTTGTACCTTTGCATTTTTCTCCCAAACGAAGGACACTAGAAAGATAATTTTAAAGCCTCCTGTTAGGCCATCATCTACACGACATAGCCCTGAATTTTCCAATGCGCAGCTCTTTGCAAAAGAGAGATATTGGCAAGGAAAAGCTGTCTTGTACCTTTGCATTTTTCTCCCAAACGTAGGACACTAGAAAGAAAATTTTAAAGCCTCCTGTTAGGCCATCATCTACACGGCATAGCCCTGAATTTTCCAATGCGCAGCTCTTTGCAAAAGAGAGATATTGGCAAGGAAAAGCTGTCTTTACCTTTGCATTTTTCTCCCAAACAAAGGGCACTAGAAAGATAATTTTAAAGCCTCCTGTTAGGCCATCATCTACACGACATAGCCCTGAATTTTCCAATGCGTAGCTCTTTGCAAAAGAGAGATATTGGCAAGGAAAAGCTGTCTTGTACCTTTGCATTTTTCTCCCAAACGAAGGGCACTAGAAAGATAATTTTAAAGCCTCCTGTTAGGCCGTCATCTACACGACATAGCCCTGAATTTTCCAATGCGCAGCTCTTTGCAAAAGAGAGATATTGGCAAGGAAAAGCTGTCTTGTACCTTTGCATTTTTCTCCCAAACGAAGGACACTAGAAAGATAATTTTAAAGCCTCCTGTTAGTGCTTCATCTACACGGCATAGCCCTGAATTTTCCAATGCGTAGCTCTTTGCAATAGAGAGATATTGGCAAGGAAAAGCTGTCTTGTACCTTTGCATTTTTCTCCCAAACGAAGGACACTAGAAAGATAATTTTAAAGCCTCCTGTTAGTGCTTCCTCTACACGGCATAGCCCTGAATTTTCCAATGCGTAGCTCTTTGCAATAGAGAGATATTGGCAAGGAAAAGCTGTCTTGTACCTTTGCATTTTTCTCCCAAACGAAGGATACTAGAAAGATAATTTTAAAGCCTCCTGTTAGTGCTTCATCTACACGGCATAGCCCTGAATTTTCCAATGCGTAGCTCTTTGCAAAAGAGAGATATTGGCAAGGAAAAGCTGTCTTGTACCTTTGCATTTTTCTCCCAAACGAAGGACACTAGAAAGATAATTTTAAAGCCTCCTGTTAGGCCATCATCTACACGACATAGCCCTGAATTTTCCAATGCGCAGCTCTTTGCAAAAGAGAGATATTGGCAAGGAAAAGCTGTCTTGTACCTTTGCATTTTTCTCCCAAACGAAGGACACTAGAAAATAAGAATTTACTTACCGATAATTCTATTTCTCGGAGTCCGTAGTGGATGCTGGGGTTCCTGAAAGGACCATGGGGAATAGCGGCTCCGCAGGAGACAGGGCACAAAAGTAAAGCTTTTACAGGTCAGGTGGTGTGTACTGGCTCCTCCCCCTATGACCCTCCTCCAGACTCCAGTTAGGTACTGTGCCCGGACGAGCGTACACAATAAGGGAGGATTTTGAATCCCGGGTAAGACTCATACCAGCCACACCAATCACACCGTACAACTTGTGATCTAAACCCAGTTAACAGTATGATAACAGAGGAGCCTCTGAAAGATGGCTTCCTAAACAATAACCCGAATTAGTTAACAATAACTATGTACAAGTATTGCAGATAATCCGCACTTGGGATGGGCGCCCAGCATCCACTACGGACTCCGAGAAATAGAATTATCGGTAAGTAAATTCTTATTTTCTCTATCGTCCTAAGTGGATGCTGGGGTTCCTGAAAGGACCATGGGGATTATACCAAAGCTCCCAAACGGGCGGGAGAGTGCGGATGACTCTGCAGCACCGAATGAGAGAACTCCAGGTCCTCCTTTGCCAGGGTATCAAATTTGTAAAAATTTACAAACGTGTTCTCCCCTGACCACGTAGCTGCTCGGCAGAGTTGTAATGCCGAGACCCCTCGGGCAGCCGCCCAAGATGAGCCCACCTTCCTTGCGGAATGGGCCTTAACAGATTTAGGCTGTGGCAGGCCTGCCACAGAATGTACAAGTTGAATTTTGTTACAAATCCAACGAGCAATCGACTGCTTAGAAGCAGGTGCACCCAACTTGTTGGGTGCATACAGTATAAACAGCGAGTCAGATTTTCTGACTCCAGCCGTCCTTTAAATGTATATTTTTAAGGCTCTGACAACGTCCAACAACTTGGAGTCCTTCAAGTCGTCTGTAGCCGCAGGCACTACAATAGGCTGGTTCAGGTGAAACGCTGATACCACCTTAGGGAGAAAATGCGGACGCGTCCGCAGCTCTGCCCTATGTCGAATGGAAAATTAAATATGGGCTTTTATAAAACAAAGCCGCCAGTTCAGATACTCTCCCGGCCGAAGCCAGGGCCAGTAACATAGTCACTTTCCATGTGAGATATTTCAAATCCACATTCTTTAGTGGTTCAAACCAATTGGATTTGAGGAAATCTAAAACTACATTTAGATCCCACGGTGCCACCTTAGGCACCACAGGAGGCTGTATATGCAGTACTCCTTTGATAAAAATCTGGACCTCAGGGACTGAGGCCAATTCTTTTTGGAAGAATATTGATAGGGCCGAAATTTGAACCTTAATAGATCCCAATTTGAGACCCATAGACAATCCTGATTGCAGGAAATGTAGGAAAACGACCCAGTTGAAATTCCTCCATCGGAGCACTCCGCTGCTCGCACCACGCAACATATTTTCGCCAAATACGGCGATAATGCTTCGCGGTGACTTCCTTCCTTGCCTTTATCAAGGTAGGAATGACTTCTTCTGGAATGCCTTTTCCTTTTAGGATCTGGCATTCAAACGCCATGCCGTCAAAACGCAGCCGCGGTAAGTCTTGAAAAAGACAAGGACCCTGCTGAAGCAGGTCCCTTCTCAGAACTAGAGGCCACGGATCGTCCGTGACCTTCTCTTGAAGTTCCGGGTACCAAGTCCTTCTTGGCCAATCCGGAGCCACTAGTCTTACTCCTCTTTGCCGTATAATCCTCAATACCTTTGGTATGAGAGGCAGAGGAGGAAACACATATACCGACTGGTACACCCAAGGTGTTACCAGCGCGTCCACAGCTATTGCCTGCGGATCTCTTGACCTGGCGCAATACCTGTCCAGTGTTTTGTTGAGGCGAGACGCCATCATGTCCACCATTGGTTTTACCCAACGGTTTAATAGCATGTGGAAAACTTCTGGATGAAGTCCCCACTCTCCCGGGTGAAGGTCGTGTCTGCTGAGGAAGTCTGCTTCCCAGTTGTCCACGCCCGGGATGAATACTGCTGACAGTGCTATCACGTGATTCTCCGCCCAGCGAAGGATCCTGGCAGCTTCTGCCATTGCCCTCCTGCTTCTTGTGCCGCCCTGTCTGTTTACATGGGCGACTGCCGTGATGTTGTCCGACTGGATCAACACCGGTCTTCCTTGAAGCAGAGGTTCCGCCTGGCTTAGAGCATTGTAGATTGCTCTTAGTTCCAGAATGCTTATGTGAAGAGACTTTTTCAGGCTCGACCACACTCCCTGGAAATTTCTTCCCTGTGTGACTGCTCCCCAGCCTCTCAGGCTGGCATCCGTGGTCACCAGGATCCAATCCTGCATGCCGAATCTGCGGCCCTCCAATAGATGAGCCTCCTGCAACCACCACAGAAGGGATACCCTTGTCCTCGGCGACAGGGTTATCCGCAGGTGCATCTGAAGATGCGACCCTGACCATTTGTCCAACAGATCCCTTTGCATGGAATCTGCCGAAAGGGATTGCTTCGTAAGAAGCTACCATTTTTTCCCAGGACTCTTGTGCATTGATGTACAGACACCTTTCCTGGTTTTAGGAGGTTCCTGACCAGGTCAGATAACTCCTTGGCTTTTTCTTCGGGAAGAAAAACCTTTTTCTGAACTGTGTCCAGAATCATCCCCAGGAACAGCAGACGAGTTGTCGGCATTAATTGGGATTTTGGAATATTCAGAATCCATCCGTGCTGCTTTAGCACCTCTTGAGATAGTGCTAAACCCATCTCTAGCTGTTCTCTGGACCTTGCCCTTATTAGGAGATCGTCCAAGTATGGGATAATTAATACGCCTTTTCTTCGAAGAAGAAATATTATCTCGGCCATTACCTTTGTAAAGACCCGAGGTGCCGTGGACAAACCAAACGGCAGCGTCTGAAACTGATAGTGACAGTTTTGTACAACGAACCTGAGGTACCCCTGGTGTGAGGGGTAATTGGAACGTGGAGATACGCATCCTTGATGTCCAAGGATACCATAAAGTCCCCTTCTTCCAGGTTCGCTATCACTGCTCTGAGTGACTCCATCTTGAACTTGAACTTCTTTATGTACAGGTTCAAGGACTTCAGATTTAGAATAGGCCTTACCGAGCCATCCGGCTTCGGTACCACAAAAAGAGTGGAATAATACCCCTTCCCTTGTTGTAGAAGAGGTACCTTGACTATCACCTGCTGAGAATACAGCTTGTGAATGGCTTCCAAAACCGTCTCCCTTTCTGAGGGGGACGTTGGTAAAGCAGACTTCAGGAAACGGCGAGGTGGCTCTGTCTCTAATTTCAACCTGTACCCCTGAGATATTATCTGCAGGATCCAGGGATTTACCTGCGAGTGAGCCCACTGCGCGCTGTAATTCTTGAGACGACCGCCTACCGCCCCCGAGTCCGCTTGCGAAGCCCCAGCGTCATGCTGAGGCTTTTGTAGAAGCCGGGGAGGGCTTCTGTTCCTGGGAAGGAGCTGCCTGTTGCTGTCTCTTCCCTCGTCCTCTGCCTCGTGGCAGATATGAATAGCCCTTTGCTCTCTTATTTTTAAAGGAACGAAAGGGCTGCGGTTGAAAGGTCGGTGCCTTTTTCTGTTGGGGAGTGACTTGAGGTAGAAAGGTGGATATCCCGGCCGTAGCCGTGGCCACCAAATCCGATAGACCGACCCCAAATAACTCCTCTACGCATCGCCTGTCCACTGTCGTGTCCATAAAGCTCTTCTGGCCGAAATGGACATAGCACACTTACCCGTGATGCCAGTGTGCAGATATCTCTCTGTGCATCACGCATATAAAGAAATGCATCCTTTATTTGTTCTAACGACAGTAAAATATTGTCCCTGTCCAGGGTATCAATATTTTCGATCAGGGACTCTGACCAAACTACCCCAGCACTGCACATCCAGGCAGTCGCAATAGCTGGTCGTAGTATAACACCTGCATGTGTGTATATACCTTTTTGGATATTTTCCATCCTCCTATCTGATGGATCTTTAAGTGCGGCCGTCTCAGGAGAGGGTAACGCCACTTGTTTTGATAAGCGTGTTAGCGCTTTGTCCACCCTAGGAGGTGTTTCCCAGCGCTCCCTAACCTCTGGCGGGAAAGGGTATAAAGCCAATAACTTCTTTGAAATTAGCAGTTTTTTATCGGGGCACCCCACGCTTCATCACACACGTCATTTAATTCTTCTGATTCGGTAAAAACTACTGGTAGTTTTTTCACACCCCACATAATACCCTGTTTAGTGGTACCTGTAGTATCAGCTAAATGTAACATCTCCTTTATTGCCAAAATCATATAACGTGTGGCCCTACTGGAAAATACGGTTGATTCGTCACCTTCACCACCGGAATCAGTGCCTGTGTCTGGGTCTGTGTCGACCGACTGAGGCAAGGGGCGTTTTACAGCCCCTGACGGTGTTTGAGGCGCCTGGACAGGCACTAATTGAGTGTCCGGCCGCCTCATGTCGGCAAACGACTGCTTAAGCGAGTTGACGCTATCCCGTAATTCCACAAATAAAGGCATCCATTCTGGTGTCGACCCCCTAGGAGGTGACATCCTCATATTTGGCAATTGCTCCGCCTCCACACCAATAACGTCCTCATACATGTCGACACACACGTACCGACACACAGCAGACACACAGGGAATGCTCTATACGAAGACAGGACCCACTAGCCCTTTGGGGAGACAGAGGGAGAGTCTGCCAGCACACACCAAAAAGCGCTATATATGACAGGGATAGCCTTATGATTAAGTGCTCCCTTATAGCTGCTTTTATATTAATATATTGCCATTTATTTTGCCCCCCCTCTCTGTTATACCCTGTTTCTGTAGTGCAGTGCAGGGGAGAGACCTGGGAGCCTTCCTGACCAGCGGAGCTGTGACAGAAAATGGCGCCGTGTGCTGAGGAGATAGGCCCCGCCCCTTTTTCGGCGGGCTCGTCTCCCGCTATTTAGTACATTTAGGCAGGGGTAAATATCTCCATATAGCCTCTGGGGCTATATGTGAGGTATTTTTAGCCTTTTTGAAGGTTTTCATTTGCCTCCCAGGGCGCCCCCCCCCCAGCGGCCTGCACCCTCAGTGACTGCCGTGTGAAGTGTGCTGAGAGGAAAATGGCGCACAGCTGCAGTGCTGTGCGCTACCTTAAGAAGACTGCAGGAGTCTTCAGCCGCCGATTCTGGACCTCTTCTTGCTTCAGCATCTGTGAGGGGGCCGGCGGCGTGGCTCCGGTGACCATCCAGGCTGTACCTGTGATCGTCCCTCTGGAGCTTCATGTCCAGTAGCCAAGAAGCCAATCCATCCTGCACGCAGGTGAGTTCACTTCTTCTCCCCTCTGTCCCTCGTTGCAGTGATCCTGTTGCCAGCAGGAATCACTGTAAAATAAAAAACCTAAGCTAAACTCTCTAAGCAGCTCTTTATGAGAGCCACCTAGAATTGCACCCTTCTCGGCCGGGCACAAAAATCTAACTGGAGTCTGGAGGAGGGTCATAGGGGGAGGAGCCAGTACACACCACCTGACCTGTAAAAGCTTTACTTTTGTGCCCTGTCTCCTGCGGAGCCGCTATTCCCCATGGTCCTTTCAGGAACCCCAGCATCCACTTAGGACGATAGAGAAAGATAATTTTAAAGCCTCCTGTTAGGCCATCATCTACACGACATAGCCCTGAATTTTCCAATGCGCAGCTCTTTGCAAAAGAGAGATATTGGCAAGGAAAAGCTGTCTTGTACCTTTGCATTTTTCTCCCAAACGAAGGACACTAGAAAGAAAATTTTAAAGCCTCCTGTTAGGCCATCATCTACACGGCATAGCCCTGAATTTTCCAATGCGCAGCTCTTTGCAAAAGAGAGATATTGGCAAGGAAAAGCTGTCTTGTACCTTTGCATTTTTCTCCCATACGAAGGACACTAGAAAGAAAATTCTAAAGCCTCCTGTTATTCCATCATCTACACGACATAGCCCTGAATTTTCCAATGCGCAGCTCTTTGCAAAAGAGAGATATTGGCAAGGAAAAGCTGTCTTGTACCATTGCATTTTTCTCCCAAACGAAGGACACTAGAAAGAAAATGTTAAAGCCTCCTGTTAGGCCATCATCTACACGACATAGCCCTGAATTTTCCAATGCGTAGCTCTTTGCAAAAGAGAGATATTGGCAAGGAAAAGCTGTCTTGTACCTTTGCATTTTTCTCCCAAAAGAAGGACACTAGAAAGAAAATTTTAAAGCCTACTGTTAGGCCATCATCTACAAGACATAGCCCTGAATTTTCCAATGCGTAGCTCTTTGCAAAAGAGAGATATTGGCAAGGAAAAGCTGTCTTGTACCTTTGCATTTTTCTCCCAAACGAAGGACACTAGAAAGAAAATTTTAAAGCCTACTGTTAGGCCATCATCTACAAGACATAGCCCTGAATTTTCCAATGCGTAGCTCTTTGCAAAAGAGAGATATTGGCAAGGAAAAGCTGTCTTGTACCTTTGCATTTTTCTCCCAAACGAAGGACACTAGAAAGATAATTTTAAAGCCTCCTGTTAGGCCATCATCTACACGACATAGCCCTGAATTTTCCAATGCACAGCTCTTTGCAAAAGAGAGATATTGGCAAGGAAAAGCTGTCTTGTACCTTTGCATTTTTCTCCCAAACGAAGGACACTAGAAAGAAAATTTTAAAGCTTCCTGTTAGGCCATCATCTACACGGCATAGCCCTGAATTTTCCAATGCGCAGCTCTTTGCAAAGGAGAGATATTGGCAAGGAAAAGCTGTCTTGTACCTTTGCATTTTTCTCCCAAACGAAGGACACTAGAATGAAAATTTTAAAGCCTCCTGATAGTGCTTCATCTACACGGTATAGCCCTGAATTTTCCAATGCGCAGCTCTTTGCAAAAGAGAGATATTGGCAAGGAAAAGCTGTCTTGTACCTTTGCATTTTTCTCCCAAACGAAGGACACTAGAAAGATAATTTTAAAGCCTACTGTTAGGCCATCATCTACACGACATAGCCCTGAATTTTCCAATGCGCAGCTCTTTGCAAAAGAAAGATATTGGCAAGGAAAAGCTGTCTTGTACCTTTGCATTTTTCTCCCAAACGAAGGACACTAGAAAGAAAATTTTAAAGCCTCCTGTTAGGCCATCATCTACACGACATAGCCCTGAATTTTCCAATGCGCAGCTCTTTGCAAAAGAGAGATATTGGCAAGGAAAAGCTGTCTTGTACCTTTGCATTTTTCTCCCAAACGAAGGTCACTAGAAAGAAAATTTTAAAGCCTCCTGTTAGGCCATCATCTACACGACATAGCCCTGAATTTTCCAATGCGCAGCTCTTTGCAAAAGAGAGATATTGGCAAGGAAAAGCTGTCTTGTACCTTTGCATTTTTCTCCCAAACGAAGGACACTAGAAAGAAAATTTTTAAGCCTCCTGTTAGGCCATCATCTACACGGCATAGCCCTGAATTTTCCAATGCGCAGCTCTTTGCAAAAGAGAGATATTGGCAAGGAAAAGCTGTCTTGTACCTTTGCATTTTTCTCCCAAACGAAGGACACTAGAAAGAAAATTTTAAAGCCTCCTGTTAGTGCTTCATCTACACGGTATAGCCCTGAATTTTCCAATGCCCAGCTCTTTGCAAAAGAGAGATATTGGCAAGGAAAAGCTGTCTTGTACCTTTGCATTTTTCTCCCAAACGAAGGACACTAGAAAGAAAATTTTAAAGCCTCCTGTTAGGCCATCATCTACACGACATAGCCCTGAATTTTCCAATGCGCAGCTCTTTGCAAAAGAGAGATATTGGCAAGGAAAAGCTGTCTTGTACCTTTGCATTTTTCTCCCAAACGAAGGACACTAGAAAGATAATTTTAAAGCCTCCTGTTAGGCCATCATCTACACGACATAGCCCTGAATTTTCCAATGCGCAGCTCTTTGCAAAAGAGAGATATTGGCAAGGAAAAGCTGTCTTGTACCTTTGCATTTTTCTCCCAAACGAAGGACACTAGAAAGATAATTTTAAAGCCTCCTGTTAGGCCATCATCTACACGACATAGCCCTGAATTTTCCAATGCGCAGCTCTTTGCAAAAGAGAGATATTGGCAAGGAAAAGCTGTCTTGTACCTTTGCATTTTTCTCCCAAACGAAGGTCACTAGAAAGAAAATTTTAAAGCCTCCTGTTAGGCCATCATCTACACGACATAGCCCTGAATTTTCCAATGCGCAGCTCTTTGCAAAAGAGAGATATTGGCAAGGAAAAGTTGTCTTGTACCTTTGCATTTTTCTCCCAAACGAAGGACACTAGAAAGAAAATTTTAAAGCCTCCTGTTAGGCCATCATCTACACGACATAGCCCTGAATTTTCCAATGCGCAGCTCTTTGCAAAAGAGAGATATTGGCAAGGAAAAGCTGTCTTGTACCTTTGCATTTTTCTCCCAAACGAAGGACACTAGAAAGAAAATGTTAAAGCCTCCTGATAGGCCATCATCTACACGACATAGCCCTGAATTTTCCAATGCGCAGCTCTTTGCAAAAGAGAGATATTGGCAAGGAAAAGCTGTCTTGTACCTTTGCATTTTTCTCCCAAACGAAGGACACTAGAAAGAAAATTTTAAAGCCTCCTGTTAGGCCATCATCTACACGACATAGCCCTGAATTTTCCAATGCGCAGCTCTTTGCAAAAGAGAGATATTGGCAAGGAAAAGCTGTCTTGTACCTTTGCATTTTTCTCCCAAACGAAGGACACTAGAAAGATAATTTTAAAGCCTCCTGTTAGGCCATCATCTACACGACATAGCCCTGAATTTTCCAATGCGCAGCTCTTTGCAAAAGAGAGATATTGGCAAGGAAAAGCTGTCTTGTACCTTTGCATTTTTCTCCCAAACGAAGGACACTAGAAAGATAATTTTAAAGCCTCCTGTTAGGCCATCATCTACACGACATAGCCCTGAATTTTCCAATGCGCAGCTCTTTGCAAAAGAGAGATATTGGCAAGGAAAAGCTGTCTTGTACCTTTGCATTTTTCTCCCAAACGAAGGTCACTAGAAAGAAAATTTTAAAGCCTCCTGTTAGGCCATCATGCTTCGTGTGTCAGGAGCATGTGAGTGTCAGGTGCGTGTGTGTGTCAGGCGCTGCGTGTGTCAGGCGCTGCGTGTGTCAGGCGCTGCGTGTGTCAGGCGCTGCGTGTGTCAGGCGCTGCCTGTGCGTTAGGCGCTGCGTGTCTGTGTGTGTCAGGCGCTGCGTGTCTGTGTGTGTCAGGCGCTGCGTGTGTGTCAGGCGCTGCCTGTGCGTGTGTGCCAGGCGCTGCCTGTGCGTGTGTGTCAGGCGCCGCGTGTCTGTCAGGCGCCGCGTGTGCGTCAGGCGCCGCGTGTGCGTCAGGCGCCGCGTGTGCGTCAGGCGCCGCGTGTCTATGTGCGTCAGGCGCCGCGTGTCTATGTGCGTCAGGCGCCGCGTGTGAGTGTGTGCGTGTGTGTCAGGTCCGTGTGAGTGTCAGGTGCTGCGTCTGTGTGTGCGTGTGTCAGGTGCTGCGTGTGAGTGTGTGCGCGTGTGTCAGGTCCGTGTGAGTGTCAGGTGCTGTGTGTGTGTGTGTCAGGTGCTGTGTGTGTGCGTGTGTGTCAGGTGCTGTGTGTGTGTGTGTGTGTGTCAGGTGCTGTGTGCGTGTGCGTCCAGCGCTGCATATGCGTATGCGTGTCAGGCGTTGCATGTCTGTGTGTGTCAGGCGCTGCGTGTCTGGGGGGGGTGGCCGGACACACAGCTGAGAGGGGGGGGGGTGGCTGGACACACAGCAGAGAGGGGAGGGTGACCGGACACACGGCAGGGAGGGGAGGGGGTAGGGGGTGGCCGAACACAGCAGGAAGAGGGGGGAGTTGACCAGAAGAAAGCACAAACACAGTCCCCCACTACCACAAATAATGCAGTTGAGTTTCCCACATTTGGGGAAATCACAGGGGTCAGCATACCCAGAATGCAATGAATGAACCTCACCCTGGGAGAACAATCTTCATGACCATGGTATCTCCTATGCAAAATAAGTATGATTTGGGATAGGGCTGGGGAGGGCCGCTGCAGCCCTTGTAGATTCTTATAAATAAAAGTTCTTCTTTTCTTGTCAAAATTAATAGCTAAGAATAGGCTGCCTGAGGCAGCCCCCTCTTAAGTGGCCTGCTACTGAAGGCACCAACTACAAACTGAGCTCCCTGTTCATGGAAGCGAGGTTATAGAGGAGGGGGCGCTGAGCATCTTGGGAACAGTCAAAAGCTTTGAGCCTGTTGGTGCCTCAGATCAAGATCCTACTCTACACCCCAATGTGAATCCTTGTGGAGTCCAGTGTACCCCACAGAAGAAATGAATGTGTCACACCCATTGGCAGCAACATTAGAATAGCTGCTGATGGGCACAATTGAGAAAGGAAGGGGGGAAAACATTTGAATCCAGCACATATATGTAATTTGAATATGTAATTTGTACCTTCCTACTTTAAAATGTAATGGATGAACCTCACCCTGTGAGAACTATCTTCATGATCAAGAGATCTCATACGCAAGAAAAGCATGTGCTGGGATAGGGCTGTGGAGGGCGGCTGCTCGGGCACACACCCGTCAAGTTAAGGAGATTCAACTGAGGAAGCACAAGGGAACTGCAGGGAGACCACATATTTTCAGATGAACATGAGAGGGCGGAAGGCTGCCTAATACTGAAGCACCCTCAAACATCAAACCATATGCAACAACTAGTACAAGCATTCCTGGGGAAAGGTCTGCAGCAGACGGATTTGCATACGGTGATGTCATCCAAGCAATGGGCATAGTTGGCTGCAACCCTCGTCTGCATATGAAAAGAGAAAATGGTCACGCAGGGCATGGCGGCCTTTGTGGGGTTGCGCTTGGATGACCCCTAGATCGCTTTATACACCCCCATCAGTGTGGGGCTCATGTTGGCCATGCCCAAGCCCCTGAAGCATTCAAGCTGATTTCTTGCAGCAGCTGGACCCAGTAACAGCTCCAGAGTTGCTCTACAAGACAAGTAAAAGGGTGTGAGCCCTGCAGCACCACCTGTAGTTTGCATACACACATATATAGGACAGCATCTCTTATATGCCCCAGGGGCAATAAAATAGTAGCCTTATCTAGGGTATCCGTCCATGCCGCTACAGCACTACACACCCAGGCCGACGCAATTGCCGGTCTGAGTAAGGTACCTGAATGTGTATAAATGGACTTCAGGGTAATCTCCTGTTTGCGGTCAGCAGACTCTTTGAGGGTAGCCGTATCCTGGGACGGGAGGGCTACCTTCTTGGATAAGCGTGTTAATGCTTTGTCCACCCAAGGGGAGGATTCCCATCGTAACCTATCCGTTGATGGGAAAGGGGAATCCTTTTGGAAATCTGCAGGAGATTCCCAAGCTTTTTCACATAACTCGTTCAGCTCGTGTGAGGGGGGAAAGGTTACCTCAGGCTTCTTTCCCTTGTACATATGTACCCTCTTGTCAGGGATAGGGGGCTCCTCTGTGATGTGCAAAACATCTTTTATTGCCATAATCATATATCAAATGTATTTTGCCAATTTTGGCTGTAACTTTGCATCATCGTAATCGACACTGGAGTCAGAATCCGTGTCGGTATCTGTGTCAACAATCTGGATAGTGGGCGCTTATGAGACCCTGACAGTCCCTGCGACATAGGATTAGGCATTGGTTGAGACCCTGACTGTCCCAAAGCTTCTGCCTTGTCTAATCTTTTGTGCAATGAGTTTACACTAGCATTTTAAACATTCCACATATCCATCCAATCAGGTGTCGGCGGAGACACCACGTTCATTTGCTCCCGCTCCTCTCTAATATAGCCTTCTTCCTCAGACATGTCGACACACGTGTACCGACACACTACACACACAGGGAATGCTTTTTCTGAAGACAGTTTCCCCACAAGGCCCTTTGGAGAGACAGAGAGAGAGTATGCCAGCAGACAGCAAACTAGGCTGGAGAGAGACCTAAGACAAAGAAATCTGAATTATATGAAAGCCGACCAGTGGAAACACAAATTATGCAGCCAAGTTTCCCACATTTGGGGAAATCACAGGGGCAGCACACCCAGAGTGCAATGGGTGAGTCTTGCCCTGGGAGAAGCACCTTCATGATCATAGTATCTCACCTGGCAGGTAAGTAGGAGTTGGGCTAGAGCTGGGGAGGGTCGCTGCTCGGGCACCCCCCTGTCAAATGAAGGAGATCCAACTGAGGCAGCACAAGGGAACTCTCGAAAGAAGAACAAGGCTAGAGGAAGATCTGAGACAAAGAAATCTGACTTTTACCAGAGCTGACCAGAGGAAAGCACAAACACAGTCCCCCACTACCACAAATAATGCAGTCGAGTTTCCCACATTTGGGGAAATCACAGGGGTTAGCATACTCAGAATGCAATGAATGAACCTCACCCTGGGAGAACAATCTTCATGACCATGGTATCTCCTATGCAAAATAAGTATGATTTGGGATAGAGCTGGGGAGGGCCGCTGCTCAGGCACATCTCTGTCAAGTAAAGGAGATTCAACTGAGGCAGCACAAGGGAACTCTCATCTGGGGACAACAACTGCAGGGAGAACACATATTTTCAGATGAACATGGGAGGGCAGAAGGCTGCCTAATACTGAAGCACCCCCAAACAACAAACCAAATGCAACAACTAGTACAAGCATTCCTGGGGGAAGGCCTGCAGCAGATGGATTTGCATACGGTGATGTCATCCAAGCAGTGGGTCAAAGTTGGCTTCAACCCTCATCTGCATATGAAAAGAGAAAAGGGGCGTGCAGGGCATGGCGGCCTTTTGCGGCGCTTGGATGACCCCTAGTTCGCATTAAACACCTCCACCCTCCTTCGGTGTGGGGCTCATGTTGGCTATGCCCCAGCCCCTGAAGCATTCAAGCTGATTTCTTGCAGCAGCTGGGCACTGTAACAGCTCCAGAGCTGCTCTGTAAGGCAAGTAAAAGGGTGTGGGCACTGCAGCACTACCTGTAGTTCGCATTGTGCGTTGGAAGGCACAAAGTAAGCAGACAGGAGGAGAAGTCAGGATAGTGCACAAGGGTATAGAAGGGAGGGGCTCAAAAAAAAAAGAAGTGGAAACAGACAGCAAACTAGGCTGGAGAGAGACCTGAGACAAAGAGATCTGAATTATATGAAAGCAGACCAGTGGAAACACAAATTATGCAGTCAAGTGTCCCACATTTGGGGAAATCGCAGGAGCAGCACACCCAGAGTGCAATGGGTGAGCCTTGCCCTGGGAGAAGCACCTTCCTGATCATAGTATCTCACTTGGCACGTAAGTAGGAGTTGGGCTAGAGCTGGGGAGGGTCGCTGCTCGGGCACCCCCCTGTCAAGTGAAGGAGATCCAACTGAGGCAGCACAAGGGAACTCTCAAAAGAAGAACAAGGCTAGAGGAAGATCTGAGACAAAGAAATCTGACCTGTTTTTCCCAAGAGGAAACTATATTAGGAATGCAGACATATGATGGTGGCCCTGTTGGCACCACCGATAACTGACTGGGTAAATGTTTCAGTAATATCAGAGTAAGGTTGGATAAATCTGTGTCCCAGACACAGACGTAGAGAATAGATGTGATATTCATGGCTATGTTTCTTTTCCCTCAGGCCCCGCTGGGTCGCAAAAATGTTATTTTGCCCAGTTACTACACACTGATACTGACACGGATACTGATACTTATGTCGACCATAAGTTTCCTGATTAGATCCAATATTGGCAAGGAGCATTCAGTACATGATTGTGGATATTATGGACATATTAAAATCACTGAAGACCCTGCTGTTCCTGACAAAGGGGTCTATATGTATGTATATATAGATATATAATGAAAGCTGATGTAACGTTCCTCCATCTCTGTTTGAGAAAGTCTGGGCCAGCTCGACAAAATGGTTTCAAATCCCCAAAAGGATTCTGGTTGTTTATTCATTTCCCGCCGCGGACAGAATACAAATACATGTGCATGGGTGAGTAGTAGTATTCAAGAATTGGTCGAATACCTTGTCATCCGATATAGATACCCTGGAGAGATGGGATACTCCTTACGTTGTATCATATCAAGGACACTGCAGCATACTTACGTGAGACTGCAAGGGATATAGGACTCTTGAGTTCACGGGCCAATTTCATGGCAGTGTCGGATAGGAGGGCATTGTGGATTCACCAAGAGAATGCTGATGCTGACTCCAAGAAGAAAGGGAGTCTCTTCCCTATGAAGGTGAAGCCTTGTTTGGTGATATCTAATTAGCACACAGGTAAGGAATTAAGAAAATCTTTATTTAAGGGTGAAGATGTTTCTCACAAAATCGTTGCCCCAATGCATCGTTGAAATTCAAGCTGGAAAGATGATTTTAATATATCACTTGTACATTTTGTATTGCTCTTCTGGTGACAATGTAGTTTGTTTTTGTCAATTACCATTTTAATAATAGGGTAAAGAAAATTAAGTGGATTTTTGAAAGAAAACAATACTGTCAATATACTATTAAAACAAATTAAAATGGTAAAAGTTATTGTACTTTAAGTAAAAATAAAAGAGACAAAATATCAATCCCAGTTTTGGATTACTTTAATTAACAAAAAAAAATGCATATAGCAGAGGATAGTTTCAATCTGCCTACCTCTGGGTTATGGGCCCAGCATGCTTCCATTGCTGTACTCTGCTGCACATGTAAGTGCAAGAGATCCTGAAGCACTCACTCATCATGGGAAAGTACCAATGTGTTTCTTCGTTGGTTGATAGAAGAAACATCTTACAAAAACTCTCCAGATTATTGACTTTTTTAAGTTTTTCTAGGAAACGTTTTAGATGAATGCTTATTAGCATTTGTCAGTATGTACTTTTGCAAAGTGTCTCTGTGGCGCAATCAGTTAGTATGTACGGCTATTAACCAAAAGGTTAGTGGTTCAATCCCACCCAGGGACGTAATTGACCTTGTTATCAGATTTTTGTGATCTTTAAGTAGACAAGTCAAATTTCATACCCCCTGTTATTGTGTAGGGTACCTGGCCTTCTCTGATGTAATCAGAGTTAGATTTGATTCAGTGATTTTATAAAAAAAGCTAGGAAGCACAATTTAGCAGTGGGTAGCAGAGAAAAAAAATATGCTGGCAGAAAAATCCAATTGAGTGATTAAACAGCTCTTTATTTTCTGGCTTTATTTTTATGCTAACAAATTTGTTCTCTGAAAAGTGTCCACAAAGCCAAGTCTCTGATTAACACCTTTGTAAGGATGGTTTTTCACCTATTACTAAATTAAACTTGCTTCATTGGAAAGGCAGCAAGATGCATCCTCATTTCAATGTCTACTGAAATAATACAGGTTGACACCAGGAAACATTAACGCCACTGCATCCTTGCTGCTTTCTCATGTGGAAGTCTGTTTAATGTGAAAACAAGGTGATATCTAATTAGCACACAGGTAAGGAATTAAGAAAATCTTTATTTAAGGGTGAAGATGTTTCTCACAAAATCGTTGCCCCAATGCATCATTGAAATTCAAGCTGGAAAGATGATTTTAATATATCACTTGTACATTTTGTATTGCTCTTCTGGTGACAATGTAGTTTGTTTTTGTCAATTACCATTTTAATAATAGTGTAAAGAAAATTAAGTGGATTTTTGAAAGAAAACAATACTGTCAATATACTATTAAAACAAATTAAAATGGTAAAAGTTATTGTACTTTAAGTAAAAATAAAAGAGCCAAAATATCAATCCCAGTTTTGGATTACTTTAATTAACAAACAAAAAAATGCATATAGCAGAGGATAGTTTCAATCTGCCTACCTCTGGGTTATGGGCCCAGCATGCTTCCATTGCTGTACTCTGCTGCACATGTAAGTGCAAGAGATCCTGAAGCACTCACTCATCATGGGAAAGTACCAATGTGTTTCTTCGTTGGTTGATAGAAGAAACATCTTACAAAAACTCTCCAGATTATTGACTTTATTAAGTTTTTCTAGGAAACGTTTTAGATGAATGCTTATTAGCCTTTGTCAGTATGTACTTTTGCAAAGTGTCTCTGTGGCACAATCAGTTAGTGTGTACGGCTTTTAACCAAAAGGTTGGTGGTTCAATCCCACCCAGGGACGTAATTGACCTTGTCATCAGATTTTGGTGATATTTAAGTAGACAAGTCAAAATTTCAAACCCCCTCTTATTGTGTAGGGTACCTGGCCTTCTCTGATGTAATCAGAGTTAGATTTGATTCAGTGATTTTATAAAAACATCTAGGAAGCACAATTTAGCAGTGGGTTGCAGAGAAAAAGAAATATGCTTGCAAAAAAATCAAATTGCTTGATTTAACAGCTCTTAATTTTCTTGCTTAATTTTTATGCTAACAAATTTGTTCTCTGAAAAGTGTCCACAAAGCCAAGTCTCTGATTAACACCTTTGTAGGGATGGTTTTTCACCTATTACTAAATTAAACTTGCTTCATTGGAAAGGCAGCAAGATGCATCCTCATTTCAATGTCTACTGAAATAATACAGGTTGACACCAGGAAACATTAACGCCACTGCATCCTTGCTGCTTTCTCATGTGGAAGTCTGTTTAATGTGAAAACAAGGTGATATCTAATTAGCACACAGGTAAGGAATTACGAAAATCTTTATTTAAGGGTGAAGATGTTTCTCACAAAATTGTTGCCCCAATGCATCATTGAAATTCAAGCTGGAAAGATGATTTTAATATATCACTTGTACATTTTGTATTGCTCTTCTGGTGACAATGTAGTTTTTTTTGTCAATTACCATTTTAATAACAGGGTAAAGAAAATTAAGTGGATTTTTGAAAGAAAACTATACTGTCAATATACTATTAAAACAAATTAAAATGGTAAAAGTTATTGTACTTTAAGTAAAAATAAAAGAGCAAAAATATCAATCCCAGTTTTGATTACTTAAATTAACAAAAAAAATGCATATAGCAAAGGATAGTTTCAATCTGCCTACCTCTGGGTTATGGGTCCAGCATGCTTCCATTGCAGTACTCTGCTGCACATGTAAGTGCAAGAGATCCTGAAGCACTCACTCATCATGGGAAAGTACCAATGTGTTTATTCGTTGGTTGATGGAAGAAACATCTTACAAAAACTCTCCAGATTATTGATTTTTTTATGTTTTTCTAGGAAACGTTCTAGATGTATGCTTATTAACCTTTGTCAGTAAGCACTTTTTGCAAAGTGTCTCTGTGGCGCAATCGGTTAGTGTGTTCGGCTATTAACCGAAAGGTTGGTGGTTCAATCCCACCCAGGGACGTAATTAAACTTGTGATCAGATTTTGGTGATATTTAAGTAGACAAGTCAAAATTTCAAACCCCCTCTTATGGTGTAGGGTACATGGCCTTCTCTGATGTAATCAGAGTTAGATTTGATTCAGTGATTTTATAAAAAAACAGCTAGGAAGCACAATTTAGCAGTGGGTTGCAGAGAAAAAAAATATGCTGGCAGAAAAATCCAATCGAGTGATTAAACAGCTCTTCATTTTCTGGCTTTATTTTTATGCTAACAAATTTGTTCTCTGAAAAGTGTCCACAAAGCCAAGTCTCTGATTAACACCTTTGTAAGGATGGTTTTTCACCTATTACTAAATTAAACTTGCTTAATTGGAAAGGCAGCAAGATGCATCCTCATTTCAATGTCTACTGAAATAATACAAGTTGACACCAGGAAACATTAACGCCACTGCATCCTTGCTGCTTTCTCATGTGGAAGTCTGTTTAATATGAAAACAAGGTGATATCTAATTAGCACACAGGTAAGGAATTAAGAAAATCTTTATTTAAGGGTGAAGATGTTTCTCACAAAATCGTTGCCCCAATGCATCATTGAAATTCAAGCTGGAAATATGATTTTAATATATCACTTGTACATTTTGTATTGCTCTTCTGGTGACAATGTAGTTTGTTTTTGTCAATTACCATTTTAATAATAGGGTAAAGAAAATGAAGTGGATTTTTGAAAGAAACCAATACTGTCAATATACTATTAAAACAAATTAAAATGGTAAAAGTTGTTGTACTTTAAGTAAAAATAAAAGAGCCAAAATATCAATCCCAGTTTTGGATTTCTTTAATTAACAAAAAAAATGCATATAGCAGAAGATAGTTTCAATCTGCCTACCTCTGGGTTATGGGCCCAGCATGCTTCCATTGCTGTACTCTGCTGCACATGTAAGTGCAAGAGATCCTGAAGCACTCACTCATCATGGGAAAGTACCAATGTGTTTCTTCGTTGGTTGATGGAAGAAACATCTTACAAAAACTCTCCAGATTATTGACTTTTTAAAGTTTTTCTAGGAAACGTTTTAGATGAATGCTTATTAGCCTTTGTCAGTATATACTTTTACAAAGTGTCTCTGTGGCGCAATCAGTTAGTATGTACGGCTATTAACCAAAAGGTTGGTGGTTCAATCCCACCCAGGTACCTAATTGACCTTGTTATCAGATTTTGGTGATCTTTAAGTAGACAAGTCAAAATTTCAAACCCCCTGTTATGGTGTAGGGTACCTGGCCTTCTCTGATGTAATCAGAGTTAGATTTGATTCAGTGATTTTATAGAAACAGCTAGGAAGCACAATTTAGCAGTGGTTTGCAGAGAAAAAAAATATGCAGGCAGAAAAATCCAATTGAGTGATTAAACAGCTCTTTATTTTCTGGCTTTATTTTTATGCTAACAAATTTGTTCTCTGAAAAGTGTCCACAAAGCCAAGTCTCTGATTAACACCTTTGTAAGGATGGTTTTTCACCTATTACTAAATTAAACTTGCTTCATTGGAAAGGCAGCAAGATGCATCCTCATTTCAATGTCTACTGAAATAATACAGGTTGACACCAGGAAACATTAACGCCACTGCATCCTTGCTGCTTTCTCATGTGGAAGTCTGTTTAATGTGAAAACAAGGTGATATCTAATTAGCACACAGGTAAGGAATTAAGAAAATCTTTAATAAAAGGGTGAAGATGTTTCTCACAAAATCGTTGCCCCAATGCATCATTGAAATTCAAGCTGGAAAGATGATTTTAATATATCACTTGTACATTTTGTATTGCTCTTCTGGTGACAATGTAGTTTGTTTTTGTCAATTACCATTTTAATAATAGGGTAAAGAAAATTAAGTGGATTTTTGAAAGAAAACAATACTGTCAATATACTATTAAAACAAATTAAAATGGTAAAAGTTATTGTACTTTAAGTAAAAATAAAAGAGCCAAAATATCAATCCCAGTTTTGGATTACTTTAATTAACAAACAAAAAAATGCATATAGCAGAGGATAGTTTCAATCTGCCTACCTCTGGGTTATAGGCCCAGCATGCTTCCATTGCTGTACTCTGCTGCACATGTAAGTGCAAGAGATCCTGAAGCACTCACTCATCATGGGAAAGTACCAATGTGTTTCTTCGTTGGTTGATAGAAGAAACATCTTACAAAAACTCTCCAGATTATTGACTTTTTTAAGTTTTTCTAGGAATCGTTTTAGATGAATGCTTATTAGCAATTGTCAGTATGGACTTTTGCAAAGTGTCTCTGTGGCGCAATCAGTTAGTGTGTACGGCTATTAACCAAAAGGTTGGTGGTTCAATCCCACCCAGGGACGTAATTGACCTTGTTATCAGATTTTGGTGATCTTTAAGTAGACAAGTCAAATTTCATACCCCCTGTTATGGTGTAGGGTACCTGGCCTTCTCTGATGTAATCAGAGTTAGATTTGATTCAGTGATTTTATAAAAACATCTAGGAAGCACAATTTAGCAGTGGGTTGCAGAGAAAAAGAAATATGCTGGCAAAAAAATCAAATTGCGTGATTAAACAGCTCTTCATTTTCTGGCTTTATTTTTATGCTAACAAATTTGTTCTCTGAAAAGTGTCCACAAAGCCAAG
The DNA here is from genome assembly GCF_028390025.1 of Pseudophryne corroboree. Lineage (NCBI taxonomy): Eukaryota > Metazoa > Chordata > Amphibia > Anura > Myobatrachidae > Pseudophryne > Pseudophryne corroboree. The sequence continues at coordinate 321,682 of NW_026970305.1, forward strand.
TCTCTGATTAACACCTTTGTAGGGATGGTTTTTCACCTATTACTAAATTAAACTTGCTTCATTGGAAAGGCAGCAAGATGTATCCTCATTTCAATGTCTACTGAAATAATACAGGTTGACACCAGGAAACATTAACGCCACTGCATCCTTGCTGCTTTCTCATGTGGAAGTCTGTTTAATGTGAAAACAAGGTGATATCTAATTAGCACACAGGTAAGGAATTAAGAAAATCTTTATTTAAGGGTGAAGATGTTTCTCACAAAATTGTTGACCCAATGCATCATTGAAATTCAAGCTGGAAAGATGATTTTAATATATCACTTGTACATTTTGTATTGCTCTTCTGGTGACAATGTAGTTTGTTTTTGTCAATTACCATTTTAATAATAGGGTACAGAAAATGAAGTGGATTTTTGAAAGAAAACAATACTGTCGATATTCTATTAAAACAAATTAAAATGGTAAAAGTTATTGTACTTTAAGTAAAAATAAAAGAGACAAAATATCAATCCCAGTTTTGGATTACTTTAATTAACAAAAAAAAATGCATATAGCAGAGGATAGTTTCAATCTGCCTACCTCTGGGTTATGGGCCCAGCATGCTTCCATTGCAGTACTCTGCTGCACATGTAAGTGCAAGAGATCCTGAAGCACTCACTCATCATGGGAAAGTACCAATGTGTTTCTTCGTTGGTTGATGGAAGAAACATCTTACAAAAACTCTCCAGATTATTGACTTTTTAAAGTTTTTCTAGGAAACGTTTTAGATGAATGCTTATTAGCCTTTGTCAGTATGAACTTTTGCAAAGTGTCTCTGTGGCGCAATCAGTTAGTATGTACGGCTATTAACCATAAGGTTGGTGGTTCAATCCCACCCAGGGACCTAATTGACCTTGTTATCAGATTTTGGTGATCTTTAAGTAGACAAGTCAAAATTTCAAACCCCCTGTTATGGTGTAGGGTACCTGGCCTTCTCTGATGTAATCAGAGTTAGATTTGATTCAGTGATTTTATAAAAACAGCTAGGAAGCACAATTTAGCAGTGGGTTGCAGAGAAAAAAAATATGCTGGCAGAAAAATCCAATTGAGTGATTAAACAGCTCTTCATTTTCTGGCTTTATTTTTATGCTAACAAATTTGTTCTCTGAAAAGTGTCCACAAAGCCAAGTCTCTGATTAACACCTTTGTAAGGATGGTTTTTCACCTATTACTAAATTAAACTTGCTTCATTGGAAAGGCAGCAAGATGCATCCTCATTTCAATGGTAAGTCAACCTTCTTGCCCTATGTTCCCTGTCAACGGATGAAGACGCATCATTATCTACCGCAGTCATTTTGGCCCAATAGATATGCAAGAAGTTTAGATTCCCCTTTCTTTGCAGGTAGAGGAAGGAAAAGGAAGAGGTCTGTAGCCTCTTCAAGATTGCAGGACCAGAGATTGTCCTCTGCTTCTGCCAAATCCACTGCATGACACTGGGGCTTTCTTGCAGGAGCCCACACCAGTGGGGGCACGTCTAAAACTCTTCAGTCAGTTCTGGATTCATTCGGACCTGGACTCGTGGGTTTTACAAATAGTGTCCCAAGGGTACAAACTGGGGTTTCAAGACGTTCCCCCTCACCGATTGTTCAAATTGGCCTTAGTCAGCAGGGAGAAGGTTTTTATTCAAGCCTCTTCGTGGTCCCGAAGCCGGACGGCTCAGTCAGACCAATCTTAAATCTGAAATCCCTCAATTTCTTCCTAAAGAAATTCAATTTCAAGATGGAATTTTCTCAGGGCAGTGATCTCCAGTCCGGAGGACGGAGATTTCATGGTTTTGGTAGACATAAAGGATGCCTACTTACATGTTCCCATTTAGCCACTGCCTCAAGCTACCTAAGGTTTGCAATTCAGGATTGTCATGACCAATTTCAGACATTGCCGTTTGGTC